>NC_089498.1:94910760-95232417 GCF_036850765.1 Saccopteryx bilineata
ATAAAACCTAAGGTGGATTAAAACACATCCTGTATGTTAAAATTCATGAATTCATAGATACCAGAAAAACTCTTTGGCACATGCTAGGGATTCAGTTCATTACACTGAATAGTGATAAACATAACGAAGGAATAAAAAGACATAAAACTGCCTTTTATGAAGTAAATCTAAGAGTAATCCAATGTTTAACACTGAAATTTCCTTTCTATAGAACTATTCCTGCAAATATAAATGAGAATACTTAACTATCAACTAATTTGGAAATATTAACAAAACAATGGCTCTAGGGATTGATCATCAACATCACAAAGAGGGTACGCGAACCAGTATGTGCCCTCTGGCAGGAGTGCCCAGCACCTCAAATAAAGTATTCTTTCCACAAAAAAATGGACTCCAGGGGAGCAGAGCCCCAGTGTCCTGCCACAGGTAGGCGAGGGAGTTTATTTAAAAACGAAAGCAGTACCTCCATGTGGCTGGCATTCTCCCAGAGTTGCATCAGAAGGGTTGGGACTGGCTCCGCCCCTCCTACGTTCCCGCTCTCAATGGAGTCAGGAATCAGAACAGTTTTTAGAGGTAAATACCATTTTATAGGGATTGTAGAGTAAAGAGATTCAAACACCACCACAGGAACACAATCAGAAACACCCAGAGTGTGAGGAAAGACACACAACCTAATTTTTTCAACAAATAATAACCTTTTTATTTTTTTTTAATTTATTGATTTTAGAGAGAGAGAAATACAGATTTGTTCCACTTATTGGTAGATTCTTGAATGTTCCCTGACTGGAGATGGAACCTGCAAGCTTGAGTATCAGGGCAATGCTCTAACCAACATACCAAAAAGAATTTTAAAAGAAAAAAAATTTAATTGATTTTAAGAGAGAGGAAGAGAAAGACATCCAGGTGCTGTTCCATTCATTTATGCATTCATTGGTTGATTCTTGTATGCGCCCTGACCAAGGATCCAACCCATAGCCTCGGCATGTCCAGACAGTGCTCCAACCGAGTAATGTGGCCAAGGCCCAAAGAAGAATCTTAGTAATGGAGAACAGCCTCCCTCTATCTAGATTGTCACTAAAGAGGTAGTCACTTGTCACTCTTGAAACTTGGCTGGTACGAATTGACATGTGTTGCAAATGATAAAGTACACACTGGTTTTTGAAAGCTTAGTTTGAAAAAAAGCACGAAAATTGTTATTTAAAATGTACCCTGGTCCTGGCTGGATAGCTCAGTTGGGTAGAGCATCGTGTGGAAGCACAGAAGTTGCCAGTTCCATACCTGGTCAGGGCACATACAGGAATAGATTGATGTTCCTGTCCCTATCTCGCTCTTTCTCTTCCTCTCTCTAAAATCAATAAAATTAACATTAAAAAAACATATACTTTGGCTGGCTAGCTCAGTTGGTTAGGTCATCCTGATACGCCAAAGTTGTCAATTCAATCCCTGGTCAGGGCACATACAAGAATGAAACCAATGAATGCATAAACAAGGTACAACAAATATGTTTCTCTCTATATAAAACCAATTCTTAGAAAATAAAAATGTAATCTAGAATGCTATTTTGGATATATATTAGGTTAAACTAATATGTGTGGCTTGTATTTTATTTCTATTGGACAGCACTGCTCTGGATTAAAATATTAGAGATAAAACGTACCAAATATAAGGTGTGATCTTGTGTGGATCCCAATTCAAAGCAATCAGTTGTGTAAAGATATCTATTAAACAATCAAGTATATTTGAACACTGGGTATTTGTTGAAATTATTATTATTTTTTTAAGTAAGCGAGAGAGACAGACATAGACAGGAGAGAGGAAGAGAAAGACGGGAAGGGAGAGAGATGGGAAGCATCAATTCTTCATTGTGGCACCTTAATTGTTATTGCTTTCTCATATGTGCCTTGACTGGGAGCCTCCAGCAGAGCGAATGACCCCTTGTTCAAGCCAGCGACAATGGGGTCATGTCTATGATCTGATGCTCAAGCTAGTGACCCTGCACTCAAGCTAGTGAACCTTTCCTCAAGTCCATGACCTTGAGACTTGAACATGCGTCCTCAGCATCCCAGGCCCATCAGGCAAGAAATTATTCTTTAGGTGGTACTGTGGTTATATTTCAAAGGTCCTTAGAAATACAAGCTGAAATATAGGTAAAGTTTTTATTATATGCTGGGATATGCTATAAAATAAGCCGGGCTGGTCTAGCTGAGCTGGGTTCTCCCTCTGCTCTGCCATTTGTCTTCCACAAATACCCTGGTTCAAATCAACCAGATGGAGACAGGGGCTTTGGCAAAGGATGGCTGCCTAGTCCCAGCTGTGTCACTGGACAAGTGATTTCTTGTCTCCTGGTCTCCATTTCTCATCTATAAAATGGGGATAATAGCAATACCCACTTATAGCCTGGTCATGAACATGTGATTAGAAAATACTGTAAAACACCTAACTCGTGCATAGGTCCAATAAGGAGCCAATTTATGTGGTTTTACAAAGAGTGAGTGACACAGTTCAGATTAAGGGGATGGCAGAAGTTATGTTTGAGACACTCTGCAGCCCTTCCAGGCATCTACCCGATGAGCACCTTATCTCCACACTCTCCTTCACAGATTTGGTCATATACAGGGCTAACTCTTTTATTTAATCAACCTTTTCTCTTAAGTCAGTTCACATTTTTACTTGAATGTTTTGTTTAAAGGGAACTCTTAAGTGAAAACCAATCACTTGTTAGAGAAAGGCCATAACACGGAAATAACAAATATAATCAATTTACAGAAATGCATTCAGGAACACAGGACCCCCAAAGGTAAGGATGGACTCGCTTAACATTAAGTTACAGGGCAATCTCCCCCAATATCACTTATTTTAAAATGAAAAAACTTTGTCTAGAAATTAGCACTCAAAATACCACTTTTCACTGATAGATCCCAATAAACTTTTTGTCTAACCGGAGAAACCAAGGTATTTTCATTACTAGAAATTCAGAAACAGTTAACTTTCAAAAATGTGATTAAAATTAATAGTGAGTATTACATTAAGGTTGGTAGTTTCGATGACGTTTTGAATAAAAAGATTACAGTACTTGCAACTTTCGAAATTCTCCACGCTCCAGCAGGTTTGGGCGCGCAAGGGCGGCCCCTGACCTCCGGCTCTGTAGTCCCCGGCCGCCACCCCCGCCCGCGCGGTCCCCGGAAGCGGGCGCCGCGCGGGCTCATCTCGCGGCCCTGGGCCGCAGCCGCGGGCAAGAGGCCCGGCAGCCACACTATTGTGAAAACAGAAAAGGAAGCACGTCCGTTTGTCCTCGGGCCTCCAAGGAAAGGAAACTGCCGCTTGCGGCGCCCTGAGTGACAGGCCAGGACCAACCGGACGCCGTGTGACACTCAAGTGCCCAGTGAAGGGGGGCGCTCTCCTGAGCTTGTAAGCCGCCGACCGTTTCCTTAAAAAAACCGGGTAGGTCTGGACCCCCGCCTTGTCCGGCGTCACCCAGGCCACCAGCGCCACCTTCAGTGAACCACGAGGGCCCGGCGGCAGAGGCGCAGTTCCAGCGCCGAGCGCGTCCAGAAATTTCTTAGGCTCAGGCAAGAATCAGCAAAAAGATTCAAAGAAATTAAAGACAAGGAAAAAGAAACGGCAGACTAAGCAAGGTCGCTCAGAAAAAATGTGGTCACCAAACAAATCCCAGTAACAAAGTTCTGCCAAAACGCACACAGTACCTCTGCGGGCGGGAGACACGCAGACTGGCGCTCCGGGCACAGGGGCGGCAGAAAAGCCGCCGCAGAGACCAAAAGTGGAGACCTGGGGAGCGGGAACGTGGGAGGGGCGGAGCCAGTCCCAACCCTTCTGATGCAACTCTGGGAGAATGCCAGCCACATGGAGGTACTGCTTTCGTTTTTAAATAAACTCCCTCGCCTACTCGTGGCAGGACACTGGGGCTCTGCTCCCCTGGGTCCGCAGGAGGCCCTCCTTCTCTCATTGCAGGTCCTGCCTCTCCGGACCCTAAACCTCAGCCTCCACTGGGCAGAGGCGGATTTAACAGCGGGCTCATAGGGCCCGTGCTCTGGGCCCCCCAAAACCACAACTTGATATTTTTGCTAATGACACCAGGTTTGGTTTCACGTGTAATTTTAACATTCATAGTACACAATATTTTTTATTTACTTAAGAAATATGGTTAACATTTTTATTTTCCCTCTTTTTTTTTAATGGCTCCAATATTTTCTTCTGCGCCCAGGGCCTCAACTGACCTTAATCCGCCTCTGGCCGGAAAGAGGCATAGCCCCTAGGTGTAAAGCCCTTGACCTCAGGCCCACTTCTCCCAAACCTAGCTCTAAACCCCGCCACCCCAAGTGGGCTCAGCCCCGGAAGGGGCGGCATCTGATTGTGCAGCCTTTGACCTCAGACCCCGCCTACCCGGATCCTAACTCTTAGCTCCTCGGTCGCCGCTTGCAGGAAGCCCAATCCCTGGTCTGTACCCGGGTGTGCGGCCCTTGACCTCCGATCCTGACTTCCCAGAACCCAAATCTAAGTGGTGCCCTCCATCACCCAACCCCCAGGGGTCCCAGTCCCCAGCAGGTCCGGAATGTGCGACCCTAGGCTGTCGACCTTCCGCCTGTCCTGCCCCTCACCTCGGGCTCTCCGAGTCTCCACGCTCCGGATCGACTTTACACCCGGCACCTCGATCGTCCTTCGGAGCACCTAGAGGAGGGTGGAACGCGGGGACTTGGCAGTTGTAGGTGAGGCAGTTGAGGCTTGTTTACCATCACCATGGAAACCCCTGGCAGCGCGCCCTGGGCGGGGCTTCCGGGAGTTCCTGAGCGCCGCAGGCCCGAGTCCACAACTCGCGCCTGTTGTGCATACAGGCGCTTCACGCGCGGCTGCCTGTGGCGAGCCCGCTGAGCCCCACACCCGGGAGTGGCAGCCCAGGGAAACCCGCGCTCCCACCCCGTCTTTGGCTGCCGAGGCGACCCCTGACCGGCTTACCCACGGAACCCCACCTTTTCCAGGAGGAGGCCACGCAGTCCCACTTCCACAACGGAACCGGAAAGACGCTAAGCCCGCAGTGGGGCGGGGCCTCCAGGAAGAGCATCCGGGAACCTGACCTCTAGGCGCCATTTTGTCGCGCCCGAAGCGGAGCTGAGGATTGGCCAATTGGATGGGGGCTGGGTGCGATGCACGGGGGTGAGCAGCGGAATCCGGAAGGCCCGCAGCCGCAGGGTGGGGGTTCCTGCGTGGGGCAGGACTTCGGCCTTGGGTCAGGTTCTCAGGGGCAAGGACTATGTCAGCAGTAAGACCTCCCTAGACAAGTTCAGTATTTTTTGAGTTTCTACTGCATCCAGGCAGCCCAGCTGTGTTTTTGCCCTGAACAAGGCACACTGAACTTACCAGCTCTTGACGAGGAATATCTGTCTCCTTTTGCTTTACATCTTGATTATGATCATGTGCGGAACTAAAAGCAGCCCTGAGAGCCACAATTGGTACCCGGCTTAGATGTCCTGGTGAACGTCAAGTAAGCACTGTCATGGAATATGGGCAGATGAAATCTCTCTCTGATGAGATGGAAGGACAAAGTAAGAATAATTGTGCCTGAACAGATAAAAACACTGCAATCACAAAAAGGCAACCAAATACCCTTCCCCAGCTAACATGATTACTTGTGCAATGACAATTCTAGGTCTGCTCCATTCCCTCTGCTTTCTAAAAAAATTATTAAGCTAATGACTGAATTGCTCCTGCTTTTTTATAGCGCCAGAAGGATTCCTGTTTCTTTGGACCTTCCACAGAATCACCTAACATAAACCCAAATGCTATAATAAGTCCTCTAACACCCCCTCAGGGAGACAACTATTGCAACTAATAACCCTGTATTCTTTGACCATAATTGTGTCTGTAGTAGTCTTTGATGGGCATCACCAGTATGGATGAATTTATATATTTGAATTACATATCTCAGTACATAAGGTGACCAGCTTTTTTACAATGGAAAGGAGGACAAACATAAATTGAAGAAAACAATATCGTAAGTAGAAATATTTTATTCATTGCAACAATAATACACTGTAATATGATAAATGCATAATAAAAACATTGTAATATTTTACATTGTAATTATGCTTATATGCCTCTTAATTTTTAATAATTGTCAGAAAAAAGTACTCATTTAGATAATATTATCTAAATGAGTTCTTTTCCATTGAACGAATATTTATTGTCAATGTATCATCTTGTAACCATATATTGGAAATATCTGAACAAGAAATATCATTCATATTGAATTTTATGGCAAGTGCTGCAGCTAGAGTATCAACATTCAATCTCGATTTCTCACTTGTCCAAAAATTATTAGCAATTGAAAAAACTCTTTCAACTGCTGCATTAGTTCCAGGGCAGCACAATGTAAATTGAACAACAATAAATAAACTTTCACATGGAATATGTTCATTTTTGAAATAGCTATTTCCACCCATCTTTCATCTATTTCGACGTGTTCATTTTCCCGTTGTATTTTTCAGAATTCAAATATACATCTAGTCTTCTAATTTCTTCAAAGAGACAATTGTCTATTTTGATGTCTGGCATTTCTTTAGATAAAAATTCCAGACAAGATTCAATATCTGTATATACTTGCAATGAAGAAGAAAACACCATTGAAAACTGTTATTTCCCTTTATGTTTATTTCGGACCATTCTTCGATTTATTGAAAATGTCTGGTAAAAATTCTGCACTTCTTTGATAAACTTTTCTGTTGTGCACGGATTTGATTCCTCTAAGTCTGACAATTTTCTTTTTATAATTAAAGGAAGAAATTTTTCTTCAAAATGATATTTATATTGAAGGATAAAATCATTGAAAATAAGACTAACTTTTGTAGCTGAAATGTGTTCACCTTCAATCTTTTGAATTGTTTTATGAAAAATAGATGCTTGATTATGTACAAAATATGTTAATATCTCAGATATTTTATTGTTGAAAAACGATTCCAGGATTTTAGGACATTTGTCTAAACTTAAAAAATATGAAAGAAGAGGCTCAAATAATTGCAGAACACGTTCTATATAGCAGATGTTAGAGCAAGCCATCTAACTTTTGAATATCCTAAAAGTTTTTTGTATTTAACATTGGCTTCTTCACAAAATTGTTTTCAGGTAGCAACACGAATGGGAAAACGACTAAAATGCAAATAAATTGTAGTTATTATTCTCCATCAACTGGCATGGCACATGATGCTGTGTTGATTGTATTTGACAAAATATGTGCATTACAACCTATTCTTAGTATTTTCTTTTGGAGTAACTTGTAATTTTACATACACATTATTCACCCCTTTGTGTCTTTGCCCACCAAAATTTGTATTTGCATTATCAGCTGTTAGTGCAACAACTTTGGGTTTCAAATTGTTTTCATTCATTACTCTGTATAGATGGTTTGACAAAATTTCAGAAGTTGCACCATCAATGGATTCTAAATTTAAAACTTTTACTTGAATGCCCTTGGTAACATTAATATATCTTATTATTATGGGATACAATTTAATTTCATTAAGATTTGATGCATCAGATAAATTGTTACAAATGCTGCAGTTTACAAGTCCTCTTTAAGTATTTTGTCACAGTAATTTTTTTTTTTAATTTTTTAAAATTTATTTATTCATTTTAGAGAGGAGAGGGAGAGAGACAGAGAGAGAGAGAGAGAGAGAAGAGGGGGGGAGGAGCTGGAAGCATCAACTCCCATATTTGCCTTGACCAGGCAAGCCCAGGGTTTCGAACCGGCGACCTCAGCATTCCAGGTCGATGCTTTATCCCACTGCACCACCACAGGTCAGGCTGTCACAGTAATTTTTAAATACTGATTTCAAAATAACCTTGCATTTTGTCCTGGCACATGAAAATTTTGCATTGTGAAACTTTTTCAATAATTTAGTTATACAATTCATACTACGAAAACTTTGTGAATTATGGTATGAAATGCAAATGTTCCCTCCATTGCAGCCAACTGTTTTTCATCTTCAGAATAATTTGAAGTTTTTTTTTTTTGTTTTTTTTTTTGTATTTTTCTGAAGCTGGAAATGAGGAGAGACAGTCAGACAGACTCCCGCATGCGCTCAACTGGGATCCACCCGGCACGCCCACCAGGGGCGATGCTCTGCCCCTCCGGGCGTCGCTGTACCAGGACCAGAGCCACTCTAGCGCCTGGGGCAGAGGCCAAGGAGCCATCCCCAGCACCTGGGCCATCTTTGCTCCAATGGAGCTTTGGCTGCGGGAGGGGAAGAGAGAGACAGAGAGGAAGGGGGGGGGAGAAGCAAATGGGCGCTTCTCCTATGTACCCTGGCTGGGAATCGAACCCGGGTCCCCCGCATGCCAGGCCGATGCTCTACCGCTGAGCCAACCGGCCAGGGCCTAATTTGAAGTTTTAAAAAAACTTGTTATGCCTGACCTGTGGTGGCGCAGTGGATAAAGCATCGACCTGGAAATGCTGAGGTTGCCGGTTCGAAACCCTGCGCTTGCCTGGTCAAGGCACATGTGGGAGTTGATGCTTCCTGCTCCTCCCCCTTCTCTCTCTCTGTTTCTCTCTCTCTCTCCTCTCTAAAATAAAATGTGTAAAAACAGCCTGACCTGTGGTGGCGCAGTGGATAAAGCGTCGACCTAGAAATGCTGAGATTGCCAGTTCGAAACCCTGGGCTTGCCTGGTCAAGGCACATATGGGAGTTGATGCTTCCAGCTCCTCCCCCCTGTCTCTCTCTCTCCTCCTCTCTCTCTCTCTCTCTCTCTCTCTCTCTCTCTCTCTCTCTCTCTCCCCCTCCCTCCCTCTCCCTCTCCCTCTCTCTCTCCTCTCTAAAATGAATAAATAAAATTAAAAAAAACAAAAAAAAAACACTTAAAAAATGTGTAAAAACAAAACAAAACATCTTGTTACTTTACAACTGGAATCTGATGCATCTAATGATTGCTATGTTTGTTGGTGGTTAAGTATTTCGTTATGGCTGCTTTGCTCCAAATTGCAATACAAAATTCTCCACCAAATATTGCTGAAAACAATGGTATCTTTCTTTGGTATGAGAAATGGAAATTTCTTTTTTAATTTATCGTTGAAATGGCATTTTTCTCTTTTTTGATTTTTCTATCTATTAAATGAAATTAAAAATTAAAAATAAAATATAGAGCTACACGAATGATGCAAGCACATTAGGAACTGAAAATGTTACATCATGGTAGGTGAATTTTCCGGAAGCTAAATTAATAAAACTAAATATCAAACAAAACCACTAATTTGGAGTGATATTGGGGTGTATTTATCATTTTCTAATTAAAAATATCTATTTTATGCAACTAATCAAAATGCATTATTAATAGATATGGTTTGAGGTTAGATTTCCACTTTAAAACTCGAATTTTGGGAAAATACTTATAAATTATACGTATTTGGGAATTATTAAATAGATAATGAATTAAAACATGAATTGTGCTTACCTGTCTATGATTGAATATTCACTGAGAAAGAAATAATCGTGAGTCTACAATGTCGTATGTGTCGGGTCTTGTTTAGTAAGAAGTACACAAAGCTCGATGTATCATGCACACTCTCTCAAGGTCTCCCGTGCAGAGCGCATGTGTCACATAATTACGTCTCGCCACACTGTACAGATCCTTGACGAATCATCATGTCAAATACAAATACATCACATCACACACAATGGATCAACTCTGCATTGATTGAATATGGATACTTACAAATTAGTCTTCCAATATCAAAAAGGAGGACATGTAGGAGGACACTTTCTGAGGGAGGATGGAACTTACAAAAGGACTGTCCTCCCTAAAGGAGGATGATTGGTCACAATACACAAAACCTTAGAGCCAATGACCTGATAAGAAATCAAACCAAACAATGTGAATGGTAAGATAGGGCTAGACCTACAAAACATTTGTATGCTGAATGCGCTGTGGGATTGTGGCTTGGATTTTATTTTATTTTATTTTATTTTATTTTATTTTATTTTATTTTATTTTATTTTATTTTATTTTTTGACAGAGTCAGAGAGGGACAGACAGACAGGAAGGGAGAGAGATGAGAAGCATCAATTCTTTGTTGCAGCATCTTAGTTGTTCATTCACTGCTTTCTCATATGTGCCTTGATGGGGTTGAATGCTGCTACCTTTGGGCTCAAGCCGGTGACCTCGGGGTTTCAAGCCTAGGTCCTCAGTGTCCCAGTGTCACGCTCTATCCACTGTGCCACTGCCTGGTCAGGCATGGGTTTTATTTTAAACAGTGGAACGTTAATGATAAAATCAGATTAAAGTCTAGTTTAAGAGTATTGTATCAATATGGATTTCTTAGTTTTAAAAATTATCCCATGTTTATCAGACATTAAATATAGAAGAAATGGCAAAGGGTATACAGGAGATCCTTGCACTATCTTTGCAACTTTTCTGTAGATTTAAAATTATTCTAGCCCTGGAGGGATAACTTGGTTGGTTGTAGCATAGTCCCAAAGCACAGAGGTTGCAGTTTCATCCCCAGTCAGGGCACATACAGGAACAGATTGATGTTCCTGTCTCTCTCCTGCTCTCCCTTCCTCTCAGTCTCTAAAGTCAATAAATAAACATTTAAAATAAATGAATAAAACAAAATAAAATTATTCTGCCTAACCAGGCGGTAGCACAGTGGATAGAGCGTCGGACTGGGACGCAGAAGACCCAGGTTTGAAACCCCAAGGTTGCCAGCTTGAGCGTGGGCTCATTTGGTGTGAGCAAGGCTCACCAGCTTGAGCCCAAGGTTGCTGGCTTGAGCAAGGGGTCACTTGGTCTGCTGTAGCCCCCTGGTCAAGGCACATATGAAAAAGCAATCAATGAACAACTAAGGTGCCACAACAAAGAATTGGTGCTTCTCATCTCTCTCCTTTCCTGTTTGTCTGTCCCTCTCTCCGACTCTGTCTCTGTCATGAAAAATAAATAAATAAATAAAATTATTCTAGCCGTGGTAGGATAACTCAACTGGTTAGAGCAATGGTGGTCAACCTGGTCCCTACCGCCCACTAGTGGGCATTCCAGCTTTCATGGGTGGTAGCAGAGCAACCAAAGTATATAAAAAGATAGATTTAACTATAGTGGGTTGTTTTATAAAGATTTATTCTGCCAAATTTAGCGAAAATCCCACATAAAGTACTTGGTAAGTAATTATTACTATATGCTCTAACTTGCTGTAACTCTGCTTTATAAATTTTATAAAGTAAAATTACTTCCCAACTTTATAAATCACCATTACTGTGGAACCTGTGGGCGGTTAGAAAATTTTACTACTAACAGAGATACAAAAGTGGGCAGTAGGTATAAAAAGGTCGACTACCCCTGGCTTAGAGCATCATCTGGATATGCAGAGGTTGTTGGTTTGATCCCCAGTTGGGCACTTACAGAAACCATTTTTTGTGTTTCTCCCCCTTCTCTCTAAAATCAATATATACATTTAAAATTTATTTATTTATAGAAATTAAATTTAATGAGGTGACATTGGTTCACAAATACACATAGGTTTCAGGGAAGCATCTCTATAGCATTTGAACTGTTGATTGCATTGTGTACTCGTCACCCAAAGGCAAATCATTTCCCATCATGTATATTTTTACTCCCCTCTTTACTCTCTTCTCCCTGACCCCCTCCCACTGGTAACCACTTCACTTTTGTCTATGTCCATGAGTCTCAGTTTTATATTTCACCTCTGTGTGAAATACAAGTTCTTAGCTTCTTCTGATTTACTTATTTCACTTAGTGTAATGTTCTCAAGGTTCATCCATGTTGTCGTAAATGACAATATATCATCATTTCTTTTTTTTTTTTTCATTTTTCCGAAGCTGGAAACGGGGAGGCAGTCAGACTCCCGCATGTGCCCGACTGGGA
The DNA here is from genome assembly GCF_036850765.1 of Saccopteryx bilineata. Classification (NCBI taxonomy): domain Eukaryota; kingdom Metazoa; phylum Chordata; class Mammalia; order Chiroptera; family Emballonuridae; genus Saccopteryx; species Saccopteryx bilineata. The sequence continues at coordinate 94,922,641 of NC_089498.1, forward strand.
TCCACCCGGCATGCCCACCAGGGGACGATGCTTTGCCCCTCTGGGGCGTCGCTCTGTTGCATCTAGAGCCATTCTAGCGCCTGAGGCAGAGGCCACAGAGCCATCCTCAGTGCCTGGGCCATCTTTGCTCCAATGGAGCCTCGGCTGCGGGAGGGGAAGAGAGAGATAGAGAGGAAGGAGAGGGGGAAGGGTGGAGAAGCAGATGGGCGCTTCTCCTGTGTGCCCTGACCAGGAATCGAACCCGGGATTCCTGCATGCCAGGCCGACGCTCTACCACTGAGCCAACCAGACAGGGCCCATTTCATTTTTTTTTTACTTTAATTACTGATTTTGAAGAGAGAAGAGAGCAAAGTGGGGGAGGAGTGGGAAGCATCAACTCATAGTAGTTGCTTCTCATGTTCTTTGACCAGGCAAGCCTGGGTTTTGAACTGGCAACCTCAGCATTCCAAGTCAAGGCTTTATCCACTATGCTACCACAGTTCAGGCTTATCATTTCTTATGACTTAGTAGTATTCCATTGTGTATGTCTATCACATTTTTATCCAATCCTCTATTGAGGGATACTTTGGTTGTTTCCTTGTCTTGGCTACCATGAATAATGCTGCGATGAACATGGGGGTGCATGTCTTTGCATATAAATGTTCTTGAGTTTTTCAGGTAAATACCTAGTAGAGGGATTGCTGGGTCATAAGGTAGCTCTATTCTTTTTTCTTTTTCTTTTTCTTTTTTTTTTTTTTGAGAAAGAGACCGATAGGGGGAGAGAGAGGAAAGGGAGAGATGAAAAGCATCAACTTGTAGTTGCTTCACTTTAGTTGTTTTTTGTTTTTGTATTTTTCTGAAGTTAGAAGTGGGGAGGCAGACAGACTCCCACATGTGCCTGACTGGGATCCACCTGGCGCACCCACCAGGGTGCAATGCTCTGACCATCTGGGCTATTGCTCCATTGTGGCTGGAGCCATTCTAGTGCCTGAGGTGGGGGCCATGGGGCCGTCCTCAGCGCCCGGGCCAACTTTGCCCCAATGGAGCCTTGGCTGCGGGAGGGGAAGAGAGAGAGAGAGAGAAGGATGGGGGAAAGGTGGAGAAGCAGATGGGTGCTTGTATCTATTGCTGATAGGAATGTAAAATGGTGCAGCTGCTATGGAAAACAATATGGCAACTCCTCAAAAAATTAAAAAGAGCCTGACTGGTGGTGGCACAGTGGATAGAGCATTGACCTGGGACAGTGAGGCCCTAGGTTTGAAATGCCGAGGTTGCATGCAGGCTTGAACTCAGGCTTCACCAGCTTGAGCACAGGGTTGCTGGCTTGAGAGTGGAATCATTGAAATGATCCCATCATTGCTGGCTTGAGCCCAAAGATCGCTGTTTTGAGCCCAAGGTCGCTGGCTTAAGCAAGGGCTCCCTGGCTTGACTGGAGCCCCCAGTCAAGGCACGTCTGAGAAACAATCAATGAACAACTAGAAGAAAGTGCTGCAACTATGAGTTGTTGCTTCTCATCTCTCTCCCTTCCTGTCTCTCTCCCTCTCTCTCTTGCTAAAAAAAAAAAAAAATATTAAAAAGATTTACCATTATGATCCAGCAATTCCATTTCTGGGTGTACACTCAAAGGAATTGAATACAAGTTCTCAAAGAGATTTTTGTACACCAGTGTTTATAGTAACATTATTTTATTTTATTTTATTTATTTATTTTTTAAATTTATTCATTTTAGAGAGGAGAGAGAAAGGGAGAGAGACACACACAGAGAGGGAGAGAGAGACAGAGAGAGAAGGTGGGGAGGAGCTGGAAGCATCAACTCCCATATGTGCCTTGACCTGGCAAGCCCAGGGTTTCGAACCGGCAACCTCAGCATTTCCAGGTCGACGCTTTATCCACTGCGCCACCACAGGTCAGGCTATAGCAACATTATTTACATTAGTCAAAAGGTGGGAGCAACTTAAGTGTTCATTGACAGATGAGTGGATAAACAAAATGTGGTATATACATGCAATGGAATGTTACTCAGCCTTGAGTAGGAAGGAAATTCTGAGACATGCAACATGGATGAACCTTGAGGATATTATGCTCTTTGAAATAAACCAGTCACAAAAAGACAAATACTGAAAGATTCCACTTATATAAGGTATCAAAAGTAGTCTGACTCAGTCTGACCTGTGGTGGCACAGTGGCTAAAGCGTCACCTGGAATGCTGAGGTTGTAGATTCAAAACTCTGGGCTTGCCAGGTCAAAGCATATGTGAGAAGCAACTACTAGGAGTTGATGTTTCCCACTCATACCCCCTCTCTCAAATCAATAAGTAAAACCCTTAAAAAAATAAAACTAGTCAGATTCATAGAGCCAGAAAGTAGAATGGTGGTGTTGTGAGGGGCTGGCAGAGAGAAGAAACAGTGAGTTTTTGTTTAATAGGTAGTGTTTCAGATTTCCAAGATGAAAAGTTATGAAGATGGGTTGCACAACACTGAATGTACTTAACACTGCTGAACTTAATGGTTAAGCTGATAAATTTTATGTTGTGTATTTTACCACAATTAAAATAAAAACTGAAGTCATTCACCACATTAGCCACATTTCAAGTGCTCAACAGCTCTGTGTTGCTAAATGGCTGCAGTATCACACAGGGCAGCTTTAGACTAAGAAAAAGGAGGAACCAAAATCCTATTGTCAACTGCCACTCTCAAAGGGCTGCCCTGTTGCTCTCTCTGCTCTGAGACATTGCCTTTCTGGCTTTGACCGGGTTGCAGAGTGGATAGAGCGTCTGCCTGGCCTGAAGATGTCCTGGGTTTGATCCCTAGTCAGGGAACATCTGAGAAGCGCTCATCTTAGATGGTGGTTGCCCGGTGGATCTTGGTCTGGCACTTGCGGAAATCTCCCCTCTTCTCACTTAAACAAACACTGCCTTTCTTCACTGTGCCTGGAGGGTTACAACTTGTTACCTAAGTCTTGCTTGTGGTAAATATTCATCATATTACTTCAGAATAAACTTCAGTTCCCTTTAGGAAGTTTCACTTATATATGAAACAAAGTGCAGCCTTCTAACATGTTAGCCATCATTTTAACTCTGTGGGTATAATAATTCTCATAAGGGAGGCATAGGAGACTTCCTTTGACTGTCAGTCACCCTGTGAAATTTCATCTCCAACAGATTATAACTGAAATCGCTGTGATCTGGAAACTAAGATTTGAAAGCAGCTTTAATGGAAGTTTTATGAAGTTTTATAAAGATATATATGACCATATGTTCATTGAAGCATTATTTACAATAGCCAAGATTGGAAACAGCCCAAGTGTCCACTGACAGATGAATGGATGAAGAAGACATGCTACACATATAAAATGGAATACTACTCAGTTATTACAAAGATGAAATATTGCCATTTGACACATGGATGGATCTTAAGGGTATTATGTTAAATGAAATAAGTCAGATAGAAAAGGACAAAAACAATGATTTACTGTATAAGGGAGAAAAACTTGTTCTTGGCATCGGGTCTATCCTCTGGCAGGGTGGCGCACTTGAGGCTGATCTCAGGTTCTTGGGGTTCCACGATGAGAACTGTCTGGTTTTGAGCTTCCTTCGCTGGGCCCAGGCTTCCCTTCCTGCCTGGTTGCGTTGCCCCAGCTTTTCCGGCTTTGTTTCCCCTCTGAAGGGCCTTCTGGTGTCTGGAGGCAGAAGCAGGTGGCCGCTGCCGTTTCTTTTGCTTCTCCAAGCCACCAGTGGGTCTCCCTTTCTTTCCTAAAGGAAATATGCCGGGGGCGGAGCTCGTGTTCGGGGGCACCCGCTGCTGCAGGCGTCTCCTTCTCTTGGCCTCGGTTCTGGGCAAGCACGCCCGCTGGAAAGACCTTCTTGGGGCCAGCGCTCCTCCACCCGTGACCGTCCGATACCTCTCGTGGGTAGCTGTGCTGGTTTCACGGTAACTGCTCTGCGGCCGCAGCGCCGCAGGCTACCCGCCCTCCGGGCTCGGGGTGAGCGGCGCGCCATGCGTTTGGGGACCGGAGGGCGTCCTGCCACCTCCAGCTTCTGCGCCCAGCGGGCGAAGGGGTGGGACCGACAGGCCACGGTCCCAGAGGCGCGCTTCCCCCGCCCGCGCCCGGAGCGGGCGCCCCCTGCCGGCCGGGTCCGGGGTAGAATAATTCTCGGGGCCGCGGGGCAGGGCTCTCCTCTGAACCCTCGAGCACGGGCTCAGGTAAGCTCTCCGTAAGTATTTACGTGATTGTTAACAATACTTTTTTTGTAGGTGCTCATCTGTGTTTTAAACGAAATTATCTAGTTTTATTCAACAAGGGTTAAATGTCTTTATTGCTCGCCACTAATCAAGGGCAGGGACCAGGGTTAGCTTAGTTACTGCAGTGTCCAGATCAGGTGGCATGGTGCGGTCCCTTGCCTGAAGGGAGGACACAGTAGGACTGAATTAATAGAGAAATGAAAGCTAAATGTTTTTTTAAAGAATTTGCTTTTAAATGAATAGTTGCATTTATTAACTTTTAGGAAGGACTATCATATAAATATTTAAAATACTAGAGTGAAAGTGAGGTTTTCGACATCCTCTCAGATATTATAAAACATAAAGTCACAGTTAAGGGACGCAGTTGCCCAAGTTAATTCAGCTCCAGAAAGAGCTATGCTTCACAGGAGCTTAGCCGTGAAAATAAGGCCTTTGTCGGCAGTGAGGATGAACAAAAACCCACTCTGTGATTCCAAGTCAGCCAATATCCCAGTGGGAAATAAAGCTTTTATAGTTCACATTTTCAGGAAATGCCTAATTGTTTTTCATTGCATTTACAGATTTCAATAGATTTATTTATATGTTCAGTATTCATGACTACATTGTTGATTGACTCAGGTGGCTCTCTCACCTAGAGGACAAAAGAAAGGCCCGACAAGTAGTAACTTGTATGTTGTCAATTAGTGGAAGTCAGACTGGCCAGGACAGAAGAAACTCACTGGGAGGACCCCTTTTATCACTGTTGAGAAGACACAGACCAAGGAAGTTAGTAGACTTTTCCAGCCTGACCAAGCGGTGGCGCAGTGGATAGAGCATCGGAGTGGGACCTGGAGAACCCAGGTTCAAAACCCAGAGGTCCCCAGCTTGAACCCAAGGTTGCTGGCTTGAGCAAAGGGTCACTCTGTCTGCTGTAGCCCCCACCCCCACCCGCCCGGTCAAGGGACATATGAGAAAACAATCAATGAACAACTAAGGTGCCACAACAAAGAACTGATGCTTCTCATCTCTCTCCCTTCTTGTCTGTTTGTCCCTATCTGTCCCTCTCTCTGTCTCTGTCACAAAAACAAACAAATAAATAAATAAACTTTTCCAGAGTTACCCAAATAGTAAATGGTTGCACAGAAACCCAAAGTGCATGGGTCCCATCCAAATGGTCTTCCTCCTAAGCCAGACTGATGCTTCACTGTACATATATATGTATGTGCATGTGTGTGTTCCTTGCTTTGCACAGTAGTGTGGGACTGTAAAAGTGACCATGAAAGCTGAAACTATGCAAAGTGATCTTAATGCTCAATGGGAAAAACGGTTATTTTTGTTGCATTTAAAATTTTTGCCAAAACATTAAAACTTATCGAGAGTATTGTAGTTTAAACAGTGCTGTCTCTCCTTTTCATCATATAATTTATGGTAGAGATCATTTTGCTATACGGTCTCTTTTGCATTTTTATTTCTTTTTTTTTTTTTTTTTTTTTGTATTTTTCTGAAGCTGGAAACGGGGACAGACAGAGTCCCGCATGCGCCCAACCGGGATCCACCCGGCACGCCCACCAGGGGGCGATGCTCTGCCCACCAGGGGGGTGATGCTCTGCCCACCAGGGGGGTGATGCTCTGCCCCTCCAGGGCATCACTCTGTTGCGACCAGAGCCATCCCCAGCGCCCGGGCCATCTTTGCTCCAATGGAGCCTCGCTGCGGGAGAGGAAGAGAGACAGAGAGGAAGGAGAGGGGGAGGGGTGGAGAAGCAGATGGGCGCTTCTCCTGTGTGCCCTGGAGGGGAATCAAACCTGGGACGCTCTACCACTGAGCCAACCGGCCAGGGCCTTATTTCTTTATTTTTTAAAAAGATTTTAGGGAGCAAGGAGCAAGAAGTATCAAGTCATAGTTGCTTCACTTTAGTTGTTCACTGGTACTTGTCCTATGTGCTTTGACCAGGGAAGCCCAGGGTTTTGAACTGGTGAAATCAGCATTCTGGGTTGATTCTTTTTTTTTTTTTTTGTATTTTTCTGAAGCTGGAAACAGGGAGAGACAGTCAGACAGACTCCCGCATGCGCCCGACCGGGATCCACCCGGCACGCCCACCAGGGGCGACGCTCTGCCCACCAGGGGGTGATGCTCTGCCCATCCTGGGGGTCGCCATGTTGCGACCAGAGCCACGCTAGCGCCTGAGGCAGAGGCCACAGAGCCATCCCCAGTGCCCGGGCCATCTCTGCTCCAATGGAGCCTTGGCTGCGGGAGGGGAAGAGAGAGACAGAGAGGAAGGCACGGCGGAGGGGTGGAGAAGCAAATGGGCGCTTCTCCTGTGTGCCCTGGCTGGGAATCGAACCCGGGTCCTCCGCACGCTAGGCCGACGCTCTACCGCTGAGCCAACCGGCCAGGGCTGGGTTGATTCTTTATCCACTGCACCACACAGGCCAGGCTCTTGCATTTTTTAAAAAAAATTTTATTTATTGGTTGATTTGAGAGAGAAAGAAAGATTGGCTTGTTGTTCTGCTTATTTATGCATTCACTGCTTGATTTCCTTTATTCATTTGGGGGGAGAGAGAGTGAGAGAGAGAGAGAGAGAGAGAGAGAAGGACAGACAGGAAGGGAGAGAGACAAGCATCAAGTCATAGTTGTTTATTGATTGCTTTTTCACATATGTCTTGATGGGGGTGAGGGGTGGGGGTGGGGCTCCAGCTGAGCCAGTGACCCCTTGCTCAAGCCAGTGACCTTCGGCTCAAGCAAGTGACCTATGGGCTCAATTCAGCGACCATGGGGTCATGGCTATGATCCCACATTCAAGCTGGCAACCCTGCGCTCAAACTGGTGACCTCAGGGTTTTGAACATGGGTCTACCGTGTCCCAGTCTGACTCTCTATCCACTGTGCTTCTGCCTGGTTAGGCCATTGCTAGATTTCTTGCATGTGCACTAACCAGGGAATAAAACCCACAACCTCATGACACTATAAGTAACTGAGCTACCTGGCCAGGGCTTTTTCTTTGCCTATTTAATGTCATTAAATATCTCCCAAACTCCTTTAATGTAGTTATTTGCCAGCATCACTTCCCCTAGGGCACCTTTATTCTTTCATCACAAACATTTTCCTCATTTATATTGATGTTTCCTTTCAACAAGCTCATCTGGCTGCAGATTTAGAGTCTCTCGAATCACAGCAGAGTCAACATTCCCCTGGTCAACTATTTCATCTATAGCTTCATTTACATTCACTCCCACAATTACTACTTTTAATTTACTTGCTGCACTTTCATGTTTGTTGGTCAATTTCCTCTTTCAATCATCCATTGCATTTTTGTGTGTGTGTGACAGACAGAGAGACAGAAAGAGGGAGGACAGACAGATAGGAAGGGAGACAGATGAGAAGCATCAATTCTTTGTTGCAGCTCCTTAGTCTCCTTAGTTGTTCATTGATTGTTTTCTTATATGTGCCTTGACCAAGGATTCCAGCAGAGGGAGTGACCCCTTGCTCAAGCCAGTGACCTTAGGCTCAAGCCAGTGACCATGAAGTCATGTCTATGATCTCATGCTCAATCCAGCGACCCCACACTCAAGCTGGTGAGCCCCCACTCAAGCTGGATGAACCCATGCTCAAATTGGTGACCTCGGGGTTTTGAACTTGGGTCCTCCATGTCCCAGTCCGATGCTCTATCCACTGTGCCATTGCCTGGTCAGGCTCAATCATCGATTTCTGTAAAATGTCAACAAAACCACATGCTTTTCTGTCCATGTGTAGACTAAATAACAGGCTCACAATGGTCACTGACAGATTTTTTAAGAGAAGTTAAGTGACTGTTCACTGATTATCATGCACATTTGTTGTTTTTGTAGTGACCTGAAGAGCTAGGAAGCAAATTTATATTTTGTGCAATTATAGTTAACATACTGGAGTAACTGAAATTTAAACCATGTTGTTGGAATACTCGTGTTAACTAAACTGCAGTAAGTAAAATATGTGCACATAGAAACCCTCGAAAGCAAGGCCTGGCTGTGTCCAGGTGCAATCTAACAGAGAGTGTACAAAGAATATAGAATTGAGGGTCCAACAGACTAGTTTAAATCTAGGATCTGTCACTTCCTATCTGGATGAACTTAGACAAGTTCCTCATCTGTAAGACTGAGATAAAACTATCCATCACTTAGGGTTACTGTGAGAAGTAGTGATCCACACAGCATTAGGCAAATGCCTACTAAGCATGCAAATAGTAGTAGCAGAAATAGAACCTAAATTTTCCATAGACAGTTCCAAAATTGCTTTTAGACTCTTACTGATATAATAAAAAGAGGGAGGTAAAATGCTTTATGGAAGCATATTTATTCACTGTCTTGCAGTATGGACCCTAACTACTTAAGGTGTTTAGTTTTGAAGGGATGCAGAAAGAAGTTAGTATGTTTAAAGCAAGCAATCATGTAACCATTTAAGGGGACTACTGCCTTGTTTCCAGGGAGGAAGGAGGTGGAGCTGGGGTGTAAGATGAAGAAAGGGATGGATTTCTGCCCAATGTTCTGTGTTTCTCTTAGTCAGATATACATGGGAGCTTCAGTATTTGGTTTTCAATAATGTCTAGAAGATTTATCAGTCTATCACAAGTGCAAGAATAAACACATTCCAGTAACACATAACAGTAATAGATTTTTTTTACATTTGTAATTTGTTTTCTTTTTCTTTTTTTTTTTTCAGAGACAGAGAGTCAGAGAGAGGGACAGATAGGGACAGACAGACAGGAACAGAGAGAGATGAGAAGCATCAATCATCAGTTTTTCATTGCGACACCTTAGTTGTTCATTGATTACTTTTTCATATGTGCCTTGACCATGGGCCTTCAGCAGACCGAGTAACCTCTTGCTCAAGCCAGCAACCTTGGGTCCAAGCTGGTGAGCTTTGCTCAAACCAGATGAGCCCACGCTCAAGCCGGTGACCTCCGGGTCTCGAACCTGGGTCCTCCGCATCCCAGTCCGACACTCTATCCACTGCGTCACTGCCTGGTCAGGCTATAATTTGTTTTCTATGCCACTATTCTTTTCTAAGAGTGTATATATAAAAGTATAGCTATATTGGTGAGTCATAGGCATTAAGGTTAACAATGTAGATGATTTAGTCCTTATTAGCATTTTTTTCCTCACATATAAAATGGTTATTCAGGAGAGTGTAAGAACTTTTTCTCTGATGAAGGGGCACTCCTCAGATTCTGGCAGTAGCCATAGAAGTTAACACTGATAATAGGCAGTTGAGACCTAAAAGGACAAAGAAAGATGACTTGTTTCAGGAAGCACCCAGATGACCTACCAGTGAGTTTGCTGCAATGATGCCCCTAACTTTGGAGAAACCATGAAGGACTGAGGGCTGGAATACTATAGGGTGTTCTACCAATGTTTAGAAGAGGGGTAAGTGGAAGAAATCACTGTAAAAATTTTCAGGTACAACCCTCCAGAACTTAATATATATTGCACATTTAATCACAATACCAGAATACATCATTTTAGAAAAATGTACAATGGATCACTTAAAAAAAATCTGCTGCCACAGACCAGGAAGATCGTCTAGTTAACTGCTAGTCAGATTAGGTGATTTATTCTCTCCCATATGTGCTAACCAGGAGGGCACTAAACACTCAGCTGTGTCACTAAGTACCCATTTATTGTATATGTACAACTAAAACTTTGAGTGGCTTTTGTAGCTATCAAGCTTCAAAGAGAGAAAAGAGAACCACTTAGAGATATGTATGTATACTTTCTTGCAGGGATTTGACAGTTATGCCATTGTGTAAGTGTAAGTGGTGCATGACTTTGCCTGAGCGTCCTTCTCAATTTTGAGGTTTCTTACATTGACATTTAGTTGGCGTAGTGTGGCAGGATTCCAAAGAGACCCACCAGGATTATCTTGCAGACCTGGACCTCTGCTAGGTACCAGCAGAGGCCCGTTTTCCCCGAACAGCTCCTTGCTTTGCCTGGGGTAAAGTTGGGTGAGCTTTTCTTAGAATTCTGGACCTCCCTGCTTTAAGGTAAGAGGCTCTGACTTTATCTGAGCTGTTTTTAAAAAAACCCTCAAGGTGAAACTAAAGGTTAAGGGTTGATATAACCCATGCTAATGATAAGAGCTGAGAACAGAGAATAGGAGAAAAAAATGGGTGGTTAGTTTTTTATTTTGGCTTTTTAATTGGAATTGCTTTCCGAGAATTTGAACAAAACCTTTTACTGGATGAGAGCCTGAACTTGTTCAGCTCCTAAAACAAGGGCCATTTCCTCCCTTCAGCTGTAACTTTGGACATTCTTTGGTGAATATGTGGAAGTGTCAGAGGGCATTCCTCATGACGTGAAGGAGCCACATAGGGAATTAAATAATTGACTTGTCTGAGGATGCACACATTAACACTGGTTGCCCAGAGCTCCAAATCCTCATGACTGCATTAGACAGCCAGGGAGGGAAACTGAAACATATGAGAGGGTTGAAGTGACTCAGGACGTGACAGCCCCTTGGAAGTGTGCATAAACAGCACACTTCAACCCACTATGTAACAGCCCTAGAAATTTGTTCAGCCTCTACAGACCTTAAAACTAAAATTAACATGGAAAATCATGCCTCCATGGCTGGGAACTCCCAGACTCAAGCATCCATTAATACTCCTGCAGATATACAATGAATAGGAAGCCTTTATTTGAGTACTTACAGAAATTGACTAGAAGTGATATCAATTTAAGATGGCCAAAATGGAGTTTTTCTTCACTCCTTGGGATAAATTTTTTCCTACAACTCCTGCATCCTCATACCCAGAGACACCTGACAATTTATGATCTTTCTAGAGAAGGACAATAGGATTTGCCCCCAGGGTTCAGGGTGCTGTCTCTGTCTGGTTGGCCCAGCTGATACATGAAGGTCATTGGGACTCTTCTATGATCCCTCCCAGATCCCCCTTTTTAAAAAACACCTTTTATGCATACTCCCTAAAACCCCTGAAACTGGGGAAAGGGACCATCCTCAACTCCTTCAACAGTCCTCTAACCATCTTTTCTTCATGGTTGACTTCCATGAAAGCGTCAAGGACAGCCTAGCAGGGACCCAACCCTCCCTCCTAGGGGCGGTTGCTATCTCTCTTCCAGGCCTTTCCCCCCTCCCTATTAGTCCTCTTAAAAAACCAGGGCTGCTGGGAACATGAAAGGCAGGGCAACAGGTCACCAGACCAACTACTAAAGAGCTACAGGAAGTTTTCTACCCAAGGTGACAAAGTTAGTAGGAACTCCTTGTACAGAGACATGAAGGGGGACCTCTGATAGGTCAGCTAAACTGAAGGCCATCAAGCAGGGATGCTGTGTTTGAAGAAATGGGCCATATTTATTCTTCATGTGAAAGAGTCCACCTGTCGGAGCAGAGGAAGTTGTCACCGGGCCTAGTCACCACTGTGACCATTAGTAAGGCTGCCCTTAGAACACAGGGTTAGCATTCCACATTCCGGGTGTCTCCCAGGCAGCAGGACACCCACCCTGTAATCTTCAGTGCCTCAAGATAGCCCTTTGCGATTCCCGGCCAGGGCACACAGGAGAAGCGCCCATTTGCTTCTCCACCCCTCCGCCATGCTTTCCTCTCTGTCTCTCTCTTCCCCTCCCGCAGCCAAGGCTCCATTGGAGCAAAGATGGCCCGGGCGCTGGGGATGGCTCTGTGGCCTCTGCCCCAGGCGCTAGAGTGGCTCTGGTCGCAACATGGCGACGCCCAGGATGGGCAGAGCATCGCCCCCTGGTGGGCAGAGCTCGCCCCTGGTGGGCGTGCCGGGTGGATCCCGGTTGGGCGCATGCGGGAGTCTGTCTGACTGTCTCTACCTGTTTCCAGCTTCAGAAAAATAAAAAAAAAAAAAAAAAAAAAAAAAAAGATAGCCCTTTGGATTAAAAATCACTGGTACATAAAGACACATGCACCCCCATGTTCATCACAGTATTATTCACAATGGCCAAGACATGGAAACAACCAAAAAGCCCTTCAATAGAGGATTGGATAAAGAAGATGTGGTACATATATACTATGGAATACTACTCAGCCATAAGAAATGACGTATTATTTATGACAACATGGATGGACCTTGATAACATTGTACTGAGTGAAATAAGTAAGTCAGAAAAAGCTAAAAACCGTGATTCCATATATAGGTGGGATACAAAACTGGGACTCATGGACATAGATAAGAGTGCAGTGGTTATCAGGAGTGGGGGTAGAAGGAGAGGAAGGGGGATGGGGAGGGGTATAAAGAGGGACAATATAAGGTTCCGGATGATTGGACTTTGGGTGATGGGTATACAACATAATTGTCCAAATGATGTGAAGATGTTGCTCAAAATCTATGTACTCTTGTTGACCAATGTCACCATTTACTTTTCTAAATAAAAGATACCCTTGAAGGATGTATATTGGCCAACTGGAAGGAATTTGTCCTAGATCTCTCAAGAAAAGAAGGCTAATCTTTTTTTGCAACACAGCCTGGCCCCAATATAAGTTGGGTGATGAAGCTTAGACAGTCAATGGCACCATTAATTTTAATACTTTCTTACAACTAGACCTATTTTGCCATTCACCAAGGAAAATGGATGGAAATTCCACACAGCCAAACCTTTCTGGCCCTCAGAGATTACCCTAAGCTATCTGTAAACTAGATCTCTGTAATTGCTATACTATACTCCCAGCTGCTGCCTTGTAACTCCTCCTTCACTACAGAGACTGAATGTAAAAATATATGCAGATGGAAAAAAATATTCCAAAAATGAGTGGATTTGTCAGTCCTTGGCCAACATTTAAGTGACGATCCTATTCTTAAGGTATTATAAACAACTGTCCTTGTTTTACAATAAAGTCTTTACAAGGCTAGAGGTGTGGTTCCAGAAACAATTCAAAGCCCACCAATTCCTTTTATCTTCTCCAAACCTCCCCTATTCACCTCAAAAGACTTTTAAATCATTGGGTTTATTAATGTAAACCTTCCTTGTTATCTATATCCATTTACTTTGTTAGGTTACCTTTGGCTGGGTGTATTAGTTACAATCTCACCTTCTCAGGCTAATAAAGCATCCATATTTTCCTTATATTTTTCACATATGGATACTAGTCATTGGAAAAACACAGATATAGAACACTGGGCAGCCAGTAACTCCCAATTTAGTTATGTATTCTCAACTGTTGCACAAACTTCTTGCATTAACTCCTGGAGGATGGACGACTTTCAGGTGTCCTAGCTCCACCCAATCCCACTCACACAAATGAAGTCTATATAATGCATATTTTAGGCCTTATCTTCCTAACCATGTTCTCCAAATATGGTTTAAAATTTTTATAGCTATTTTTATATTAAGTACTGTTAGCAAAATATAAAAATAACATTGTAAATATGAATTAGATGTCTATAGTGAGGTCCAAATAGGCTGGAGATGCAAAAACAAATGTTTTGGGGGTAAATCAAATATTAGATAAGCCTGACTGACAGCTGTCAGGGGGTGAAGGAGGTAGAAGTACTGAGCAAAAAGAGGGCAAAAGAAGAAAAAGGAAAAACTCAGACACACACAGCAGTGTGGTGTTGCAGGGGAGGGGTAGAAGGGTAGGGAGATAAATTGGTGACGGATGAATACTTGACTGGGGAAGGGACACACAGTATGGTGTACAGACATGTGTTGTAGAATTGGGCACCTGAAATCCGTATGTTAACCAGTGTCACCCCAATAAATAAGATATGAGACTGAAGAGACAAATATCAGAAACTTTCTCTCCTGACTCGTTTGTTTTGCTTAGTATAGAACATGGGTGGTCAAGAAAACTAAGGAAACATAAGACAGAAGTGTTGAGAGAAGAACTGAATTCATTTAAATACATTTCAACATGGTGTGTGTACTTACGTGGCTCTAGTTTAGGGTAGTCATATAAGGTGGTGAGAACTGAAAGAAAACCAGTTGACTAGCTGCATCCATGAAAAGCACTACAGTGCTACTGTCCCTAAGCTGTTGCTTTGTGAGGAAGGGGATTCAACATCCTGTAAAATGGTATATGGGATGTACTACTTGAGTAGCTCTTAACCTTCTTGTGTAGCCAGACTGTTGTGCGTCTTTGTTATAAACACAACAAATTTCCATGCCCATTATATTTCCAGCCACCCCATGGCTAAAACCATATTATAACTGTAGTTTATTTATGGTTATTCAGGGCTGGAAAGAAATATGAAAAACACAAGGCACACAATTTGAAGAGAAGTCAAGTGTTCCAATTTCTCAGAGATTGTGAACAAAGGGAAACATGTTGTGCTTGGATAAATCTGTGCAGTTATAAATGCTGGGTATGAAGTTCTAACACTGGCTGAGTTACAGAGTACAGATGTTTTCACTCTACCCATCTAAGGAACTGGAACAAGCAATTCATTGTATGGGATAACAAAGTTCTTGGCGTGTAAATATTTTAATTAAATGAATTATTTTCAGTGAAGGAACTTAATAATTCATTCTCTCTCTCCTTCATAGAATATAGAGTTAAGATATTAAGAATATTTAAGTCTTGAGATCATGAGCATGTAATTGAAGAGCTCTTTAACAGGGATCTTTCCTATGAACCCGCTGGTGGATGTGAAGGTTGGAGCTCTGGCTGAAGCCCTTACCACACTTGCTGCACTCATAGGGCTTTTCTCCAGTGTGTACTCTCTGGTGGATGAGGAGTTTGGAGCTCTGGCTGAAGCCCTTCCCGCACTTGCCACAGTGATAGGGCTTCTCCCCAGTGTGGACTCTGAGATGGATGCGGAGATCTGAGCTCTGGCTGAAGCCCTTCCCACATTCATAGCACTGGTAAGGCTTCTCCCCTGTGTGTATGCATCGGTGAATGTGAAGGTTTGAGCTCTGACTAAAGCCCTTCCCACACTCTCCGCATTTGTAGGGCCTCTCTCCCGTGTGGACTCGCTGGTGGATGTGCAGGTTAGAGCGTTGACTGAAGCTCATTCCACACTCCCCACACTCATAGGGCTTCTCCCCAGTGTGCACTCGCTGGTGGATATGCAGTTTGGAGCTCTGACAAAAGCCCTTCCCACACTTGTCACACTTATAAGGTTTCTCGCCTGTATGGACTGCCTGATGAATCAGCAGACTTGAGCTCCTTGTGAAGCCCTTCCCACACTTGTCACATTTATAAGGTTTCTCACCAGTATGGACTGCTTGATGGATGAGGAGACTTGAGCTCCTCGCAAAGCCCTTCCCACACTGCTCACATTTGTAGGGCTTTTCTTCTGTGTGGTTTTTCTGATGAAGCAGTTCTGAGCTCCCACTGAAGTCCTTATCCCAGATGAACTGGTGCTGTTTCTCTGCAATGTGCATTTTCTCACGTTCATGACCATCTGATCTGGCATTAGGTATTTTTCCAGAGTTATAATGGTTACAGGGATGCGCCTCTCTGTGAGCTCTCTGATGACTGATCACCTGTGATTTCCAACCATAAATGTTGTTATAGTTACAGTCAAAGGGATCCAAGGATTCTTTCAACTGGCTATTCTGGCAAATTTCTTCACCACTGAAAAATGGTGAGACCAGTTCCATGACATCAGACACAAGGTTAAAATGAAGGGTCTCTGAACAATGATCTATGGGAGGACTTTTCCCTCCTGACACTTTTCTCTCAGTGCTTTCTCCAGTTTCAAACAGGCTTTTGTTTTCCTGAGGATCCTGGGGCTCATTCTTACACAACGTCACTGAGGAGTCCTGTATGGCCATTTGGTTTGGAACTTTCAAAGACCGATATTTTTCACTTTCTATGTTTTTGAAACCATCACTTTGACAGGTCACAACACTGCTTTTGTTTGTGGAAATGTGAGAAGATGCTTCTCCCCACTTTTGAGAAGGGGAAAGATCTAGTTCAGGGTTCCTGTACACTTCTCCTTGAAGATTCACAATATAAGCCTGACTCCCAGTTATTGTACTGGCCATCTCTTCCAAAGTTAGCCAACAGGAAAGCTCTTCATATAATAGATCCCTAAGTCCTTTCTCCTGAAGATTCTCCACAGAATTTTCATTCAAGTCTCCTAAGGAACAAAGAATTCAGTGATAAAAACAAAGGATGGATTTTAAGATTTTAGAATCTGAGTGCCTAAATCCTGAAGACTTAGTGACTAGGAAAAAGTTCAGTCTTGTCCTACAGTCATGCCCTTTGGGTTAACACCAGAGAGAAGGCTTTGTACAAAACACAGAAATCTTGTCTCTGCTTTTAAGTAGAGCCACTGCAGAAGATTATGAATCCTACATTCTTGCTACAAGTTACATTTCATTTACTTCATTTTAAGTAAATTTGCATTTAATTGGTAATCCATTTTAACAGATGCTGGGGATACAAGAAAGAAAACAAACCTTTTTACTTATCAAACTAGAGCCTACATATGGAGAAGAAAGACAAATATATCAACAATGATAACACCACATCTGGCTACAGGAGATACAGGTACAACCAGGTATGGGAATACAGAGTAAGGGCATTTGACCCAAATCTGGGGGCAGATATAAGGAAAACAAAACAAAACAAAAAAAATGTGGAGAGAAAATATGACATGTTTAGGAAAATTATGAAGAGCTTCTTGTGAACAGCGTCAGGTAATAGTGGTAAAAAGTGTGCCTAGGAGAGGAAGGCAGGAGCCAGAAGAAAGGGCTTTGTATGTACTACTGAGGATTTAAGGCTAAAACCCTTAGGGATTTAAAGCTATCAAAGGACTTCAATTGGGAATGAAACCACTGACTTGCCCCCTCAGAAATGAGCAAGACTTCAGGCAGAGAAACAACTGCTGTAGCAAATCAGATGATGGTTATGGAGAGAGATATTCTAAATCATGTGAAGGGAAAGGAAGCACCATGTACGTTCCCCAAGTTCCCTGTTTGAGTGACTAGGTTTGGGGATGCTATGTAAAAGGAAAAGGCTGGAGGAGAGAAGGACAGATGACAAAGTCTAAATCAAATGTTTAATTTGTGGTGCTATTAGAATCTTCCTACACTGTTCATCCAATAAGCAGCGAGATTATGAACCTGGAACTTCTGAGAGAGAACTGTGCTAACATACAGATTTTAGAATTACTAGTACATATGTTGGTCAAAGCAATTAGAGTGAATATCCTAATATTATCCTGAAATGACAAAAAAAAATCTATAAAAGTCTTGGAAAAAAAGAAGCGTTGTCATCACCAGAATAAAAATGTTGAGGAACTCCTAGATGATAAAGAACAAATGGATCAGGAATGACAGAGAAACTAGAAAAAAACATTGCACACAGCTCAAACCATGTATAGGAGAAGCCTTCTGAAGGAGTAAGAGATCTTCTCAAGAAGTCCTAAAAATTCAAATAATTCAAAGTTTAAACTCAGAATCAACAATTATAAAGAGAGGCTTATCCTGGAAATTCAGGATAAGCAGAAAATTCATGAAATTCACATTAGGCATTTCTGATGGTTAGACTAGTTGTTGCCATTAAATTAGCAGCACCACTCTCCCAACCACCCAACAGAAAATGAAATATACTGGGTAACTGATAGAAGTAGCCCCATAAAGACCCCTAATAGTATCAATTGGACTACAAAGAGAGGCAGAAGTTGAGGCACTGCTGACCCTGTACAGCGACAGGGTGGATTAAGCCACTGTTTATCAACCGCCAGTCTGTGAACTGGTCTGCCAGAAATTTGGTGCCAGTGTGTGAAAGAGTGAACCATCCTGCTGTTGTATAAAGATTATATCCAATGACCTTAGTCAAATTCACTTATACTCAGGGTGATTTCTGCCTTAGTGGTCCCTGAAATAATTCTCCTATTTTCATTGGTCCCCAAGCATAAAAAGGTTGAAAACTACTGGTAAAAAAAAGCAACTGACCCAAGACATACATATGGACAAAGTGCCTTAAGGTAACCCCTAAAGAGGGATTTCTGCAAGAAGATATCCCAGAGCTGGACATCAAAATATGGCATGCCCCAGATAACTTACTTGTCTGAAAAGGCACCCTCAAAAAAGGAGTTTACACTACCCACCATCTGGATTCTTACTATCCCCATCCCAAGCCCAGTCAGCAGAGGCATCCCTTATCAGCAGAACCTGCATGCACCACAGAGGGCTGGGTATCAGCTGAGGATGCACACTCCAATATCATACTGTGAACATTTGGGGGGGAAAAATGAGACAATAAAAAAATGTAAGACAAAAAAGTAGAAACTAATTTTTATAAAGAGTGGCATAAACTCAAGAAATAGTGAGTGAAGGAAATGGAATTTAAAATGTACGTAATTAAAATCCCAGAAAGCCCTGGCTGGATAGCTCGGTTCGTTAGCATCGTCCTGAAGCACAGAGGTTGCCAGTTTGATCCCTGGTCTGGGCACATACAGGAACAGATTGATGTTCCTGTCTCTCTCTACCTTTCTGTCTCACTGCAGTCAATAAATAAATGTAACCCCCCCCCACAAAAAACTACAAACAAAAACCCCAGAGAAATATGAGAGGATACCACATCTAGAAAAACAACATAATTTAATAAGATGTAAACACATGAAAAAGAATCAGAATTCTTCTAAATTAATAAAAGGATTGAAAAACATGATAATCCTAATAATTAAGACCTCTTTGAAACACCCAATCTTATGTGAGAGGAATTGCTGGGATACCTTTTCTACACACAAGGACACCAAGATTGTAATGGTTAAGTAACTGTCAAGCAGTCTGAGTCTAGATGCGCTAAACAGCAAAGTTAACACATGAGTAGGCTGGAAGATTGAGGGAATTCTAGAATGCAGAATAAAAGGACACACAGATGGAAAGGTAAAGTAAACATACATATTGTAGAAGTTCAATGAATACTGCACAGACAGAACAAAGGGAAAGGAATAACAGAAAAAGAAAACAAAACATTTCTTAGAACTCAGTTCAGGGCCCACTGAATGATAAAAACAGTATATGAAATTTCAGGACTTCAAGGAAAAATAGAAATCCCAGAAAATGCCAATGAATTATTAATCAGCAATACTGAACAACGGAAGATAACTGAAAAATATCTTCTCATTTTGGAGGGAAAGTGATTATGAAATTAGTATTCTATTCTATACTCAACCAATCAAACATTTCAGTGGGAGGAATAAATGGAGACTTTTGCAGACAAGAAAGGATTTAAATAATTACTGGAACAATTACTCAGAAATGTACTATAGCAAAAAAAAAAATTAAATAACTTCATGATAAAAGAAATGGCAATGAGCAAAGAAGTAAATAAAACAGAATATTAAGCTGCATCAATTCTTGATACATAAAAGAAACAATAGTAATTAACCAAATTAACTCAAACGCTATGGAACAGTATGGAAGTAACCCTCTCCTCAAAATATATATATATTTAAAAGAGCAAGTATTAGCTTTAGGAAAGAAAAAAAAGAAACTGTAATCATAGTATAGCATATGACTTGACTCTGTAAGGAATAAAAATTATA
The DNA here is from genome assembly GCF_036850765.1 of Saccopteryx bilineata. Taxonomy (NCBI): domain Eukaryota; kingdom Metazoa; phylum Chordata; class Mammalia; order Chiroptera; family Emballonuridae; genus Saccopteryx; species Saccopteryx bilineata. The sequence goes on from NC_089498.1 coordinate 94,942,297, forward strand.
AAGTCAAAGCAATATAAACATTGATCACTAATGCAACACTGACCTAAATTCTGGTAAAGATGGGCATGCCAGGAAAGTAATGTACAAGAGCTCAATTTTCATCCATGTTGTAAAGAAGTCAAGAGCAATATCAAATATTGATAAACTGAAAAACAGCAATATATCAAATCATAATAAATTCAAATTAAAACTAGACTGAAATACCAATTTCTACCTGTTAAACTGGCAAGATCACAAAGCCTGAAGACATACACTGCTTATGAGTATAAATTGGTGTCACTCCGCAACAAGGACATTTTGACAATTACTGATCAAAATCACAAAGGTATGCAGTCATCATTCTGGTTTGGGGGTCTCAATCTTTAGATTTCCAGGCACAGTTGTGAAATGGCATTTGCACAAGATTTATTCACTGCAGATGGTCTGTGATAGCATCCGACCAGAACCTGGGTGATGTGAAGTTGGGAACATGGAAGAAAGTTTTCATTGTGCATCTTTTCACTGCTTATTTTTGAAGTATGACTTTAATGAACTGAAAATATTTAGTGTACTTAAAGTTTGCTACTCATGCATAATTTATTTTCCACCTTTCTCTAATATCCTCATTGTATATACTCCCCCCCCCAGCTTTATTAAGGTTTAATTGACAAGTGACACTGTACAACTTTTAATGCTTTTTATTCTTTTTTTAAAAAGTAGTAGCCTGTATAAGCATATTATTTGGAAATATGAAGGCAAATACTAAAAATCAGCTTAAAAAGTTAAAGCTGAGTGGCTCTGAGAAGCCATACCGTGTGGCAAAAGGAACAGCAGAGCAGGAGACTGGTTTTGATTACAAGTCTTTCCACACAATTTGCTTTACTTAGGTGAATGTATTACTTTGTTTAAAAAGTTTAAAAGTAATAGCAAAAAGAAAAACAAAAGTAAAACAGTGCCATTTGGGGCAGTTAAATCATGAGGTGGGTCAAACTTATTATTATTTTTTAATGTTTATTTTATTGATTTTAGAGAGAGGAAGTGAGAGAGCAGGAGAGAGACATGAACATCTTCCTGTATGTGCCCTGACTGGGGATTGAACTGGCAACCTCTGTGCTTTGGGATGATACTTTAACCAACTGAGATACCCAGCCAGGGCAAAAATTATTAAATAGTCAAAGAACAATACTTGGGAATCACTGCAGAAATAACAGGTCTATGAAAATCATGGACAGAAACTGTATTAATGGTAGCCTTTACAAGTAGTAATAAAACCTTGTGATATTAGTTTTTAAAAATATTAAGAATGAGTATGTAATATTAGAAGAAAATTGCTGACATGATGAGAAAAAAAGTCCTTTCACAGGGAGCTAATACAACATAACAAAGAGCTCTATGATATTACAAAACAGCCAGCTGTCATAGTGGAGGGGGTTGAGGGCAGGGTGTAAAAGATGAAGGGAGTAAGCAAAAACAAACAAACAATGAAACAAAAAAACTCACAGACAACAGTATGGTGATTACCAGAGGTAAAGTGGGTGGGGGAGGTAGAAGATGGTAAAGGGGGATAAACGGTGATGAAAAGAACTTGATTTGGGATGGGGACCACACAATACAATACATGGATAATATATCTATAATAGAATTGTACACCTGAAACCTGTATAATTTCATTAACCAATGTCACCCCAACAAATTCAATAAAAATAAAGTTTTAAAAGAAATGTTTTTTTTTTTTAAAGAGTTGGTATTTTAATTTTATTTTATTTATTCATTTTTAGAGAGGAGAGAGAGAGGGAGAGAGAGAGATAGAGGAGGGGGGAGGAGCTGGAAGCATCAACTCCCATATGTGCCTTGACCAGGCAAGCCCAGGGTTTCGAACTGGCGACCTCAGCATTTCCAGGTCGATGCTTTAGCCACTGCGCCACCACAGGTCAGGCAAGAAATGTTTTTAATGGCTACATCTTTTTCTCTTGTATGAGCCCTATAATTTATACAACCAAGCCCCTTTGATATATTTGATGAATAATATTTCACTATATTAAGTAATTCTACAATGACTGTTTACAATTTTCAGTTGGAGTTACTGATTACTTCCTTAAGGTAGATACATATGGAAATACAGGGGTCTTTGGGTTACGACAATCTTGACATTTCAAGTTTATGATGCTCATTCCTTAAAAACTTAAAAATATTGAGACATGAGTGTTTTGGCTTACGCTGTTAGCATCATACTTATGGACTACATGGGTGAACTATATACCTCACAAAAATTAGGGGTATTTCAATGAATATGAAGCTACAGTGGTACCTTGATACACAAACAGACCAACATACAATTTTTTTTTTTTTTTTTTTTTTTTAAAGATACGAGCTGTGACTCGGTCCGGTCCGTATTTTTGTTTGAGATCTGAGCAAAATTCCGATACAAGTTGTGATTTGGGAAACTGCCGCTAGTTGGCGCGTTGACGCACGGGTCCAGTATTGGCAGTTTGATATATGAGTTGACTTACAAGCTCGGTTACAGAACGAATTAAATTTGTACCTCAAGGTACCACTGTATAAAATATCCCCTAATTTTTGTGAGCAGTATAGTTTGGTTGCACATGGTGGAAGAATATGCAGTAATGTGGTGTGTCAGTGAAGGAATTGTGTTTTTATGTTCTAGATTATGATTTTATAACTGTGTAAGGATAGGTAAGTGACTTAGGGTAGGGTGTGTTTCAATTTACACCAAAATTCGAGTTACATCACTGTCATAGGAATGGAACTATGTCATAACCCGAGGACCCCTTGTAAATTATTTCATCAAAATAAGTTATTTCATCAAAAATGTTTAAGGCTCTTTGCTTCAAGCAGCCAAAATACTTTTGAGAAAAACTTGTATCAATTATATTCCCATCTATCTCTAGGATATGGGATTTTGCCTCACCACAATTGTGTCTTATATTCAGAAGGTGAGATAGATGAATCTCAATGTGTAAGAAAAAAAGGAAACTAGATATTGCAGGACAGGGGGATTTGTAATGAAAATAAAATCCAGGCAAAGACAGTACAAGACCAATGTGAGGAAAATGTGGGAGAGTACAGAGAAGGTCTGTTGCCTAACCAGGTGTTGGTGCAGTGGATAGCGCATCCCGGACCTGGGATGCTGAGGATTCAGGTTTGAAACCCTGAGGTCATAGCTCGAGCATGGGCTCTTCTATCTGGAGTGTGGGCTCACCAGCTTGAGCACCAGGTTCATAGACATGACCCCATGGCCACTGGCTTGAAGCTCAAGGTCGCTGGTTGAAGCAAGGGGTCACTGGCTCAGCTGGAGTCCCCGGTCAAGGCACATACGAGAAAGCAATCAATGAACTAAAGTGCCACATTACAATTTGACGTTTCTCATCTCTCCTTTCCTGTCTCTCTCGTGCACGCACTAAAAAAAGAAAAGGTCTGTGTGAATGAGAAATACCAAGTTTCTCAGAAGGTAGAAGGGAGAGTAGGTAAATTGATATTGATAGATCAGTTTGTGGAGAGTTTCCTTGAAGCCTCAATTTTCCACAGAGCAGAGAAGTTCGAAGAGAAGTCCTAAAATATTTTTAAAAGGACTTCTCACACTGGCCAGATAGCTCAGTTGGAGCATCGTTCTGAAGCACAGAGGCTGTTGGTTTGATACTCAGTCAGGACACATAAAGGAACAGATTGATATTCCTGTTTCTCTCTCTCTCCCTTCCTCTCTTGCTAAAATCAAGAAATAAAAATTTTAAAAAGGGACTTCTCTTTCCCGGATTAGCCTGGATTTGTAACTTGCCATAATGCCTTGCTGATATGTTTGGAGTTTGTTCTTTATTATATAATTATCTTCAACTTTCTGCAACTGAGAAATCATATCTGGGAAACAGAGTTTGGGTAACCATGCAGAAAGCAAAACCATCCCAAATTCTGGTTTATCAGGGATGGATCAGGTACGGCTTCTCAGACAAGACAGTAAAGCTACCATTCTCCAGATCTTACCAAATGAAGTTCTTTAGATGCTCAGAATAACCAGAAACATCCTTTTGTGCAGAAAATAAATTAGGAAACTGATTCTTGAACCACATGCCTGGGGTCCCATCACCATTTAAAATAGAAGCAGCAAAGACTCCAACAGGGAGGTGTCCAGGCTCACGTTCTTACCCACAGAGACCAAGTGGCTGTAGTTCTCCAGCATTGTAGCTCTGTGCAGCTTCCTCTGAGCAGGATCCAGGTGACCCTGCTCCTCATCCTCAGTGAAGTCCACAGAGAAATCCTTGAATGTTACTGGTTCCTAAAACATTAAGCACATTTCTCCTTAACTGACTAGCATCTGCACAAATGCCCTCCTGGAAGGAAGGTGAGGTTGGTAGCACTTGAAAAGATGCGAATGGTGTAGAAGTGTGTAGTGCAGGGATCTGAGGGATCTAGAGCAAGTTTTGTTGGAAGCTCTTTCCTTTCTCATCTACTTTGCTACTTCCTTTAGAACCCTTCCCCTCCTGCCCACAGCTCGCTCAGATACTTGATCTTTCCATATCACTGTCATCTCATGGTCATAGCTGGGTTGTCCTTTCCATCCCACTCCTACTAGTATCCTACTGCAACAGACATGAGAATAATTCACCCAACATTTTAACCTGAGATTTTTTTTTTTAAAGCAAGAGCACACGTGCATGAGAGAGTGAGAGAGAGAGAGAGAGAGAGAGAGAGAGAGAGAGAAAGAGCCAGCGTGTGTGGGGGGGTACAGACAAAGAGAGAGATAAGAAGCATAAACTCGTAGTTGCAGCACTTTAGTCATTCATTGCCTCGTAAAGTGCCTTGACCAGGAGGGCTCCAGCTAAGCCAGTGACCCCTTGCTTAAACCAGGGACCTTGGGCTTCAAGCTATGACGTGTGTTCATGTCTATGACTCCATGCTCAAGCTGGTGACTCAGGGTTTTTTTTTGTATTTTTCTGAAGTACCTGACCAGGATACACTCAGCATGCCTACCAGAGGCAATGTTCAGCCCCCTCTGGGGCGTTGCTCTGCTGCAATTGGAGACGTTCTAACGCCTGAGGCCATGGAGCCATCTTCAGCACCCGGGCCAATTTTGCTCCAGTGGAGCCTTGGCTGCAGGAGGGGAAGAGAGAGACAGAAAGAAAGGAGAGAGGGAAGGATGGAGAAGCAGATGGGCGCCTCTCCTGTGTGCCCTGGCCACGAATCAAACCCAGGACTTCCACATGCTGGGCCAACGCTCTACCACTGAGCCAACTGGCCAGGGCCTGACTCAGGTTTTGAACCTGGGACCTCAGCATTCCAGGTTGATGCTCTATCCACTGTGCCACCACCGGGTCAGGCATCTTTATTCACTCTATTCAGCCAAGGCAAATGTAAAACATGGCACTCAAGCATACCACTTTCTTATGTTGGGTTGCCTTCCCTCCCCAGTGCTCTAGGAGGCGAGGGGTATCCAGCAGCGTGAGGTTCTTTGCAAGTGTGGATGAAAACAAAAAAAAGATGAGGCCACGCCTGACCAGGCGGTGGCTGTTGGGCAGATAAAATGTATTATGCTCACTTTGTTAAAGATAACAGGAGGAGGCCTTCGCCCAGGTGATATTAATGTGTGTTGGGGTGGGCTAAAGGCAGGCAGAATCCTTTAGCCTGGGGCTTGGTTTTGGGATTAAGCCTTTCCTACCCTTTTTGATGTAGGGCGGTACAATCCTATCATGCCTCAGAGGGTGACTTTGTATTAGAGACTTCCCTGTTTTGTATATTGGATTAAGGGTTTGGATTTCTACACTATAAAATGGGGACGGATTGAGAGTTTGGCCTCTTGGTTCCTGGGATGACTAGCATGAGAGAGTAGAGCCAGCAGCGGAAGGAGGCCATGTGGAGGAGGCCAGGAGAAGCAGCCAAGATGGCGGAGTGCTGAGTGAGATGCCAGTTTGTGTAGTTTGTATCTGGGATAAGGAAGGAGATGGGGAACAGAGGAGAATAAGTCTGGTGAGCTAGAAACCTTTGATTCTAGGAAACTCGGATAAGTCAGTAGCTTTGTGAGCACTGGATGTGACTGGGTTTTGGAGCCCAGTGTGTATTTTTACTTGCCCGCCGGGTGCAAGCTAGAATTAAAGACTATGGCCCACCAGTTTGTGGCTCCGTTGTTTCTTTACCGACTGTCTGAATCCAATGCGAACCTGCATGGGCCAGGCTGCTTTGATGGTGGCCTTGGCCGTGCCTTCTGGCTTTACAGTGGCACAGTGGATAGAGTGTCGGACTGGGATGCCGAGGACCCAGGTTTGAGACCCCGAGGTGGCCAGCTTGAGCGTGGGCTCATCTGGTTTGAGCAAAAGCTCACCAGCTTGGACCCAAGGTCACTGGCTCGAGCAAGGGGTTACTCAGTCTGCTGAAGGCCCGCGGTCAAGGCACATATGAGAAAGCAATCAATGAACAACTAAGGTGTTGGAATGCGCAACAAAAAACTGATGATTGATGCTTCTCATCTCTCCATTCCTGTCTGTCTGTCCCTGTCTATCCCTCTCTCTGACTCTCTCTGTCTCTGTAAAGAAAAAAAAAAAAAAAAAAAAAAAAAAGATGAGGCCACATACTAACTTCACAAGCTCAGGTGATCCCTGCATGATGGCCTTGCAAACTCAAGAGACCTCAAGTTAGCACACAGGATAGTCTGAAATGAAAACTTTTTAACTAAAAGCAATTCATAGTAGATAGTCATGTCTTAGAGGTGATATTTTTCTCTAAACAAAAGTCAATGCTTATCTTAATCAAGCCTGTATGTTGTTTTGCATCTACAATAATGGACTGATAACATGCCTTTGAAATGTAAGGGTCATCTTCTTTTCCTGCCCCCTCAGGGTGCAGCCACCAGAGCAGGAACTAGCAAACTATCTCACTATTATTATTATGTTAACTATTAACTATCTTATTCCTGCCCCTGTAAAACAGAAATTTCAGTAAACTTCAGCAAAGACGGCTCCCTTTTGCTTTCTCCCACCTCCCTAATCTATCACCAATTTCATGTAACCCCCTTCTGCTTTCCCTTTGATTTTGATGTACAAAATAAGCAGTAAAACTGCTTTTTTCCAGACAGCAGGTGAAGCTCTGTCTGGCTGGGACCATTGCTCCACTGCTTGACAACCAAGCTATTTTAGCACCTGAGGTGTGGCCATGGGGCTGTTCTCACCTGGGGCCAACTTTGCTAGAACCATTCGAGGCATGGCTGCCATAGGGAGAGGGAGAGAAAGAGAGAGAGAGATAGAGGGGGGAGGGGTGTAGAAGGGTGCTGCTTCTGTGTGCCCTGACCAGGAATGGAACTCAGGACTTCCACATGCCAGGCCGACACTCTATCACTGAGTCAATTGGCCAGGGCCAATTTTCTCAATTCTTTGAGGTTCTGCTTCCCAACAATTGTTCAGTTTGGCTCAAATAAACTCATAAAAGATTCTTACAGGTTTGGAAGTTTCTTTTATTTTTATTTAAATTTTATTTTAGCCTGACCAGGCAGTGGTGCAGTGGATAGAGCGTCGGACTAGGATGCGGAGGACCCAAGTTCAAGACCCCGAGGTCACCAGCTTGAGCATGGGCTCATCTGGTTTGAGCAAAGCTCACCAGTTTGGACCCAAGGTCGCTGGCTCGAGCAAGGGGTTACTCGGTCTGCTGAAGGCCCACGGTCAAGGCACATATGAGAAAGCAATCAATGAACAACTAAGGTGTTGCAACGAAAAACCGATGATTGATGCTTCTCATCTCTCTTTGTTCCTGTCTGTCTGTCCCTCTCTCTGACTTTCTCTCTGTCTCTGTAAAAAAAAAAAAAAATCAATAAAAAAAAGAAAAAGAATTAAATTTTATTTTATTGACTTTTAAAGAGGAAGGGAGAGAGAAACAGAGCATCAATCCATTTCTATATGTGCCCTGACCAGAGACTGAACTGGCATCCTCCTGCATATCAGGATGACAACTGAGCTGTATGGCCAGGGCTGGAAGTTTCTATGTTGACATGAGTGGTGTGTGGCCTATGGCAGCTTCCTAAGATCATCTGTGCAGCCCCACAACTGGCCTTCTAGCAAGCCCTGACTGGCTAGAACCAGGGTCATTGTGTAGAATTCCCAGCCTTTGCTAGTCTTCCTATTCCCCAAGACCGCAGTGGTGCTCCTGTTCCCTATGGGATGCTTTCACAAGCTCCTTATCACTTGGGAAAAAGAAGGCCAGCACCTTATCAGCTCCACTCCGGACCTTCATTTCTTACCTAGACCACAGTAACTCAAGTCTTTTTTTTTTTTTTTGTATTTTTCTGAGGTTGGAAACGGGGAGGCAGTCAGACAGACTGCATGCACCCACCCGGCATGCCCACCAGGGGGCGATGCTCTGCCCATCTGGGGCATTGCTCTGTTGCAACCAGAGCCATTCTAGCACCTGAGGCAGAGGCCATGGAGCCATCCTCAGCACCCGGGCCATCTTTGCTCCAATGGAGCCTTGGCTGCAGGAGGGGAAGAGAGAGAGAGAGAAAGGAGAGGGGGAAGTGTGGAGAAGCAGATGGGTGCTTCTCCTGTGTGCCCTGGCCGGGAATCGAACCCGGGACTCCTGCCCGCCAGGCCGACGCTCTTCCACTGAGCCAACCAGCCAGAGTAACTCAAGTCTTCAAATGCAAGGTTTGCCATTTTTAAATTCATAGATTGAATAGTCCATTTAGTAATTTTAAAAACCCACAGACTAAGTGTGGGGAGAATTCTGTAGTGAGAATGGAAAGGTTATGCTGATGGAGTACAAACTTTGTAGTAGATTGAAAATTCCAAGAAGAGAAATGGTATGACAGTGGACCAAGTGAAAGGAATCAGTGTATCAGGAGAAAGGAAAAAAAAATAGTGGTCCTGCTAAAGCATGACAAAGTTGGGACTAAAAGACTGAATAATGAATAGTCTTCCCTGGTATCAGTGGAGCTTTTAAGACACCCCAAGGCATGACACATTCTTACTCTCAGAAAGTATATCAAGTATCCTGAGGGACATCCAAAGTGGATGGTCATGGGACCAGCAGTTTCCTATCCCTCTTGCTACACCCCCTTCAACCAAAAATGTCAAACTCCTCCAAACTACATACATCATGTGCCTTTCCACTTCCTTTCCAGAGCTCTTCCTTGCTGGATCCAACGCTTTACTTTGCAGACAACAGGAAACAGTAATGCAGAAGGCAGCAATAGGTGGATAGGAGCTGTAGTCACACTGGATCAGCAGCAGTCATCTAAAGGTCATACTAGACTCTAGAACAGCCTTTTATATATTGCATCTGCCCTGACTTATATTTCCCATTTTGAAACTCCTTTCAATTTCAGGACAATCCACAAGCTCCTTTCTGAAGCATGAGGATGAGTTAGATGCCTCCTCCTCCAACATCCCATAATATCTTTCACATACCTCTACTATAGCTATAAAATCTGTCTCCCAAATTGGCTATAAATTCTAAAGGATACAATCCATGTTCAACTAATCTTTAAATCCTCAGCAACTAACCTGATCAGGTGGTAGCGCAATGGTTAAAGCATTGACCTGGGACACTGAGGACCCAGATTCAAAACTCCAAGGTGGATGGTTTGAATCCAAAGGTCGCTGGCTCGTTTGGAGGCCCTGGGATCAAGACACATATGAGAAAGCAATCAATGAACAACTAAAGTGCTGCAACTACAAGTTGATGCTTCTCATCTCTCTTCCTTCCTGTCTCTCTAAAAAAAAAAAAAATTCACATTCAATTTAAAAGAATCAAGTGCTACAAGGAAAAGACACTTGAGATTAAACTCAACACTCTCATTTTCAGATGAGAAAACTAAGGTTCATAATGGCAAAGTGGCTCCCCCAAGTCACAGAGGAACAAAGGGATTAAATTGGAACTGCTGCCTTTCAGCAGACTCAAGGACAATGTCTGGTATATAAAAACACTCAGCAAGTATTGCTGGGATGAAGTCCTTTTTTATATTCAAACAGTAATAATATATACCAGAATCTCAAAATTTACTATACTAACAATCCCCAACTTTATCAGTAGTGAATAAAATAATCTTTACTCAGAAACAGGTAGAAGAGAAGGAAAAGAGACACAGCACAGGGTCTTACACATGCTAATCTCTTGAAGTCCTCAATCACTTTCCAAAGCACAGTGATGACATGCTCTCAGTACCTTGAGGCAGTTTACTGTCCTCAACCAGTGTTTTTCAACTACTGGTCCACAGACCATTACTGGTCCACCAGAAATTTTGTGCTAGTCTGTGAAAGAGCTAACCACCACAATGCTGTACAAAGATTATAGACCATGCCCTACCTGGTTGGCTCAGTGGTAGAGTGTTGGCTGGGGGTATGGGAGTCCCAGGTTCAATTCCCGACCAGGGCACAGAGGAGAAGCGCCATCTGCTTCTCCACCCTTCCCCCTCTCCTTTCTGTCTGTCTCTCTCTCAGCCTCTCCTGCACCCAGGGCTCCACTGGAGCAAAGTTGGCCAGGGTCCGGAGGACGGCTCCATGGCCTCCGCCTCAGGCAACAGAATGGCTCTGGTTGCAACAGAGCAAACAGATGGGCAGAGCATTGCCCCCTGGTGGGCATGCCACATGGTTCTAGTCAGGCACATGTGGGAGTCTGTCTGTCTGCTTACCCTCCTCTCACTAAAAAATAAAAATAAAATAAACAAACAAATAGAAAAGGGTGAAGCCCAGTGCTCTTGGGAGTGGGCCAAGTTCATGAAAGCAGGGTAGTTCAGGGAAAAATGATATGTAATATAGAGGCAGCAGAGACCTGTGCAGATCCTGGCAACATCATCTGATATAGCTAGATGCTCTTAGTATATTGACGTTACTACCCCCCACATTTATAAAATACCATATGCCTCACAATAAAGAGAAGAACAGGCCCTGTCCCGGTAGCTTAGTTGGTTAGAACATCCTTTTGACTTGCCCAGATAACCCATTCGATCCCGGGTCAAGGCACATATAAGAAGCAACCAATGAGGGCATGAATAGGTGAAAACAACCAATCAATGGTTTTTGCTCTGTCTCTGTCCTTTCCCCTCTCTAAAAATCAATAAATAAAAATTTTTAAAAAAGAAAGAAAAAAAAAGAAAAACAACAGGACAGGACCTGATATCAGAAAGACACTCAATGCTGGCGTCCTTCCCCTGACCCTAGAAAGGTTACTTACATTCTCAGGAAGGTAGCATTTTCAGAAGAAACCCCAACTCACCTGGAAGTTGGACATTCCCTCCTCTAAGGGCAGGCAGAGTTATGGAAAGCTAGAGCTCGTAAAAGAGAAACAGCCATGAAAATCAAGCCTACCTTGCAGGACCAGGCAGTCCAACAAGAGAAAAAGTCCCTCCTGCTCCTGAGACAGGAATAGGCAAGCAGACCTGTTCCCGGGGAAGGGAACTAACTGCTTATTTGTTCTCATCTTTGCACATCTGTTAAGTCTTTTTTTTTTTTCCAGATAAGTAACGAGTCAGGAAACCAGAGCTGAAATGCAGGTTTCTCTCTGAGCAGTGGAGAAGTCCCTTTGCACAGACCCTAACGAGTCCTGCAAATCCCAGAACGCTTCGTTGACATACACCTGGGCATCAGTGCTCTGAAAAAGAAGCTCGACAACGTACTCTCTGATTGGTTAACCCCAGCAACTGCCCTGTCCGCAGGCCATAATATCCCTGCGCCCCAATCCGAGGCAGCAGCCCCGGAGCGGATCTCAGGGTCCTCACCCCAGCAGACTGCTGCGTGAAAGCCTCTCCTGAGGTGTCTCCAGCCTCCAGGAACCTCCTTGTCTCTGCCCCAGGCTATGGTCCGTCTGGCGGCCCCGCACTGTGACGGTCCACGTTCGGCCTCTAGTGTTCGGCAGGGCGGTCGGAGATCTCGGGGTGGCTGCGTCGCCGCCGGGGGTGCATTTGGATACCGCGACGCCCTCCGCGACCAGACTCCCCTCTGGGGCGCAGGGTCTCGGAGCCCACCTCTCCAAAGGGCAGTGCTGCGGGGTCAGACGTCGCTTCCGCACGGGAGTCCCTTTCAGCTGCCTAATGTCCACCCTGAACGTCCTTCATAGAAGGCCAGTCCCCGGCGCGGAAAGGTCAACTGCGAAGCCCCCAGGCCCGCCAAGGCCGGCGCTCAGGCGAGAGTAGAGCCCTTCTAAATCGCAGCGCGGTCGGCGTTGGGACACCGCACCTCCGTGGGTCGCGTGCCCTCCACAGCCACCGGCCAGGCTCCCGGGTCCCCGATGAGCTCCTGCGCTCCCACTGTCCGATGCTAGCCACGGAGGTACCAGCAGCCAATTGCCACTCACCTCTCACGTGACCCGAATACCTGCAAGCGCCGGAGGACCCTGGAGTGTGACCCGTGTCTTCTTTGCGCCGGCCCTGAACTACAATTCCCAGGGGCCTGCGGGCGGGCAGTCACTTCCGGATCATATTTCCGGTGCCCAGCCCAGTAGGTGCTTCCAGCGGCCAGTCGGATTCCTGGTTGCGGCGGACTGCCTTTGAGTGGTCTCTGAGAGTGCATTCACGTTATTTTTAAAATCACAAACGAATAAGAATTATTTTAAGAATGCCCATTAAAGTGTTTTTCTATTGTATTAATGTACTACTGGGGGAAAAGGAATGTAAATATCACTCGCAATTTCGTCTTTACCTGTAAAAATATTTTGAACCAGGTATGTGCCACTTGGCATCTTCATCTACCTTTTGAAGTTCATTAGTTTAGCCAACATTTTAGCGTCTGTTAACAACACTTTAAAAAATCACTTTATATATTAAATACTAGTGGAGAAAACAAGCAATACATAATTTTTATAAATAAATGGTATACCTGGAAATGCTGAGGTCGCCAGTTCGAAACCCTGGGCTTTCCTGGTCAAGGCACATATGGGAGTTGATGCTTCCAGCTCCTCCCCACCTTCTTCTCTCTGTCTCTCTCCCTTTCTCTCTCCTCTCTAAAATGAATAAAATTAAAATAATTATAAATAAATGGTATAATGTGTTATAAGATGATATGTGTTATGGAAAAAGGAGAGCTGACTTGGGAACTGAGGGATGCTAGGAATAAATACGAAAATTTAGACCTAAGATTTTGAGGAGATGAGGGAATCAGTCATGTTTTACTCAGGAGTCAGAACTCTAGGGTTTTTTAATTTCAGGAGGAAGGACTTGGGAGAAATAGGGCTATTTCATCTTGACGGGAACCAGAAGTCCCTATTTTAATTTTTCACCAATTCATACTGTCAACGATGGTCATTGGCGCCAATTCAATGCCAAGAGGAATCACCAATTTGGGATGGGGTGAAGAAGGAAACTTTTCAGTGCAAACAGCTCGATTGTGATAGAACACAGCCGTGAAAACGGCATGGCTGTGAGGCATACCTGGAGCCAGGACTCTGGCTAGACACCTCTGCTCTGCTCTTCAGTGGTCTACTCTGCCCTTTGCCAGTCTGCTTTGTGCAGCTCTGGGGTTTTTTGGGAGGATCTCTGGTGCAGGTTAAGTTCAGCTGCTTCCTTTCCTGGCCTTGGACCACCTGGCAAGAGCAATAAAGTGATTTGCAGTTTGTAGCTGCCTGTGCTGGGCTTGTAGGTGCCTGGGAGGGGCTATCCTATGGAATGATGCTAGCTGCCACCTGTGCCGGGCTTGGGGCTGCTTAGTAAGAGGCATGCCGAGGACAGCTGCTGCTTGTCTGGGCTTTGTGGACCTGGAGGTTTTAGGAATACGTGCAGCTGGTTGCTTGTGTGAAAAAGCTGCTGAAATTGGTTAAGTTTTTGTGTGACTTGGGTGGGGAATGTCTCAGGGAATCATCAGGGTGGAGAGTGGTGTTAGACTGATGGAGACTCAGATTTGGTGACCCCTTCCCAGAGGCAGATTAAAGGTACGTTGAGGTCCCAGGTGCAGAAGAAAATATTGGGCCCCTTAAAAATTAGAGGAAAAATAAAAATACATGTTAACTGTATTTTAAAATAAATAAAAAATATTATGTACTATTAATGTTAAGATTGCACATATGAAACTAAACTTGGTGTCATTAGAAAAAAGTGTAAAGTTGGGGTTTTGTGGGGCCCTTCAGAAGTCAGGGCCCAGGACGCGCGTCCAGTGCGCCTGCCGTTAAATCCGCCAATGCCCCTTTCCCTACAGGTGTGTGTGGGAAGGTATCAACAAAAGAATAATGGTGACTTCCAGCACTTCCTCCTGTACTTCCCAGGCTGTGTGTGACGCGCGCTCAATGGACAGTGGTGCCTGACAGCACTTCTGTCCTGGAAGAGAGCTGCCCCTCTAGCCTTCACCTGGAAACCAGATGATTCAGTTTCTCCCTGGTAACTTTGGTGTTCCTTTGCTGGAGCTTAGTGTTCATGAGTGAGTGCTTGCTTGGGCCTTTTAAGAAAGGCCAGTAGTCTTTTGTATTACCCAAATGGAACTCATGATTTTTCACAGCCAGTAATTGTGGGGACTCTTCTTCCTGAACCTGGTGCTCTGGGCTGGCAAGCCTAGTGTGGGGTTGAAACCCCTTGCTCCTCAGCGAGGACCTCTGAAGCTAAGATAGCTCTCCCAATCCTTAACTGACACAGGGGCTTTGGGGACCCCTCTCACCTCTCAACCTTTCAAACCAGTCTTGAAGTTGCTTCTTTATATCCTTAGAGTAATTCAGTTCAGCTGGTCTTCAGGTGTTCTCAAAAGTGGCTATTCTATAATTTAGTTGTAATTCTGATGTGGTCATGTGAAGAGGTGAGCACAGTGTTTCCATGGTCTACCATCTTGACCAGAAGTTCCTTATCATTCATTAATTACATAAATATTCACTATGAAAATTTATATAAATGGATTAACAAATAAAAGGAAATTCCCCTCAAATCCAATTTTTTCTAATATCCAGTCTCATCCACTATAGGTAAAAAATATATCAAAGTGTATTATTCTTCTAAATTTTGTTTGGGTGTCTGTGTGTTTAGAAGACAGTATTGTTGGCAGACTGGACCTCCATTACTGACTATAAACCTTGGCTCAGTAATAAGACAGTTATGTCCTTTCTAGGTGACCTCAAGCCTGAGATACTATTATTGTCAAAAAGGGAGTGAATGACATTTTGTCTTCCAGGGAGGAGTAAGTTTAATAGAAGGCTTAGGATTCTCAAAAAATTACTCTTTGGCTATAGGCAAATTATGTCTATCTTAGCACTGGATGACTGAAGTAAATCACAGCGCACAGACTTCAAATCTTTGCAGGCTTAAAAAGGAAGTTTCCTTTGTAAGGAATGGCTAGGGCCTCTGCCTTCAGTGCACGAACATGAGTGACTTATCAGAACAGGTTATTGGGGAAGTTAACAGTGTTCAATAAGAGTATTACTAGTAAGATTTGCCTCATGATTTTTGCCCATTAGTCTTAAATGTAAAACAAGATTTGAATATGCAGAGAAGAAAAGAACTTTGGAGTTGATAAGAGGCTGTTTTTTTTTTTAAAGGCTGATGGTGTCAACAAAAAATTTAAAATCTGCATCTGCTACAAACAGAATAATCTCTGAGTATGCACTAGACTAATGGGAGTACCTTGGGAAATTAGGTCAAAATAAAAAGAAGTTATGAAACAAATAGCATAATGATAAACAAGACATTTATTTTTCATACTCATTTGAAAGAAAGGAGAAAAGTCAATTTGTACTACCCAATGATGGTGTTTCTGAGTCTCTATTCACTCCATAGAATTGGATAGGCTGCTGGATCTCAGAAGATTTTGTACTCTTAATTCATAAAGAGAATTCCCTCTGAAGAATGTGGTCAAAGGGTGAGCCTATGTGAGCAGCTTCGTTGGTGTACAGCCAGACTTCCTCTCTGAGTGAAGCTTTTCCCACATTGGCCACATAGATATGGTGTTTCTCCTGTGTGGATTTTGCCATGGAGTATACAATTTCCCCTGGTATGGAAACTCTTCCTGCACTGTACGCAGGCATATGGTTTCAGACCTGTGTGGACTCTGATGTGAACAATTAAGCTTCCTTTCTGACTGAAGGCTTTTCCACACTGATCACATCTATAGGGCTTCTCACCACTGTGAACTCTTCTATGAACAGCAAGGTTACTCTGATTCCTGAAACTTCTCTGACAAATAGCACACTCATAGGGTTTCTGTCCAGTGTGCAGTCTTTCATGAACAGCCAGACTACCTCGCTGACTAAAGCTTTTCCCACACTCCTTGCACTGATAGGGCTTCTCTCCTGTGTGTATTCGCTGATGTGTAACAAGATTGCCTTTGGCTCGGAAGCTTTTCCCACAATGGGTACACTCAAAGGGCTTCTGACCAGTGTGGATTCTTTCATGTAATGTTAGACTACCCTTTTGCCTGAAGGATTTTCCGCATTCCTGGCACTCATAGACCCTCTGTCTCACTTCAGGTGAATCTTCCTGTAGTGTCTTAAAATCTGGGGATTTTTCTTCCACCTTTTCTCTTCTGAAAGAATTCTGTAAATCCCAGCTTGAGGATCCTGTGGCCTCAGAGTGATCATATTTGTGGTGGGCTTCTGTCATCACATCTGGTAAAATGAGAGGGAAGTTATAAAAGATGCACCAATATGCCGAGTGAGAAGAATAGGGAAAAAAGAGACAATACTTTGTTGAGAGCTTATGATATACCAGACATTATATAGTGAACTGTGCATAGATAATTTAATTCTGAAAACAATTCTATGAGATTGTTACAGATAAGGAAATGAGAGCATAGGGAGGTTGTCAAAGATCATGCAGGTAGGTAAGGATAGAGTTGGGATTCAAACACAGGCATGCTCCACAGCAGTGTTCTGCCTCTGTATTTTGTTTAATTTAGCCTCCCAAATAATTTTGTGAGGTAGACAAAAATATCTCCAGACTCAGAAAAATTAAGAAAACTATACAGGATCACATTGAGCCTCATGCCAAAATTTTATCTGACTTTAAACAGGTGAGGATCCAGGTTGTGCAGGGAAATAAAGCTTTAAAATTTTGGAGGTACTCTATTCTGGAAAAGTATAGATGTAGGAACAGGGTCTTTAAGAGACCAATGCAAGAGAGGAATCCTGAAACAGATTTTATTAGCTTCATGAGAAATCCACTTCTGCACAAGTCTCCTTTCCTGACATTTGGAATAAACTCCATGATGTCAGAAAATACGTAGTAGAATCCTTGGAACTTTACACTTATCTCTAATCCCTAAAACCCCATAGAGTAGAGCTTGTTGTCCTATTTTATACATGAAGACAGTACAGTTCAAGTCAAATAACTTGTCTGATAAAACAGATCGAGCCAGAGCTATAGAATTTGATCCAAAGAATTTTTCCCTTTTAAATTCATGTAACTTCTAAGCTATGGTGGAATTGAAATAAATTTTGGTTTGGAAGCTATTCTCAAACACTATGTAGCTATTGACAGTATTTTCCAATATTGCCTTATATCTGAATCTTCTACTGCCCTTTAAATATGGGTCCAATTTATCACTATTAACAGTTTTCTTGGAGTCATACTAGCAAGATTTTTCTCATTGATCCTCTGCCTTACCCTTCCTTACTCAGTGATTGCATTGAGATTTGAAGCTGCTTGTTCATTCTCTGAGAGACTACCTCAAGTTTATCTCCATATCAGGATTGTTGTTCTGCTGTTCCTACTGTTATGTCTAAGTCCAACTTGCAGGCTTTTCCTGTAACCCCAGGAATGGTGAAGCGAGCAAAGGAATGTCTCCTCTACCTCCTCAGTCTGCCAACCACTGCTGAGGGCAGGGACACTTTATGAGGTGAGCTGAGAGCATCCCAGCAGTCAAGTGACTCACTCACTGAAAAATGCTACATTCTGGGCATATCTTCCATGACAGTCCAGCAGGGCAGCTGTTGGAAATCCAAACATGTCCACTCCTGCTGTATGACCTTAATCACCACCTCTTCAAATGAAGTTTCCATAGGCTTTTCTTGAGCACCTGAGGAGGAAAACATCATCCAAACAAACAAAAATAAAACAGAACAAAAACAGGAAAGGAGAATTGGTGAGTGAAAAGATTGAGATTTGAAATAATCAAATCTCAAAGCCAACAGGAATTCCAGTTTGAGGTATGAGTAAATGGAGGAACTCTGGATAGCCTGATGTTATGTTAGTCACCTATAATGTAACAGCAAAATGGCCTTAAAGGTTATCATTACCACACACAAATAAGCCCAAGAGGAAGCAGGTGAAAAAGTAGGGAACACAGTAACACATCTCTCTCTTCCTGCAGTTCCTAAGACAATAGGCACTCGTGTTTGTTCATTAGCCTTTGCATGTGATTAGAATCTTCCAATTCAGTCCCCCATTTAACTATCTGCTATTTGGACAGCCCCCAAAGGAATTCAGAATCTTAACAACTAAACATTCTGCCTTCGTGATTTGCTCTACAATGGAAATGGCTGTAGCTCTCCTCTTCAATCTTTCCTGAGTTATAAGGACAGAATAAGACATCATGTTACCTTTAAACAATTCTTGGGAGGCTCCAGCTCCAGATCCCCCTTCCCCTGCCACTCTTCAACATAAGTGGATACCAGTTCTGAGGGAAGCATCAATACTTGGAAAAGGAAGACCTACTTTGGAATCCAAAATCAAGCCCAAGGCATTCCAACTATGGTGAGTAACTTGCCCAAATTCTCAGAGCCAGTAAGGAGTCAAGGTGAAAGAAAGATTCAAATCCAATATTTTTTAGATCCAAAGCCTATACCTTCACACTAGACAATTCTCTAATTTCATATCATTAAAGAGCTGGTGGGAATTTTTCTAAAATGCATCAGAATGAATTAAGGCTTGGCCAGACTTCACTACTTTTCTAGATCCTAGGAAGTTTCTTGCCTCAATATCTTTTTCTACGTTTTTTTCTTTGGAATATTCTTTTACTTCTGATTAATGTGTTCTTACACACTTTGTAAGTGCTTCAGTGTGTAATCTTGTTTCCCTCTTTCTCACCAAAATTCTTGATCTAAGCCTGACCAGGCGGTGGCGCAGTGGATAGAGCGTTGGACTGGGAATTAGAAGACCTGGTTTGAAACCCTGAGGTCACTTGCTTGAGCGCAGGCTCACCAGCTTGAGAGCTTGGGTGCGGGGTCGCTGGCTTGAGTATGGGATCTTAGACATGACCCCACGGGTCACTGGCTTAAGCCCAAGGTTGCTGGCTTGAGCAAGGGGTCACTGGCTCTGCTGTAGTCTCCTCCCCCTCAAGGCACATGTGAGAAAGCAATCAATGAACAACTAAGGTGCCACAACGATAAATTGATGCTTCTCATCTCCCTTCCTGTCTGTGCCTATCTGTCCCTCTTTGTCTCTGTCTCACACACACACACACACAATCTTGATTTAATTAAACAGTAGTATGAAGCACCTGGTCTTCTTATCAACTGCACATTCTGATACATGATGTAGTACAGAGAGGCATTTTAAAACTCTTATTTGGGGGGCTCACCTCCAGTTTGGAGTACAAACGACAAAGGAATCCCCTACCAGTGTTAGGATACTACTGGGCATTCATTTGAAGTTCAAGGTATTACTGCTCAATAGCTGCACACCCACCAAGAGTCAGTGGAAAGTACCTGGCACCTGCTGCCTGAGGGTGGACTCGGTCCCTGCGGAAGTCAGCAAATAGTTTAGTCAGAACAAGTGGGTATGACGTACAGCTCTGCCTCTCCACACACCGTGAGATTCTCCCCAGTAACCAACTCAGCTGCTTCTCAGGAACGTCCTTGGTTAATAAGAGGAAACTGTCTTATTTTTCTCTAGATCTCCTGTCTGAGGAATTAATTTCCTGAAGGAGTTGGAGAAGGTGACTGTCCCATAGCAATATTGCTTTTTCCTAGCAGAAAGGCTATTCTCCTCTTGAAAAACTCAGCATTAGGCTGTGAGGAACGTGGGTTCTTGCCTTGGTTTCGACATCCGACCGTGGGCAAGGAACCAGACAGCCCGACTCCATTCCTCACCAGCTACCCAGGTTAGTAACACTTTCCCACCAGGCAGCTCCCGGAAGGAAAAACCAGACGTGCAAAGTGTTTAAGGCCCAGGGCTGAGAGCCCTTAAAAGGCGGGGACGAGAAGAGGGGGTGACTGCTGTCTTCGGAACCTTCTGGGGCAGTATCAGGGTTAGGAGATCGGGGAAGCGGCTATTTACTCCGCCCCACTGAACCCACTACGCCCTCTCCCTCATTTACCCCCTCGACCCCTCAATTACCCCCGATGTACCCCCGCCCGTCCTGGGAACCCTCACCGCAGGCCTCCCCGACTCAGGCCGGACCGTCCGACGCTGTGCACACTCCGCGCCGGTGGCGTACCCGCTGCTCCGCGGCCTCTCCCTCCGCGCCCGGCCGGCGTGCTGGACCTCGACCCCGCCCCTCCGCGCTGGCGGGACCCTTCTCCGCAGTCACAGGCTCCTCCCCTGGCGGCGGCCTACCCCGCAGCCCGCAGGCCTGGCCTGCTCCGGCCGCGGGTTGGCAGCGGCCAGCCAGCGTGGCCCTTGCCCACCTGGGCACTGACCTGCCCTCAGCCTCGCCCACTGCAGCAGCGCAGGTCCGCACACAGACAAAGGCCGGCTGGGCCGGCGCGGCCGCCGCGCCGCGGAGCCGACCAGACTACAACTTCCAGGAGGCTTTGCGTCAACCCGCCCTCCAGGCCCTGGGCCACGGCGCTCAGCTTCCCCGGGGCACTGTGGGAAATGTAGTCTTTGGAGGATCGCTCCCACCCCACCCCAAGATCGGGACTTGTTCTGGACTGGAGCTAACTGGCACAACCAATTCTGTGAGACAGTGTGCTGACCTGGGAACTGGGGAACACAGGGCTCCTCGGGGCTGTGTGGGGAAACAAGTCTTAGGGAGATGTTGGTTGATAAAACCTTGGTGCTGAGGGGTTTTGTGGTGAGTGCAAGGGTCTCAAGTTCTGCCTACTTTTTACTAAATGTTTTTCTTGCTAAAAGTTAAAGGCTAAGCTTCCCTTTGGAAACTAGAGGTTTTTTTTTTTTTATAAAAGTGGTTTAAGCATTTTGACTGGAATGAGAATTTACTAACAGTAAAGATATATATATATATATAAATAACAGATTTGGCAATTCCAGATGGGGCTCTGTTAAAGGACTCCCTCTCCACTTGGTGTGAGTGCTTGGTGAAGCAGTGGTTAGGGGCAGCTCCTCCTGGGCCTGTGTCTCCACCAGCCCGAGGATCTGTCCTGTGGGATACTTTCACGTGGTGCTGACCACCAGGATGGCTGTCTGACCTACCTGGATAGCCAGGCATAGTGGCCACTTGAATTTGTTTCATTCAGGACTTTAGAAAGGAGGAAGGTCGGTCATCCCCCAGGGTGACTTTGATGAGCATGTCTCGTTTTCAGTGTAGGGTTGTCAGGAAGGGAGATTCAGTTCTGGTGCATGCTTGGTTTCTGGCTGATAAGGCAGCAACTGTCTCTGGGAAGCCAGATTCAGGGCCTAACCCAGGGCTAACTCTGGGGACTGGAGGGATAACTATGGAGCCAGCCGAGACATTCTTGGATGACTCTCTCTTGTCTGGTGGCCTGTACCGCAGTAGTTTTTAATCTTTGTGTGACCTTGTTTGTCTTATATATAAAGGTACTGGATTTGCAAAATGGGACCATTTTAAGTGCCAGGTACTGTGTTGGGTATCAGAAACACAAATGTGAAGAAGATATGCTCCCTTTTCCTAGGGAGGTAGCTGACAGTCCAGTAGAGAAGACAAACGTGCCACATTCCTCACAACCTGGACCAGCAGTGTCTCACAAAGAAGTCCCTGAGTGTGCAGGGGAAACTCTGAAAGCCCCAACTCCTGATAGGCCCCCTAGCACAACCTCAGAGCTCTCTTTAGTGCCTCCTATCATCTGTTCTAGAGTCAGAGAAAGGGCACCATGGGACAAAGTGCAGTCACCACTCCCTTTCATCTAGAGCAGGGGTCTCAAACTCAACTCAGCATGTGAGCCGCAGAGCAAGATCACAGCCATTCGACGGGCCGCACTAGGTCTACAAAAGGCAACTGTTACGCAACACTTTTCTCACTGCAGTTGAAAACAAAAAAAAATCAGTACAACAAGCACAATAGTACATGCAGTTTACTCAGTGTCACAAAATGACCAGAAACTGTAGTTCGCATCACAACTGCTGTTAACTAAGCTAATATCTAGCTAGGATGCTAGAGAAATGAAAAATACAAGTAGGCCCCTAGGCTTACTTAATTTTATCCAAAATATTTTGAACTTCGTGGATTAGTCTGCGGGCTGCACAAAATTGTTCGGTGGGCCGCATGTGGCCCGTGGGCCGCGAGTTTGAGACCCCTGATCTAGAGTATTTACTGTATGATAAGGTACCAGAGAACTGTAAAACTTAGTATTGGCAATGCCATTGTAAAGAGGAAAAGTCAGTCTTCTTGTCCCCTTCTTTCTTTAGAGAATGAAGGGAGATGGATGTGGGAGCTTCCTGGCTTACAAGGATGACTGGGTCATTTAGTTAAATTATAGTTCTCTGAAAGAATAAAGGTTATCTGAAGAACTTCCTTTCCCTTTCAATAAGAGACAATATTTACATATCCTACACTGATTTTAACTCTTCCTCCCTTCCCGGAATCCTGAGAGTAACATATACCTCTAGACCAGGGGTCTCAAACTCGCGGCCCGCCCACCAATTTTGTGCGGCCCGCAGACTAATCAAACTTCGTGGATTAGTCTGCGGGCCAGTCTGCAGGCTGCACAAAATTGGTAGGTGGGCTGCATGTGGCCCGCGGGCCGTGAGTTTGAGACCCCTGCTCTAGACAAAGGAATGGGAGGTAGGCACTAAAAGATTTGTGAATGTCTTTGATATGTAAAACAACATCACTATTGTGTTACCTTGTAAGTTTTAATATGTAGGAATGTTTTTATAGATCCTATAGATCAGGGGTCCCCAAACTTTTTACACAGGGGGCCAGTTCACTGTCCCTCAGACCATTGGAGGGCCGGACTATAAAAAAAACTATGAACAAATTCCTATGCACACTGCACATATCTTATTTTAAAGTAAAAAAACAAAACGGGAACAAATACAATATTTAAAATAAAGAACAAGTAAATTTAAATCATAAACTGACCAATATTTCAATGGGAACTATGCTCCTCTCACTGACCACCAATGAAAGAGGTACCCTTCCCGAAGTGCGGCGGGAGCCGGATAAACGGCCTAAGGGGGCCGCATGTGGCCCGCAGGCCGTAGTTTGGGGACCCCTGCTATAGATGAATGTTGTAAGCTTGTTAATGATTAATTATTGTGTCATGCTCCCCCTTCTTTTCCCCCAACCTATATGTGATCAAGTCTATATAACTAGCTTCAGGGCTGTTTTGCACACACACAATTTGGGTTAGCTATACCACGTGTAAGTCATATGCAGCAGGCTTATTAATAAATCTCCTTGTAAAAATTCTTCTATATCCTGCCTTGGTGTCTCTACGTAAATCCACAGAATTAAGGTACGCTACTTTACAACAACTGACACTTCTTTTTAACAGCCTGGTGGGGAGGGCACACACAGCAAAGGCTGGTCCTCGAGTCTGATTAGGTAGTGCTGTGTGGGTGTCTCTGCTCCCCCATGCTCTTCCAAGGCTGTGCCCCAAGGTTGGGTGACACTGTGAACTCCTTTGGGCCCACAGTCTTTCTTCTGCTGATGAATAAACAACACTGTGCACCTGGAAGAAGTCACCTGGGGCATGTGAGTTCAATTGAAGTCAGAGTAGCTGTAGATGTGAGGACACGTTTTAGATCTGGCTATGAAAGTAGATGACAAAGTTTTGGCGAGAAAAGTTGGCTGTAAAGAGGGACTTTAATCACTTTTCTCAATTAAATCTGTATAAATTCTCTTAAAGGGTCTTAGGAAAATGGACACATTGAATGAAAAATGGGGAAAAAGTGATTTAGAATTGTAATCGATGAAACTTGATACACCCTAGACCAGGGGTAGTCAACCTTTTTATACCTACTGCCTACTTTTGTATCTCTGTTAGTAGTAAAATTTTCTAACTTCCCACTGGTTCCACAATAATGGTGATTTATAAAGTAGGGAAATAACTTTACTTTATAAAATTTATAAAGCAGAGTTATAGCAAGTTAAAGCATATAATAATAACTACTTACCAAGTATTTTATGTGGAATTTTCGCTAAGTTTGGCAGAATAAATATTTATAAAACAACTTACTATAGTTCAATCTATCTTTTTATTTATACTTTGGTTGCTCTGCTACCGCCCACCATGAAAGCTGGAATGCCCACTAGTGGGCGGTAAGGACCAGGTTGACTACCACTGCCCTAGACAGCCACTTAGCAGTTTTCATTCAGATCTACAGGGGACACAGTCCTCAATGACAAACTGCACCTTAAGGCACACATTCCACAGGAGGGAGAAGGCATGTTAGAGTGACAGCAGTGCAGATTCAAAAAAATGCCAAGGAACTATTCCCTACTTCACATGCATTTCAAAACATAAGGAAAGGACAGACAACTTAATAAATGGTCTATGGCAAAAGTCTAGCCATTTGGGCCTGACCTGTGGTGGCGCAGTGGATAAGGCATCAACCTAGAAATGCTGAGGTCACCGGTTCGAAACCCTGGGCTTGCCTGGTCAAGGCACATATGGGAGTTGATGCTTCCAGCTCCTCCCAACCTTCTCTCTCTGTCTCTCTCTCCTCTCTGTCTCTCTCTCCTCTCTGTCTCCCTCTCTGTCTCTCTCTCCCTTTCTCTCTCCTCTCTAAAATGAATAAATAAATAAATTAAAAAAAAAAAAGTCTAGCCATTTGGGAAAGAAAGAAAATTAAATGTTTACCAACTCTTATGCCAAGATAGCCTCCAGATAGTTAAATATAAAATGTCCAACTCAAATCTCTAAAAGGCCCAGAAGAGCATATAGTGTTTTTTTCATATATACTCTAGGCATAGGAAAGATTTTCCTAACCATGGTAACAAAGGCAGAAGCAATGAAGAATAAGATTGCTGGATTTGGTACACTCCTGTCAAAACCACTGCTAAATGAAGTTAGCACATGACAAACTACAAAAATATTAACTGTCATACTTAAAGACACCATACAAATGAGAAAAAGAAACATTTCAATAGAAATTTGGCAAAGAAAGACAAGATGGCAGTGGAGTAGGTGGACGTACCAACTTCCACCTCCCAGAAACAAAGTGGATTACAAACTAATTTTAAGAACCATCATCTGGAAAAACCAACTTTGGACTAAACTATGAGGACTCTTCAACCAAGGAGCACTGAAGAAGGCACACTGAGATTGGTAGGAAAAGTGGAAATGCGGAGAGGGCTGCCCAGCTCCCCGGAGCGAATGGCAGCCAGGAGAGACTCGCGTGGCAGGAAGTGAGTTTAGCAGAGAGGGGAGGGTCCTGAGTCCCAGGAACAAAGCCCCAGCCTGCAGCCCCAGGGCCTAGAAGAGGCGTATGGACAGTATTTAGCTGGAAATAAGACAGGATACTGTTTGTGAGAAAGAGACTGATTTCTCAGACCCAGGATTCTTCTTAAAGGGACCGCACAGAAAACCTCTCTCACAACCACTCACCGGGGGCTCCAGGGACAGGGAGAGAGGAGAGGACTGGAGAAGCAGGAAGAGAGTCTAATCTAGGAGGCACAGGGAAAAACATTTTGAGAGACAGCCATCCTAACCTCTGGGATGAGTCACTCCCCAAATCTGAAGTGAAAATTTCCCCTGGAAACAGTAATACCAGCAGAGGGAAGCAGGACACCAGCCAAACAAGCTCCCCCACGACACTCAGAGCAGAGTCGCATAGAAGGAGGGAGATTTCAGGACTACAGTAGTGAGTCTTAGGGTCTGAGCTTCAGCGCCCCCACCTGCACGGCTGAGGGCTCGCCCAAGGGCAGGTGGTGGCGGGACATGGAAGTGCGGTTCTGTCGGTGGGGGCGGAAGCCGGCTGGCCACCACTGGGGCCCAGGAGTGAACTCAGTCTTGCCTGGCTGGGGAGGAGTGGACGTGCAAAAGTGACCAAACCCAGCTGTGGGCCACCTGCAATCCAGCCTGTGGGGGAAGGATGGGAGCCCCAGAAGGGGCAGAGACCCACCCTTGAGCAAGGGTGCAGGAGCACAGCCTTGCCCCGCCTGTGGAACTGAAGCTTGTGACCTGACTTGGGAGCCCATTCCTTCCACGGGGGTGGAGCCAAAAGCCCAGAACAGGCAGAGTCCCGCTACTGAGTGTGGGCACGCAGTCTTGCCCGGCCTGTGGAGCTAAGGCTTCCAGCCGTCCCATGAGCGGGCTCCTCCTGTTGTAAACAGATCAAAGGAGAAAAAGAATATTACAAAAGAGGAATACAGTTTTAAAGAATAAAATGGCAATAAACAATTACATATCAATAATAACCTTAAATGTAAATGGAATAAATAATCCAATCAAAAGACATAGAGTAGCTGCGTGGATAAGAAAACAGGACCCATACATATGCTGTCTACATGAGACACACCTTAAAACAAAAGATGCACATAGATTGAAGGTAAAAGGATGGAAAAAAATATTTCATGCAAATGGAAATGAAAAAAAAGCTGGGGTAGCAATACTTATATCAGACAAAATGGACTTTAAAACAAAGGCTATAGTAAGAGATAAAGAAGGTCACTACATAATGATAAAGGGAGCAATCCAACAGGAAGCTATAACCATTATAAATATCTACGCACCTAGTATAGGAGCACCTAAATATATAAAGCAGACTTTGATGGATTTAAATGGTGAGATCAACAGCAATACTATAATAGTAGGGGATTTCAATACCCCACTAACATCACTAGATAGATCCTCAAGAAAGAAAATTAACAAAGAAACCGCAGACTTAAAGGACATATTAGATCAACTCGATTTAATAGTTATCTTCAGAACCTTTCACCCTAAAGCAGCAGAATATACATTCTTTTCAAGTGCTTTTCTACATTCTCTAGAATAGACCACATGTTAGGGCACAAAAGTGGTCTCAACAAATTTAAGAAGATTGAAATCATATCGAGCACTTTCTTTGATCACAATGGCATGAAACTAGAAATCAACCACAACAGAAAGACTGAAAAATACTCAAACACTTGGAAACTAAATAGCATGGTATTAAATAATGAATGGGTTAACATTGGGATCAAAGAAAATTAAAAAATTCCCAGAAATGAATGATAATGAGTATACACTGACTCAAAATTTATGTGACACAGCAAAAGCAGTCCTGAGAGGTAAGTTGATAGCATTACAGGCATCAACTGTAATGAAGAAGCTAGAAAATGCTCAAATAAACAACTTAACCTTACATCTAAAAGAACTAGAAAAAGAATAGCAAGTAAAGCCCAGAGCTAGTAGAAGAAAGGAAATAATAAAGATCAGAGCAGAAATAAATGACATAGAGGCTAAAGAAACAATACAGAGGATCAATAAAACCAGGAGCTGGTTCTTTGAAAAGGTAAATAAGATCGATGAACCTTTAACTAGATTCACCAAGAAAAAAAGAGAGAGGACTCAAATAAATAAAATTAGAAATGAGAGTGGAGAAATAACAACTGTTATAACAGAAATACAAAATATTGTAAGAAAATACTATTAAGAACTGTATGCAAAATGAATCATTACCAGCTAGAAGCAGCGGTTATTGGGACTTGGACATGGGCTGCAAAGTATAGAATGGTGACAACAATTCCAGTGCCATGTGGACTTTTCCTGTGGGGAACTTTCCTGGACTCCTGCTCCCTGTGACAGCTCCTAACAGACTGAACTGTGGTTGGGTTGCATTTTTCAGGGATTTGGCATGGTGATGGGGCCAACTTGGACTTGGGGAACATGTTAAGGACACTACTCATTTATGGATTCTTGCTGTATTGGCCAAGAGTTTGCTTAAAGGCTCTTAATCACTGTAAAAAAAAATAGAGGACTGGATGAAGAAGATGGGGCACATATACACCATGGTATATTATTCAGCTAGGAGAAATGATGACATCAGATCACTTATAGCGGAATGGTAGAGTCTTGGTAGCATTGTGCGGGGTGAAATAAGCGAATCAGAAAAAAACAGGAACTGCAGGATTCCATACATTGGTGGGACATAAAAGCGAGACTAAGAGGCATGAACAGGAGTGTGGTGGCTATGGGGGGTGGGGGGAGGGAAGGAGGGAGGAGGGGAGGGGGAGGGGTACAGAGAGAACTGAATGGAGGGTGGCGGAGGACGATCTCTCTTCGGGTGATGGGTATGCAACATAACTAAATGACAAGATAACCTGGAAATGTTTTCTTTGAATGTATGTACCCTGATTTATTGATGTCACCCCATTAAAATAAAAATTTATTTATAAAAAAAAAGAACTGTATGCAAAAAAACTAGACAACTTAGATGAAATGGACAAATTCCTTGAAACATACAATCTTCCAAAAATCAATCTGGAAGATTCAGAAAACCTAAACAGACCGATTACACCAAATGAGATCTAAACAGTTATCAAAAAACTCCCAACAAAGAAAAGTCTGGGGCCTGATGGCTTCACAACTGAATTCTACCAAATATTCAAAGAAGAACTAACTCCTATCCGTCTCAAACAATTTCAAAAAGTTCAAGAGGAAGGAAGACTTCCAAGTTCCTTTTATGAGGCGAGCATAATTCTGATTCCAAAGCCAGGCAAAGACAACACAAAGAAAGAAAATGATAGGCCAATATCTCTGATGAATATAGATGCTAAAATCCTCAACAAAATATTAGCAAACCGGATCTAACAATATATGGAAAAAATCATACACCATGATCAAGTGGGATTTATTCGGGGGAGGCAAGGCTGGTACAATATTTGCAAATCAATCAATGTGATTCATAACATAAACAAAAGGAAGGAGAAAAACTACATGATAATTTTAATAGATGCAGAAAAAGCATTTGATAAAATTCAGCACCCATTCATGAGCAAAACTGTCAGCAAAGTGGAAATACAGGGAACATACCTCAACATGATAAAGGCCGTCTATGAGAAACCCACAGCCAACATCATATTCAATGGGCAAAAGTTAAAAGCAATCCCCTTAAGATCAGGAACAAGGCAGGGGTGCCCCCTTTCACCAGTCTTATTCAACATAATTATGGAAGTCCTAGCCACAGCAATCAGACAAGAAAAAGTAATAAAAGGCACCCAAATTGGAAAAGAAGTAAAACTATCATTATTTGCAGATGATATGATATTGTATATAGAAAACCCTAAAATCTCAGTCAAAAAACTACTAGACATGATAAATGAATTCAGCAAGGTGGCAAGATATAAAATGAATACTCAGAAATCAGAGGCATTTTTATACACTAACAATGAACTGTCAGAAAGAGAAATTAAGGAAGCAATCCCCTTTACCATTGCAACAAAAAAAAAATAAAGTACCTAGGAATAAATTTAACCAGGGAGTCTAAAGACTTGTACTTGGAAAATTATAAAACATTGATAAAAGAAATCAGGGAAGATACAAACAAGTGGAAGCATATACCATGCTCATGGTTAGGAAGAATAAACATCATTAAAATGTCTATATTACCAAAAGCAATTTATAAATTCAATGCAATACCGATTAAAATACCAATGACTTACTTCAAAGATATCGAACACATATTCCATAAATTTATGTGGAACCAAAAAAGAACACGAATAGCCTCAGCAATCTTGAAAAGGAAGAATAAAGTGGGAGATATCACACTTCTGGATATCAAGTTATACTACAAGGCCATTGGACTCAAAACAGCCTGGTACTGGCATAAGAACAGGCATATAGATCAATGGAACAGAACTGAGAACCCAGAAATAAACCCACACTTCTATGGACAACTGATATTTGACAAAGGAGGTAAGAGCATACATTGGAGTAAAGACAGCCTCTTCAACAAATGGTGTTGGGAAAATTGGACAGCTACCTGCAAAAAAATGAAACTAGACCACCAACTTACACCATTCACAAAAATAAACTCAAAATAGACAAAAGACTTAAATGTAAGCCGTAAAACCATAAGCATCTTAGAAGAAAACATAGGCAGTAAGCTCTCTGATATCTCTCGCAGCAATATATTTGCCGATTTATCTCCACAGGCAAGTGAAATAAAAGACAGGATAAACAAATGGGACTATATCAAATTAAAAAGCTTCTGCACAGCTAAAGACAATAAGAACAGAATAAAAAGACAAACTACACAATGGGAGAATATATTTGACAATACGTCTGATAAGAGGTTAATAACCAAAATTTATAAAGCACTTGTAAAACTCAATACCAAGAAGACAAACAATGTAATAAAAAAATGGGCGAAAGAAATGAATAGAGCCTGACCAGGTGGTTGTGCAGTGGATAGAGCGTCAGACTGGGATGTGGAAGGACCCAGGTTCGAGACCCCGAGGTCGCCAGCTTGAGCGCAGGCTCATCTGGCTTGAGCAAAAAGCTCACCAGCTTGAACCCAAGGTCACTGGCTCCAGCAAGGGGTTACTCGGGCTGTTGAAAGCCCGCTGTCAAGGCACATGTGAGAAAGCAATCAATGAACAACTAAGAAGTCGCAACGCGCAACGAAAAACTAATTGATGCTTCTCATCTCTCTTCATTCCTGTCTGTCTGTCCCTTTCTATCTCTGCCTCTGTTAAAAAAAAAAAAAAAGAAATGAATAGACACTTCTCCAAAGAGGACATACAAATGGCCAATAGGCATATGAAAAAATGCTCAATATTACTAATCATTGGAGTAATGCAAATTAAAACCTCAATGAGATATCACCTCACAACAGTCAGAATGGCGCTCATCAACAAAACAACACAGAATAAGTGCTGGTGAGGATGTGGAGAAAAGGGAACCCTCCTGCACTGCTGGTGGGAATGCAGATTGGTGCAGCCACTATGGAAACAGTATGGAGATTCCTCAAGAAATTAAAAATCAAACTGCCTTTTGACCCAGCTATACCACTTTTAGGAATATACCCCAAGAACAGCATGGCACTGTTTGAAAAGAAGAAATGCACCCCCATGTTTATGGCAGCATTGTTCACAATAGCAAAGATCTGGAAACAGCCCAAGTGTTTGTCAGTGGACGAGTGGATTAAAAAGCTCTGGTACATATATACTATGAAATACTACTTAGCCATAAGAAATGATGACATTGGATCATTTACAACAACATGGATGGACCTTGATAACATTATACTGAGCGAAATTAGTAAATAAAAAAATAACTAAGAAGTATATGATTCCATACATAGGTGGGACATATAAATGAGACTCAGAGATATGGACAAGAGTGTGGTGGTTACGGGGTGGTGGGGAGGAAAGAGTGGGTTGGGGGAGGGGAAGGGCACAAAGAAAACCAGTTATAAGGTGATGGAAGACAATTGGACTTTGGGTGATGGGAATACAGCATAATCAAATGTCAAAATAACCTACAAATGTTTTCTCTGAACATATGTACCCTGATTTATCAATGTCACCCCATTAAATTTAATTAAAAAATAGAAATTTGGCCAAGGACAGCAACTCACAAAAGAAAAAATAGAATTAAAGGAAATTACTCAGACTTGCTATTAATAAAAAAAAAAAAACCTGTGGAAACAGAATTTTTTTTTCCTATCTATGGCAAAATTGTAAAGGAGACTAGGGAAATGGACATTTTCATTTATGCGTAAATTGAGACAGTCATTCTGATTAGACATTAGTTAATATGTGATTAAAAAGTCCTAAAAATGTACATATTCTTTTTAAAAAAGACTTATTTGATTTTAGAGAGAGGAGAGAGAGAGAGAGAGAGAGAAAGGCAAGAGGGAGGAGCAGGAACCATCAGATTTTAGTTGCTTCTTGCATGTGCCTGGTCAGGGAAGACTGGGGTTTTGAACCAGCTACCTCAACATTCCAGGTTGACGCTTTATCTGCTGCAGCACCACAGGTCAGACATATTCTATGAATTTTTTCCCTCAGGGAGAATAATCAGGTAATTGAATCTTAAATATGGAATGAAGACTGTCCATAGACTTGGAAAGGACCCCCAGTTCCTTTAAGGAGGAGGTTCCTCAGAGATTTCCATGAGACAGCATGATGATCCAGGAAAGCTGAAGGTTTCACCTGCTGCCTTACCTCCACAAAGCCTTTGCTTCTAGAGCGGCCAAATGAAGATCTGCCCTCCTGGCAGAGTTGATCAGAACAGTTTTCATTATGCCTCAACCTGTGTTTGCTGCGTCCCTATCAGGAATGCAAGCCCCTTTAGTCATCTATTAATGTGTGTCGTATGTTCTCCCACCTCACCACTCTGTGTATCCCCTGAACTAACCAGTCTTCCCATCTCTCTGAAACCATCCCACTGTGTCCACTATGGAGGCCAGAGTTTGACAGAAAGCTGGCCTCACAGGCCCCTCCTGCTCAGTGACCAGGCTCAGGTTGCAGGGCCCGATATGTGCTTCAGTGCAGTCTTCTTAAACCCTGGGTTAGTGCTATCTAAGTGTGTCTTGACTTGTCAGCTATTTTTCAGAGTTGGAAGACATTTTGGCCTCACCTTAGACCAGACATTACTGTTCTCTGAGGCTGCTCCTATCCCAAATATGTCTTAGTTTGAACCTCACTATTCGTACCTGATGTATGAATCCAAGATACTGATAATTTGGCCTTAATGATGCTTAGAATGTGCATCTTTGCTTTTGTAACCTTATAAATTCCTCAACTACTCAAATCTAAATAATTTATTTTTAGGGGAGCTATTTGTGAAGGCTTCAGACAGTGTTTTTTTTCTTTTTTTTTTGTATTTTTCTGAAGCTGGAAACGGGGAGAGACTGTCAGACAGACTCCTGCATGTGCCCGACCGGGATCCACCCGGCACGCCCACCAGGGGCGATGCTCTGCCCACCAGGGGGCGATGCTCTGCCCCTCCGGGGCGTCTCTCTGCCGCGACCAGAGCCACTCTAACGCCTGGGGCAGAGGCCAAGGAGCCATCCCCAGCGCCCGGGCCATCTTTGCTCCAATGGAGCCTTGGCTGCGGGAGGGGAAGAGAGAGACAGAGAGGAAGGGGGGGGGGTGGAGAAGCAAATGGCGCTTCTCCTATGTTCCCTGGCCGGGAATCGAACCCGGGACTTCTGCACGCCAGGCCGACGCTCTACCACTGAGCCAACCAGCCATGGCCCAGTGTTTTTTTCTTGACATTTATTTCTACCATATAGCTAGCTGTGACTTTTTTTTTTATTTGGTCCTTCTGCCTATTGAATAGGGCCTGCCCTCACCCACCAGGCCATCATCCAGGGACCTGTGGCATTTACCATTTCATTTATTTATTTATTAAAAAAATTTTTTTCCCTGAAAGAATAAAGAGACATACATAACCTTAAAGGTACATCTAGTGACTTACAAAAACATCGTGGTAGAATATTTTATCTTTTTTTTTTGTTTTGTTTTGTTCTTTTGTATTTTTCTGAAGTGAGAAGAGGGGAGGCAGTCAGACAGACTCCCACATGTGCCTGACCAGGATCTACCCAGCACGCTCACCAAGGGGTGATGTTCTGCCCATCTCGGCCATTACTCTGTTGCAACCGGAGACATTCTATTGCCTGAGGCAGAGGCCATAGAGCCATCCTCAGCACCCGGGGCTAACTTTGCTCCAATGGAGCCTTAGCTGTGGGAGGAGAAGCGAGAGATAGACAGAAAGGAGAGGGGGAAGGGTGGAGAAGCAGTTGGGCATTTCTGTGTGCCTTGCTGGGAATTGAACCTGGGACTTCTACATGCCGAGCTGATGCTTTACTGCTGAGCCAACTGGCTGGGGCCAGCATTAACCATTTTAAAGAAGAAAATAGGCCCTGACTGGTAGGCTCAGTGAATAGAGCATTGGCCCAGCATATGGACGTCCTGGGTTTGATTCTTGGTTGGAGCACACAGAGAATTGACCATCTTCTCTCTCCCTTCCTCTCTCTTTCTCTCCCTCTTCCCCTCCCATAGCCAGTGGCTCAGTTGGTTTGAGCATTGGCTCCAGATGGGGGTTGCTGGATGTATCTTGATGGGGTGCATGTGGGAGTCTGTCTCACTACCTCCCTTCCTCTCACTTAAAAAAAAGAATCAAAAACATGGACTTGAACAGACATTTGTATATCAGTAGTCTTAGCAGCATTATTTACAATAGTCAAAAGGTAGAAACAACCCAAATGTCCAAAAGTCCATCAATGAATGAATAAACAAAATGTGACATACACATACAATGGAATATCACCCAGACTTAAACAGGAAGGAAATTCTGACACATGTTAAAAAATAGATGAACCTTGAAGACATTATGCTAAGTGAAATAGCTGGTCACAAAAAAGGACGAATATTGCATGATTCTACTGATGTGAGGTAACTGGAGTAGGCAAATTTATGGAGACAGAAATTAGAATGGTAGTGTCAGTGGCTGGGGCCAAGAGAGAGTGGGAAGTTATTATTTAATGGGGACAGAGTTTTAGTTTGGGATGATGAAAAAGTTCTGAAGATGGATAGTGGTGATGGTTGCACAACAATGCGAATGTACTTAATTCCACTGAACTGCATACCTAAAAATGATTTAAAATGGTATATTTTGCTTGCATATTTTACCCCAGTAATAAAAAAGTCAAATAATTTCAATGTTAGTATGTATAGATTTGTCATCACAGAGTTGTGAGGGCAAGTCACAGCTTTTGCCACAATTTCTGTGATGCATCTCTAAAAGACACAGCAGAGGCTAGAGAGTTAATGGCACACCCCCAGATTTGCCTTCTTTTTCCTTCTTTTCTAAGTGAGAGGAGGGGAGATAAAGAGACAGACTCTCATATGTACCTTGACCAGGATCTACCCTGCAACCGCTGTCTGGGGCTGATGTTTTGCCCATCTGGGGCCGTGCTCACAACTGAGCAATTTTTGGCTCCTGAGGCAGAGGCTCCATGGAGCCATCCTCAGCTTCCGGGGCGATGCACTGGAACCAACTGAGCTATGGCTGTGGGAAGAGAAGAGAGTGAGAGAGAGAGAGAGAGACAGGAGGGAGAGGGGTAGAGAAACAGATGGGCTCTTCTCGTGTGTGCCCTGACCAGGAATTGAACCCAGGACTTCCACACACTGGGCCTATGCTTTACCACTGAGCCAACCAGCCTGGGCCATCCCAGCTATTACAAAGTCCTCAGGGGCTCTCTACATAAATACAATCATTTTACACTTACTGGGTGCTTGCTCTGTGTGAGGCCTCTTCTGGTGCTCTCTGGGTGTTGATTTGTGTACCTTGTTCACAGCTTTAGGAGACAGGTAACCATTATTACCCTCTTCAGAGAAGGTAAAGAGCTTTCCCACCTGGCCCCAAACTAGGCAAGTGGTACTGCCAGCCTGCTGAAGTCCAACTTCAGGTTTATACCTCTGACCATTAGATTCCTTGTCTGCTTTCAGCTCCCTCTGCCACTTCTCAGGCTCTACTTTCAGGTATTTGCTGACCTCTTCTCATGCAAGCAGCCCTTTGCTCAGCAGACGGCATCCTCTTCTGCTTCAGAGGATGTGAGGACAGGCAGGCCTGAGGCCCAGTTCTCTGTACCACCGCTGGCAAAACAGGCCTCATGCTGGCCAGCTGATGCCTCGTTCCGAAGCAGATGGGAGTTTTCTTTTTGTCCAGGTCAACCACTCTAACTGGCTTGTCTTCTTTAGAAACTTGTTCTTTCAAATATTTTCTCTTTTTTTTCCCCCGTTTTTTAAAATTGATTTATTTTTAGAGAGGAGAGACAGAAAGAGAGAGGAAGAGAGAGAGGGGGGGGGGGAGAGAGAAAGAGAGAAAGAGAAAGGCAAGAGGGAGGAGTGGGAAGCATCAACTCATAGTTGCTTCTCATATGTACCTTGACCAGGCAAGTCCAGGGTTTTGAACCGGTGAACTCAGCATTCCAGGTCCAGGCTTTATCCACTGTGCCATAGGTCAGGCTTCTCTTTTTTAAGGTAAAAATGTTTTCAGGATTATAAGAATAATACAACATGTACTATAAGAATACAGAAAAATAAAGAGAAAAAGTTGTTACTGGTAATATCAAACTGAAAATCATCATAAACATTTATGTTTTTTGGATGCATTTTAAATATACAATATGGTCATATTAATAAGTAAAAATTATCCCTTCAGTCACATGGCTATTAATTACAACGTAACCATTCCCACAATTGGACTTCTAGTGTGTTTAAAAATTGAAATTTAATGTTGACTTTTATTTTTTTCTGATTATGACAATTTTATACTACTCTCCTGTTGCATGGCTTCAGCTGCTGCCCTCCCTCAGGAGGTTCCTCACAGGTACCTCTGCCCAGTTACTGCTTTTGTGTCTGGCATAAGCTGGTGCTGGGAACTTCCTGGGCCTTAGAAGCCACATGGACTCACTCTCTTCTGTTGATATGCCAGTGAATGGTAGAAGGGACAGCCACTGGGGAGTTAGTGGCAGCAAACCCTGTGTCCCCCACATGGAGACACAGTCATTTTCTGAGCCTCCTCTTGGCTCAGACTTGGTGCTCACAGTGGCCTGCTGGTCTGCCCTCTGGGCGTCTCATGGTCTGCAGGCAGTTCGCTGGACTAAAGTCTGTCTGGCATACAACAGTTTCCCAGAATTAAGACCAATGCTACTCAGAAGACCCTCTGGCAAGCCTTGGTTGTGAAGACGTACACGTAAGGGCTGGAATGCCTATTGACTGCAGTTCTGAGCCCTTGAGGTGTACAGGCCCAGCCTGGCTGCTAGGGAACCTGCTGTGGACCATGAAGTATTGGTACTGTAAAGTTCCAGTAGGGGGCAGTGCAGGCACACTTAGAAACCTATTTCTTGACTGCACCAGACATACTTTGCAAAATTATTGAAAGGCTTGGAGAAGTTTCATCTCAGTGGTCTGAAGTTTGACTTTCACTCCAAACAGAATCATTTTAAAGGAATCCTTTAAAAAGGCAGTAGCATAAATTACAATCAAGTGGATTCTGTTAACTGATGATCATTGGCACCAATTCAGTGCCAACAAAAATTCCCAATTTGGGGTGTATTGGAGAGGCTAACTTTATTCAGTGCCAAACAGCTCAACTGTGATACAACATGGGGGTGAAATATAGCACAGCTGTATAACAGCTTTGGGGCCAGGCCCCTTCATGGCTAGACTGCCCTGCTCATTTTCCACTTAGCAATGCCACTGTGGCAGCTGCTCCCACTGTCCAGCTCAGCCATGGAACTTCAGTCTTCAATGGACAGGCAAAGTGTAATCTCTGAGCCAAAGGAGAGCTGGCTGATACCAACAGAAATCCCCCATCCCTGGTCCTTGATTGCTTCATCCTCATGCAAATGAGGGTTCTGAATCCTTACAGTTTGATTGGTTCAAAAGGCACTGTCCTAATTGGTCAGAATAAAATTGCTCTGATTGGTCAGAGTTTCACAGCTCTGAGTGAATGGGGAAAGCCTCAATCCTATTGGTTGAAATAGGATTCCAGGAACTCCTGTATAAGCTGGCTGCAGAGGCAGGTGAATTAGAGCAGAGACCTCTCTGGGAAGTGCAGTTTGCATGAGAGGGTCCTGTGCAGAAATGGCTGCTAAGTGCTGCATATTTTTTCGTGACACAGAGAGAGACAGAGTGATAGATAAGGACAGACAGACAAGAAGGGAGACAGATGAGAAGCATCACTTCTTTCTTGCAGCACCTTAACTGTTCATAGATTGCTTTCTTATATGTGCCTTGACCAGGGTTGGGGGGGTGGTTGCAGCAAAGTGAGTGACTCCTTGCTCAACTCAGTGACCTTGGGCTTCAAGCCAGTGACCTTTGGGCTTGAGGCAGCAACCCCACGCTCAAGCTGGTGACCCAACGTTCAAGCTGGCAACCTTGGGGTTTCAAACCTGGGTCCTTTGCATCCCATTCCAATGCTCTATCCACTGTGCCACCTTCTGGTCGGGCAGCTCTGCTTTTTAATTTGGCCCAGTTAGCCACCAGAAACCCTACTTAGTAGGTGTCCTTCTCTGTCTTTTTCTCCCCTCAGGGTTCACAATCCAGTGGAACTTGTTTTCTCCTCTTACTTTGGACATCTGTTACACTGGTATCACAAATTGACAGTGAGTGGGCTTGGGCCTATGGGGGCAAGGACAGGAGAGGTGAATTCTGCTTGGTGCACAGACTTAGAAATTGTGGAAATACCTTTGCAGTGGGTCAAAGCTTCCAGTTAGACATGGGTATGAAAGAAATGTAACTCCCATTCCCATAATTTTAGTCTCCTTTTCTTCTCTTTTGTGACTGATAGACATAAACAACCACTTCCTGATTATTTCCATCAAGTTAGTGATTGCTCAGCCATTTTAGGTTTAAAACTCACTGTTTCCTCTTTATTCCATCCTCGGCTTGATTCTCACTAGGGAGCACAGGGCTTGAGACAGCCACCCACCAGGTACCATGGGGACAGCAGCCTCTCTTAAGGCCTTGTTTTCTCCTGGGTAGCTACAGGCCCCCACCTATTTCTAGTGTATGTTTTATGTCCTCTGTGGCCATCTGAAGGAGGGCCAGCAGGACTCTGGGAATGATGTCCATGGTCCCTTGACTCTCTGGGGCAGAGATATGTTGAGATAGTTGCGGCATCTGCACCTGACCAGAATGGATACTGTCCAAGTGGGTTCCTTTAATGTAGTTGCTTGCATTCCAGTTTCAAGATGCTGAGTAGATCCACTTGGGTTATCTAACTTCCAAGTCCCACTTGGGTCCTTGGGAACTTAGGGATATTCTCCTATATTTTTCAGGTGAGAGACAGATGGGGCTGCTGTGTGTCCTCTAGTGCCTAATAGACACACCTATATGTACTATTCCCTTGAGGCCCAACAACACAGGCCTCTCTAAGAGTTCCTTTGCTGGTTCTTTCAGGTTATTATCTAGTCTCAGTTCTAGATCAGACTCTTAGACTTCAAAGTAGAGTTCTACTGTGTGTCTATCACTCACCTCCACCCGCCTTGTCACTCAGCCCTGGGAGGGAAGGGGCAAGAGAGTAGTGGTGGGGCTAGGCGTAAGCTTCATGTTTCCTCTCACAGCAATTGTTTTCCCTTCCCAGCTTGGAGGGTACACACACTCCCTCTCAAACACACACCCTCTCATGCACACATTTACACTGACACATAAACTACAATAGATTACATATGTTCTTTATATACAAAGAAGATATATCCTTAGCTTCCCTTTCACATATATGGGTGTGTTGCAGATGAGGATGGTAGTGAGGCTGGATAACAAACCTTGTATCTTTCTACTTCATCACCTTTTAAATATTTGGTCTCACACTGGATGGTACTATTTTTTTAAAGGTACTTTATGAAATAAAAAACCAAGGATGTATCTTCTTTATTTTCTGATTGCACAGTGACTCCCTTTTTCCAAAGCACAGGGCAAATCTGTCTAACTGTGTGGGAAGGGGAAAGGCCCTGGGGCCAAAAGGAGCCTGTCAGAGGGGAGGGAGCTGCCGGTGTCATGGTCCATGTTCACTCTTCGTCCTCTGCACCTTGGGTGGGGGATTGTCAGGTGAAGGCCCCAAGACCTGACCACACCTGGGGTGGAGTGGGATTCTCTGGAAGGGAATGGGCCTATATTGTCAATTTTCTGGGAAGTAGTGGACTTTTGGACAGGATATGGGACTTGGGAGGTGTGTCTCTAAGTAGATTGAATAAATACACTCCCAAATGTCTGAGTTCTGAACAAATGGAGAAATATATCACAGGAGTGGCAGATGGTATCCAAAGCATGGTCTTTCTAGTGCTGGTGGTGATTACCCCTGGCCATGGAGAGGCTGTCTGAAGGGAGGTGAGCAGTTAGGGACCTGTAGGACAGGTATGGGGTCCACTTCTAAGTTATTGTTATATTTCTCTTGGCTTGTTCCGAGGTCATCAGGAAATTCCTGTGAAAAGTTATAACCTGAGCTCAGATTATGGTGAGGTGTTGGGGTAAGAAGGGTTTTGTTCTTGTGGCTTGGTGCACAGCACCCAGAGGACAGACTCATGTCTGCTTGGAGTCCAGGGGCAGCTGTGTCCTTCTGGCCTGACTGGTGGGGCTGCTGGTGGAGAAGAGTGATTGTAGAAGGGTGAGCATGAAGAGAGGAAGGAAGCAGGAGAGTCTGAGGGTCTTGCTCTTGATCCTCTGGCAATCTCTGTAGGGTGGTGGGCAATGGGGGATGGTCACGTGAGGAGCCCAGACCTGGAAATTTTGGCTAGAGCTGCCCACAACCAAGCACTCCAAAAGAAACTTCCGAGAGGTCCTTGGGAAAAGAGTGACGGTCCATCAGCCAGTGAGATTTCCCCACATCATATTAGCTCACCCAACCTAGAGGATGCCTTTAAATATCCCTCATGTGGTTTAATCCATGTGCCTCCTCTGGCCTCTGTCCCCTGGGACCAGAGGACCTCATTGGGTGGGATGCGCGCTATACTCAATAAAGCTTTCATTATTCCACACTTCTTGGCTATGCCCCTTCCTTCCTTCTTGGCGGGGAAAAATACCTTACAATCTCCTCCTAAATCCTGAGTTGTAGGTAGTGCTGGCAGGTAAGCCAGTGGGGGTGCTCATCTACCTTCTTTGGGTCAGAGTGGCTTTGAACATTGGTCTGTGTATTGTGTGCTGGGGTGTCATGCCAACTGCTCTTGACAACACACCAGGCCCAGAGAAATCCCATATTCCCAGAGAGAGGCTTCAACATGCAAGTTTAGTCATGGGATGTGGGTGAGATGGCACTGGCTTTTAAGTTTATAAAAGAATATCTTGGATAGAGTGACTGGTCAGTTTGAGGCAGACACAGGGTGGGATGAGTCCTAATGCTTAGTCCTTTGCACGCAGTGTTCTCTGCCACAAACCGGCACAACTAGTAATTCCAGGTCCCGAGTGGGAATGGCACAGAATTAAGAAAATATGCTTAAAGAATTAAAGAATGGGTTTGGAAGGGCTCTGCAAAGCTGCTAGGAAGAAGAGAGAGCACCCAAAAACCACATCTTGCTTTTATTTATAGGGCAAAGTGAGGTCATTAGCAAACCAATGAGATCTTTAATCATGTTTCCAAGGCAACCCAAGAATTTTACCAACTGCAGAAAACCCCCACCGGGTGATGTCAGAGAAATGGTGCCATAAGGAGTGATACCGATAAATCTCCCCAAAATTTCAACAAGTTCTTCAACCAGAGACAGAAAAATCTATCCTTGGAGCGTCTAGAAGTCCCACACACTGAAAACGAAGGTATGATCTGGCGAAAAATTGACTAAATATATAAACAACCTCGAAGGAAATAAGATGGAGACAGGAACACTCCACCTTCCTCACTAACCTAAGCAAGGGCTGCTTTCACTTGGAACTGAGAGAATAGGAGCTAAGGTGGGCAAAGGAGGTGGATAGAGCCAGGCTGTGGCACAGACATCCAAGCGGAGGAAAGAGTGTGCCTGTGGTGACACTGCGAATGCAAGCTAATGCCTGTGCCAAACCCTGACAAAGACGGGTGAGTGGCAGCAGACATTAGCCCCGATATCCTGGTCAGTGAGCGTGAATAGTGTGTGAGAGGTTCCTCCTAGCACCCCGGGAGTGGGCGCCCATGTTACCAGACAGAGGGGCAGAGTCAGAGGCCTTTGCCTCGGTGTGGCCCCTGCACCCTGAACAGTGATGCATGGGGATGCACGAAAGTGAACTTCCCTACGCCTGAACTTCTCCAGGCGGGTGGGGTGCCTCACCCAGCCATACAAGCTAACAGACCCAGGAAGGATTAGCTTAATCCACAGTCTGCTCACCTCCCAACTGACCTATGCGACTCTAACTGACAAGATCTCTCTCAGTTCAGTGATCTAAGACAAGAGGCATGATATTTTTTAATGCCTCTTGCTATGCATGTAGGGGTGGGGGCAACTTCTGATTGGCAGAGCTTTCATACTCAGGGCTATACATTAAAAAGAAGGATTTGGCAGTTTGTAAGACCTCCTGTTTTGCAAACAGTGACTAGGGCATCTTCTACCCAGCCAAAACAGGTTACAAAGTGCAAAAAGCCTGAGGAGAGTGGTCCCACACAGTGCTGAGGCATACTAGACACACCTGGAGGCACATAGAAAGGCACCTTGAAAGCAATTGGCTCCTAGCCCCGCCTGATTATGCTGGCGGCTGTGACTGGCAGAGCCTTACCCAGAGCCCTGCATTGAGTGGGGATAGAGTGGGGATTTGCCAGCTCTTTGAGCCTCTTATTCTCCAGGCAGAGGCAGCAGCAACCCCATAGCTGGATCATCAGGCTGCTAATTCAGGAAGGAAAGGCTAGGAGAGAGGCTCCGGGAAAATGAACTCTCTCATTGTCAGAGCCTGCAAATGCTAATGAGCCTCGACTGCCAACGAGACTGAAGCCTAATATATGACATTGCCATAGAGAATCATCAACTATAAATCTCTACCTAAGTGTGCCACAGGGGCAGAGCCTGGGGTACAGAGTCGCTGACCAGGAAGAGGGAGAGGAAAGAAAAAGGAAGAAGATAACCTTT
Organism: Saccopteryx bilineata; assembly: GCF_036850765.1. Taxonomy (NCBI): domain Eukaryota; kingdom Metazoa; phylum Chordata; class Mammalia; order Chiroptera; family Emballonuridae; genus Saccopteryx; species Saccopteryx bilineata. The sequence goes on from NC_089498.1 coordinate 94,984,718, forward strand.
CAAAATCAAGAAAAATCCACAGACTTTAAAACCTTTTCCATTTTCTTGTATGTTTCTTTCTTTCATCTTCTTGTCTTGATTATTTTTTTCTTCTTCCACTTTGGTCATTTTATTCTCTGCCCATCTTATTCTTTCCTCTTCTTGAACTACACTACCTATAAGTGTTACATTTCTCATTTCCTTTCTTTTCTTCTTCCTTTCTTTCTATGAAGGTTGCACTCCAAAACCCTTAACTCTCTCTTTTTGTTCTTTTTTTATAAATAAATTTTTATTAATTTTAATGGGGTGACATCAATAAATCAGGGTACATATATTCAAAGAAAACATGTCCAGGTTATCTTGTCCTTCAATTATGTTGCATACTCAACACCCAAAGTCAGATTGTCCTTCATCACCTTCTATCTAGTATTCTTTGTGTCCCTCCCCCTTCCCCTTCCAACACACCAGGCCCTCTCCCTCCTTCCATCCCCCCCCCCGTAACCACCACACTCTTGTCCATGTCTCTTAGTCTCATTTTTATGTTCCACCAATGTATGGAATTATGAAGTTCTTGGATTTTTCTGATTTACTTAGTTCACTCCATATAATGTTATCAAGATCCCAACATTTTGTTGTAAATGATCCAATGTCATCATTTCTTTTTTTTTTTTTTTGTTATTTTATTTTATGTTTGTGACAGAGATAGAGAGAGGGACAAATAGGGACAGACAGAAAGGGAGAGAGATGAGAAGTATCAGTTCTTCGTTGCGGCACCTTAGTTGTTCATTGATTGCTTTCTCATATGTGCCTTGACCAAGGGGCTACAGCAGAGCAAGTGACCCCTTGCTCAAGTCAGCAACCTTGGGTCCAAGCTGGTGAGCTTTGCTCAAACCAGATGAGCCTGCGCTCAAGCTGGCGACCTTGGGGTCTCGAACCTGGGTCCTCTGCATCCCAGTCCAACGCTCCATCCACTGCGCCACTGCCTGGTCAGGCCAATGTCATCATTTCTTATGGCTGAGTAGCATACCCTAGTGTATATATGCCACATCTTCTTTATCTAGTCTTCTATTTTTTTTTACAGTGATTAAAACCTTTAAGCAAACTCTTGACCAATACAACAACAATCCATAAAAGAGTAGTGTCCTTAACATGTTTACCAAGTCCAAGTTGGCACCAACACCATTCCAGATCCCTGCAAATGCAACCCAACCCCAGTTCAGTCCATTAAGAGCTGTCACAAGGAGCAGGAGTCCAGGAAAAGTCCACATCCAGGAAAAGTCCGCATGGCACTGGAATTGTCACAATTCTATATTTTGCAGCTCATGTCCAAGTCCCAATGACCGCTGCTTCTAGCTGGTAATGATTCAGGTAGACTGGAAAAGCCATCTGCAGCATGGGTGGAGATGGAGCTTCTATTCTTCTATGTCTGGAGAGATGAGATCAGGGTGCTTTTCCCTGGAGCTCTGCAACTGTGGCGTGGTAAAGAGAACCTTGGGATACACTAAGCTAGGTGGCAAAGGTAAATTCATAATAGAAGTTGGCAAAAGGGGGAAAGAGAACTCTAAATTAGGAGTAGGTCCCAGCCTGAAATATGAGTGGGGCATTGAAGTAGGAAGAATAAAGGAAACACTATATATTAAACAAAGCAGCAGAAAATAGGACTGTCAACACCCACAACAGAGATCTTCGAGAGAAAAATAAAAAACCTGACTATTCAGGCAAGACATAGTTAAGTGGCCCTTGTGCAAATGAGATGTTTAGCTGCTTCTTGGAAGAAATACCCTAGGCTCATCCACAGTGTCATAGATGGGGCCAATGGCACCTTCAGTTTTCAGTGGCAAACCCCAACATTCTGGGGCACCTTCAGTCTTCAGTGGCAAACCCCAGCATTCTGGGCAAGGTTAGGTCATAGGTGGCTGGAGCAGGTCTGGAAGAGACTGAACCCTCCCTTAAACGAGTGAGGGGGAAGCCTACCTTCCAGTGTCCCTTTTTCCTCACAGCAAAGGCATGTAAGCCTGGCAGGCTTTAGCTGAATGACCTTCCTTTTCACTATTAAAGCAGGACCCAGATGGAATCCTATGAGACCCCTTTGGGGTGTTGGAGCCTTTAAGGGCATATCCTAAAAGCTGGTAGTTCACCTGATCTCTATTGGGCTTTTTCTACCTCTTGGTGCCTTAAAGGCCATTCTCAGAAGATCTTGCTGGGGGTTTAAGGATCTTCATCTGCCTATATAAACCTTTTCCATATATCTGGAGTTATTTGGAAAAAGACAAAACAGTGTTATTAGCTGGATCAAATAAAAGAAGGTAGGAGTTTGCAAGAGAAAAAAAATTGGCGTATCCTGTTCATCAGTATTCAAAAGAAATAAAAAAAAATTTAAGTAAAAAGCATGATATAGTAGACCCATAGGAGTTACAGGATATGACTCCTCCCTTTAAAATTTTTTTAAATTGACCTTAAAATATTTGCTGGGTACACTTTAATAGTACCTTGGCTTTAAAGATTGTAAGAAATACCCATAATTTGAAAGGTTTGACAAAATACAGTAAATGCTTTTGCTACATATGCAGGAGCATTGTCAGTTTTAACCAGTTTAGGAAATCCAATAATAGAAAAATGCATACAGACAATGAGCTATAACATGCTTAGCAGCCTCTCCTGTTCTGGCAGAGGTTACTATAAATCCAGAATAAGTATCCACTGTAACGTGGACATAGGACTGTTTGCCAAATGAAAGTATACGAGTAACATTCATTTGCCAAAGTTGTCCTGGTAGGAGTCCTTGAGGGTTAACTCAGAATGAAGGGACAGATTGTAGTATAGGACACCTTGGACAGGATTTACCAGTCTGCCGTGCTGCTTCCCGAGAAAGTTGAAACTGTTTACACAGGGCTACAGCATTCTGGTGATGAATAGTATGAGACTGAATTGCTCAATCTGTCATGGTTGCTCCAAATAATTTTCTTTTGGGTAGCTTGATCAACATGGGCATTCCCTTGTGCTAAAACTCCAGGGAGCATGGAGTGAGCTCGAGTATGTCCTATAAAACATGGAGCTCTATGTTGACTTAGAAGTCTTTGAAGAAGGAGGAACTGCTGAAATAGTTCATCAGCTGTTGTCCCTAAGACAGCAAGGAGTCTTTATAGTAGAAAGAACCATAAGTAAATATTTGCTGTCTGTATATAGATTAAAGGAGGAATATGGCAAATGCTGAAAAGCCATGATAATGTCATATAATTCTAGTCTTTGAGCTGATTTTAAGTTGACTGTTTCAGTATAAAGTTGTCCATTGATTTGCAAAAGCGATTTGCCATTTAGGGGAAGTTTCCCAGAGCCATTGTTGTTGATCCTTTGAAAAAAGGAACAACAATAATTTTGAGGCTCAAAACCTATAAGCTGTAAGGGTTGCCTATGCCCCTTGATAATCAAGGAGGAGATAAGATCAAAATATGGAAGTGTATTTCATGGGCTATTAGATGGTTCAATGTGCCCAAGCTGTACCTGCTCTTGTACCAATTGAGCAGCTGCCCTAAGTTTCTCCTGAGGAAGGCACCATTGGTATACCCATACAGGATTATCTGATTTCCAAGTAATTGGGTCTGCACAGTGCATTATTGGGGTAGCAGGAGCTACCAAGGCCCCTATGCTAAATTTTGCTATCCTAATCCACACCTTCTGGTATTGGGAGCCACTTCTATGGGGGTGAGAATTCCTCGCTGTTCTTTCCCTAGGGGCAAATATCCCCAATCAAGCATCTGAGTACTGAATAAGCCCTTAGGACTGACAAGCAACACTCCCGTATTTTTCAAAACATTGCTACCCCACAAATGAACTGACCATTCAGGGAGCACATAAGGCTTAAAAAAAATCCAGAATGACCTTAATCTTCCCAATGTAAACAACTAGAATTTTGTTGAAAGGAGTTACTTTGCCCTATACCTTGTAATTCTGTGGCTGCTGCATGAGTGGGCCAGGAAGGAGGCCAATGTCACTTAGCAATAACAGATACATCAGCTTCAGTATCTAAAAGTCCTTTAAATTTATGCCCTTGTATTGTTAGTTCCATTTCAGGGAGTTCCTGACCTATTTTTTTAAATCCAATTGGCAAAATCAGAGGAGCCAAATCACCAATTTTCTTGGGGCCCCTTTTGCAGGATGTGGTCTGAGAAGCAGAATTAGCATCCTTATACTATTCTTCTAACTGCCTCAATTAGCCGTGAGACAAATTTTTTTTTTTGATTAATTTTGATGGGTGACATTGATAAATCAGGGTACATATGTTCAGAGAAAAATCTCTAGTTTGTTTTGACATTTGATTATGCTGCATTCCCATCTCCCAAAGTTCAATTGTCTTCCGTCACCTTCTAAGTGGTTTTCTTTGTGCTCCTCCCCTCCCCCAATCCCCTCCCTTTTCCCCCCCTCACCCCGTGACCCCCACACTCTTGTCCATGTCTCTGAGTCTAATTTTATGTCCCACCTATGTATGGAATCATATAGTTCTTAGTTTTTTTTTTGATTTACTAATTTCGCTCAGTACAATGTTATCAAGGTCCATCCATGTTGTTGTAAATGATCCAATGTCATCATTTCTTATGGCTGAGTAGTATTCCATAGTATATATGTACCAAAGCTTTTTAATCCACTCGTCCACTGATGGACACTTGGGCTGTTTCCAGATCTTCACTATTGTGAACAATGCTGCCATAAACATGGGGGTGCATTTCTTCTTTTCAAACAGTGCTGTGGTGTTCTTGGGTAACTCTCTCTTTTTGTTCTTTTTCCTTTAATCTTCTTTTCGTTTTTTCCTCTTACTTTTTTTTCTCCCTCTATATTAGTTTCTTCTTTTCTCCTTTACTTTTTCTCTCATTCAATCCTCAATCATGTACAAATTATTTGGGACTCAAATTTTTTTTGTGGCACTTTTGGTGTTTTTTACTTTGCTTTTTAACTGATTAGAAGTGCTCCCAACCCTGGCTCTCCATTTTATCTAGTTTTTGCTCCACTTAATACAATAATAATTTAAAAATTTCCCCCCCTTTTCCTGTTTTCCTCTTATCCTTCTCATTATATCTCTTACCAGTGTTTTTCAACCAGTGTGCTGTGAGACATGGTCAGGTGTGCCATGGGGAAATTAAACATGGGTCCCCAAACTATGGCCTGCATGCCAGATATGGCCCGTGGAGGCTATTTATCTGGCCCACCACCAGCCGCCTCCATCCGAACATAAACCTTCCTTTCACAATTGCTCCAGCTATCAGCAACAAGAAGAGTGGAGGCACAGGGAACGCTCACTGACCAATCACCTTCTAGGATTCATCCTGACCACTAGTGATGAACCAATAGTAGGCCACCTCTCATCCACACCCAGGAAGGTCCCCACTTGGGCTGCTGTGCACTTGCCATTGTGTGGCCGTGGCGAGTAGTTGAATCTGCTACTCCTCTCCATGGTCTCGATTTCTAATCCTGGTCAGGACTGGAGGTAAATGTTGCCACCACCAGATGAAGCCTCAGCCTTAGCTGGTTATGTCTATCCTGATGGTGTATATAGATATTTGACCTTTTTCTTTTTAAAAGAGCCCCCCGCAAAGAGTGATATACAATGCATCATAATGCATCACAGTGTTATCTAACTTTAAAGCTAAAGTTCGCTGATCTTCCTTTGGACAATTTTTGGTTATCTGTTGCCAAAGAATCCCCCATTCTGACCAACAAAGCTATTTTGACATTGCTCCCATTTTCAACCACATATCTATGTGAGCTGAGCTTCTCAAGCTTGACTGCAATAAAAACTAAAAACAGAGAGAGACTGAGAACTGTTGAGGAAGAGCTTTGTGTGTGTCTTTCTACCATTCCTGCCAGGATATCCCTTTTATGTTCATCGAAACAGGCCCAGGTTTCACACTAAGTGAGTATAAATATATTTAGAAACTATATTATTAACTATATGTATAATATATATTGTGTTAGAGTGTCATTTTGGTAGGTGGTGTGCCCCAGGATTTTGTAAATGTAAAAAATGTGCCACAGCTCAAAAAAGGTTGAAAATCACTCTCTTAGTCGACCATCACTTACAAGCAAATCATTTTATTCTTGACCAAAATTTTTTCCTTTTTTTGCATTTTGTGGGTCCATACCTCCTTTTTTGCCCCTTTATCACTTCTCCCAAACTCAGACCCTCTGTTATAGGTACTTTTTGTTCTATTTAGCAAAATATAATTCACAATTCATCACAATTTTTTTTCAAGAAGAAGGGGAGAGGAAAGGAGAAAAAAAAGGGAAATAATAAATTTTAAAAAATTTTTATTCTTTATTAATTGTCATTAGTACTATCAACAAAACCACCCTCTGATGTCATTAAGGAAAAGGAAATAGAATATCATGGGTACAAAAGACAGAGAGATGAGGAAAAAAAATCAATGGAGAAAAAATTTAATATATTGGAAAACTTGAAGGTAAATGATAGAGAATTTAAAATAGAAATCCTAAAAATACTCAGAGATATACAAGAAAACACAGAAAGGCAATTTAGGGAGCTCAGAAAACAACGAATAGAAAGAATATAATACCAAGGAAATTGAAACTATAAAAATAAATCAAACAGAGATGAAAAACTCAATTCACGAACTGAAAAACAAGATAACAAGCTTAGCTAATAAAACAGGCCAAATAGAAGGTACGATTAGTGAAATAGAAGACAAGCAACTTGAGGCACAACAGAGAGAAGAAGAAAGAGACTCAAAAATTAAAAAAAAATATAAAGCCCTACAGAAATTGTCTGACTCCATCAAAAAGACTAAGATAAAAATAATAGGTATATCAGAGGGAGAAGAGAGAGAAAATGAAATGGAGAACATATTCAAACAATTAACAAATGAGAACTTCCCAAGCCTGTGGAAAGAACTAAAGCCTCAAATTCAAGAAGCAAACAAAACACCAAGTTTCTTAACCCCAACAAACCTATTCTTAGGCACATCATAATGAAATTGGCACAAACCAATGACAAAGAAAATATTCTAAAGGCAGCCAGAGAAAATAAGAATACAACATATAAAGGAAGGCCTATTAGATTATCATCAGACTTCTCAGCAGAAACTCTACAAGCTAGAAGAGAGTGGACCCAATATTTAAAGTCCTGAAAGAGAGAAACTTTTAGTCAAGAATACTATACCCATCAAAGCTATCCTTCAAGTACAAAGGAGAAATAAAAACATTCACAGATACAGAAAAGATGAGGGCATTTATCAACAGAAAATCCCCACTCCAGAAATTACTAAAGGGGGTTTTCCAACCAGATACAAAGAACAAAACAAGACAAAACTACAAGTAAAAACTCCACCAAGAACACAATAAAACCAAATTTAAACTGTGACAACAACAAAAAAAAAAGAAAAAAAAAGGAGAGGACAGAGATTAACAGTAGCAAAGGACAATAACGTGCAGAAGTACTCATAAGATAGTGTACTACAATGAACATAGTAGGAACCCTTTTCATTACTTAATGGGAACCACCCTTGAAAAAAGCACCACAAAAGCACATGACTTAAAAAAGATAGCAACAGAGGAAAGAAGTATGGAATACAACCAAACAAGAACAAAGGATAGAAAAACAAAAGAGAAGAATCAAACAAGATACAAAACTAACATAAAGCAATTTATAAAATGGCAATAGGGAACCCAGAAATGTCAATAATTACACTAAATGTAAATGGATTAAACTCACCAATAAAAAGACACAGATTAGCAAAATGGATTAAAAAAGAAAATCCAACTGTATGTTGCCTACAAGAAACACATCTAAGCAACAAAGATAAAAACAAATTCAAAGTGAAAGGCTGGAAAACAATAGTCCAAGCAAGTAACATCCAAAAAAAGCAGGCGTAGCAATACTCATATTTAATAATGCTGACTACAAGACAGCAAAAGTACTCAGAGACAAAAATGGTCATTTCATAATGATTAAGTTGATACTGAATCAAGAAGACATAACAATTCTTAATATATGTGCACCAAACCAAAGAGCACCAAAATATATAAGACAGCTACTTATTGACCTTAAAACAAAAACTGACAAAAATACAATCATACTTGGAGACCTCAATACACCGCTGACGGCTCTAGATCGGTCATTTAAACAGAGAATCAACAAAGATATAGTGGCCTTAAACAAAACACTAGAGCACCTGGATATGATAGACATCTACAGGACATTTCATCCCAAAGCGACAGAATATACATTTTTCTTTAGTGTACATGGAACATTTTGAAGAATTGACCACACGTTAGGCCACAAAAATAACATCAGGAAATTCAGAAAAATTGAAGTTGTACCAAGCATATTTTCTGATCATAAAGCCTTGAAACTAGAATTCAATTGCAAAAAACAGGAAAAGAAACCCATAAAAATGTGGAAAGTAAACAACATACTTCTAAAAAATGAATGAGTCAAAGAAGAAATAAGCGCAGAGATTAAAAGATAAATACAGACAAATGAAAATGACAATACGACATATCAGAATCTCTGGGATGCAGCAAAAGCAATGATAAGAGGGAAGTTCATATCCCTTCAGGCGATATGAACAAACAAGAGAGAGCCCAAGTGAACCACTTAACTTCACACCTTAAGGAACTAGACAAAAAAGAACAAAGGCAACCCAAAATCAGCTGAAGAAAGGAGATAATAAAAATCTGAGCAGAAATAAATGAAATAGAGAACAGAAAAACTATAGAAAATAATTAATACAACAAGGAGTGGTTCTTTGAAAAGATTGACAAACCCTTGGTAAGACTCACTAAGGAAAAAAGAGAAAGGACTCATATAAACAAAATCCAAAATGAAAGAGAAGAAATCACTACAGATATCATAGATATACAAAGAATTATTGTAGACTACTATGAAAAACTATATGCCACCAAATTTAACAATCTAGAAGAAATGGATAAATTCCTAGAATAACACAATCTTTCTAGACTGAGTCATGAAGAAGCAGAAAGCCTAAACAGACCAATTAGCAGGGAGGAAATAGAAAAAACTATTAAAAACTTCCCCCAAAATAAAAATCCAGGGCCAGATGGCTATACTAGTGAATTCTATCAAACATTTAAAGAAGACTTGGTTCCTATTCTACTCTCAAAGTCTTCCAAAAAATTGAAGAAGAAGCAATACTTCCAAACACATTTTATGAGGCCAACATAATCCTCATACCGAAACCTAGCAAGGACGGCACAAAAAAATGAAACTAAAGACCAATATCTCTAATGAATACAGATGCTAAAATACTAAACAAAATACTAGCAAATCGAATAAAACAACATATTAAAAAAATAATACATCGTGACCAAGTGGGATTCATCCCAGAATCTGAAAGATGGTTCAACATATGTAAAACAGTTAACATAATACACCATATCAACAAAACAAAGAACAAAAACCACATGATCTTATCAATAGATGCAGAAAAGGCATTTGATAAAATACAACACAATTTTATGTTTAAGACACTCAACAAAATGGATATAGAAGGAAAATATTTCAACATGATAAAGGCCATATATGATAAACCATCAGCTAACTTCATATTAAATGGCATTAAACTGAAGGCTTTCCCCCTTAAATCAGGAACAAGACAGGGTTATCCACTCTCTCCACTCTTATTTTATGTGGTGCTAGATGTTCTAGCCAGAGCAATCAGACAAGATAAAGAAATAAAAGGCATTCATATCATAAAAGAAGAAGTAAAGGTATCACTTTTTTCAGATGATATGATCCTATACATCGAAAACCCCAAAGACTCCACAAAAAGATTACTAGAAACAATAAGCCAATACAGTAAGGTTGCAGGATACAAAATTAATATACAAAAGTCCATAGCCTTTCTATATGCCAACAATGAAACATTAGAGAATAAACTCAAAAAAATAATCCCCTTCATGGTTGCAACAACAACAACAAAAAATATCTAGGAATAAACATAACAAAGAATGTAAAAGACATATATAATAAAAACTACAATGCATTTTTAAGGGAAATCAAAAAAGATACAATGAAATGGAAAAATATTTTGTTCTTGGATAGGAAGAATAAATATAATCAAAATGACAATATCACCGAAAGCAATATGCAAATTTAGTACAATTCCCATCAAAATTCTAATGACATTTTTTAAAGAAATGGAACAAGAAATCATCAGATTTATATGAAACTATAAAAAACTCCAAATAACCAAAGCAATCCTAAAGAAAAAGAATGAAGCTGGGGGATTTACAATACCTGACTTTAAACTATATTATAGAGCCATGATAATCAAAACATCATGGTATTGGAAGAAAAATAGACACTCAGACCAATGGAACAGAATAGAAAGTCCAGAAATAAAACCACATATATATGGACAAATAATTTTTGATAAAGGGGCCAACAACACACAATGGAGGAAAGAAAGCCTCTTCAACAAATGGTGCTGGGAAAACTGGAAAGCCACATGCAAAAGAATGAAACTGGACTACAGTTTGTCCTCTTGTACTAAAATTATTTCAAAATGGATCAAAGACCTAAAACAATAAAGTACATAGAAGAAGACATAGGTTCTAAACTCATGGACCTCGATTTTAAAGAGCATTTTATGAATTTGACTCCAAAGGCAAGGGAAGTGAATGCAAAAATAAATGAATGGGACTACATCAGACTAAGAAGTTTTTGCTCAGCAAGAGAAACTGACAACAAAATAAACAGACAGCCAACTAAATGGGAAATGATATTTTCAAACAACAGTTCAGATAAAGGCCTAATATCCAAAATATACAAAGAACTCATAAAACTCAACAACAAACAAACAAAGAATCCAATAAAAAATGGGAATAGGACATGAACAGACACTTCTCCCAGGAAGAAATACAAATAGCCAACAGATATATGAAAAGATGCTCATCTTCATTAGTTATTAGAGAAATGCAAATCAAGACTATAATGAGATACCACCTCACCCCTGTTAGATTAGCTATTATCAACAAGACATGTAATAGCAAATGCTGGAGAGGCTGTGGAGAAAAAGGAACCCTCATTCACTGTTGGTGGGACTGTAGTGTAACCATTATGGAAGAAAGTATGATTGTTCCTTAAAAAACTGAAAATAGAACTACTTTATGACCCAGCAATCCCTCTACTGAGTATATACCCCCAAAACTCAGAAACATTGATAGATAAAGACACATTTAGCCCCATGTTCATGGCAGCATTGTTCACAGTGGCCAAGACATGGAAACAACCAAAACGCCCTTCAATAGAAGTCTAGATAAAGAAGATGTGGCACATATACACTATGGAATACTAATCAGCCATAAGAAATGATGACATCGGATCATTTACAACAAAATGGTGGGATCTTTTTTTTTTTAAGTTTTTAAGTTTTTTTTTAAAATAAATTTTTATTAATGTTTATGGGATGACATTAATAAATCAGGGTACATATATTCAAAGAAAACATGTCCAGGTTATCTTGTCATTAAATTATGTTGTATACCCCTCGCCCAGAGACAGATTGTCCTCCGTCACCCTCTATCTAGTTTTCTCTGTGCTCCTCCCCCTCCCCCTAACTCTCTCCCTCCCTCCCTCCTGCGTCCTCCCTCCCCCCACTCCTGGTAACCACCACACTCTTGTCCATGTCTCTTAGTTTTGTTTTTATGTTCCACTAATGTATGGAATCATCTAGTTCTTGTTTTTTTCTGATTTACTTATTTCACTCCGTATAATGTTATCCAGATCCCACCATTTTGCTGTAAATGATCTGGTGTCATCATTTCTTATGGCTGAGTAGTATTCCATAGTGTATATGTGCCACATCTTCTTTATCCAGTCTTCTATTGAAGGGCTTTTTGGTTGTTTCCATGTCTTGGCCACTGTGAACAGTGCTGCAATGAACATGGGGTACATGTGTCTTTACGTATCAATGTTTCTGAGGTTTTGGGGTATATACCCAGTAGAGGGATTGCTGGGTCATAAGGTAGTTCTATTTGCAGTTTTTTGAGGAACCACCATACTTTCCTCCATAATGGTTGTACTACTTTACAGTTCCACCAACAGTGGATGAGAGTTCCCTTTTCTCCGCAGCCTCTCCAACATTTGTTATTACCTGTCTTGTTGATAATAGCTAAGTGGGATCTTGATAACATTATACAGAGTGAAATTAGTAAATCAGAAAAAACCAAGAACTACATGATTCCATACATTGGTGGTACATAAAAACGAGACTAAGAGACATGGACAAGAGTGTGGTGGTTACCGGGGGTGGAAGGGAGGGGGGGCGCGGGAGGGAAGAAGGAGAGGGGGAGGGAGAGGGGGAGGGGCACAAAGAAATCTAGATAGAAGGTGACGGAGGACAATCTGACTTTGGGTGATGGGTATGCAACATAATTGAATGACAAGATAACCTGGACATGTTTTCTTTGAATATATGTACCCTGATTTATTGATGTCACCCCTTTAACATTAATAAAAATTTATCTATATAAAAAAAAGATTTCATTCTTTTTTGTGGCTGAGTAATATTCCATTATCTATGTATCATCTATGTATCATCTATCTATCTATCTATCTATCTATCTATCTATCTATCTATCTATCTATCATCTATCTATCTATCTATCTATCTATCATCTATCTTTCATTATCTATCTATCTATGCCAGCAGTTTTTTTATCCACTTGTGTATTAATGGACACTTGGGTTGCTTCCATACCTTGGATAGTGCAATTAATGCTGCAATCAACATATGGATGGATGCATGGTTTTTAAAAAAATTTATTTAGTGTTCAGTTTTTTTCTCAAATAAATACCAAGAAGTGGAATTGCTAGGCCCTCTTGGTCTCTTCTTGTAGCCTGTATTTTAGTCTGTTTTTTTTTTTAATGTAAGTATTGCTATTCCAACCTTGTTTTTTTTGTTTTCATCTACATGAAATATATTTTTTCATCTGTTTACTTTCAGTCCATGGGCGTCTTCAACCTGAAGTGAGTTTTTTGTAGACAGTATATTTAGTGTTCTTTTTTTTTTTTCTCATTCTTCCACCCTATTTCTTTTGGTTGGAACATTTAATCCATTTGCACTTAAAGAAATTGTTGATAGATATACACTGCTCACAAAAATTAGGGGATATTTTATAGCTTCATATTTATTTTGAAATATTCTCTAATTTTTGTGAGCAATATATATTTATTGACATTTTCTTATTTATATTTTGATATTTTTTCTTCTTCTTACAAACCCCCCTAAACATTTGTTGAAATACTTGTTTAGTGGTGATGAACTCCTTAACTTTTTCTTGTTTGGGAAACTCTTTATCTCTCCTTCAATTTTTAAAAGATAGCTTTGCTAAGTAGAGTAATCTGTATTGTAACCCCTTGCTTTTCATCACTTTGAATATTTCGTGCGAATCCCTTCTGCCCGGCAAAGTTTCTGTTGAGAAATCAGATAACAGCTCTTTTGTAGATAACTCTCTTGCTGCTTTTAAAATCTCTATTTGTCTTTAATCTTTGACATTTTAATTATGATGTGTCTTGGTGTGGGGCCCTCTTTGGGTTCATCTTGTTTGAGATTCTCTGTGCTTCCTGGACTTGTGTGTCTTTTTCTTTCACAAGGTCAAGGAAGTTTTCAGTCATTATTTTAAAAAATATGTTCTCAATTTCTTGATGTCTTTCTTCTTTTTTTGGTACCCCTATGCTGTGGGTGTTGTTAAAATTGATGTTGTCCCAAAGACTATTTTTTATATCCATTCATTCATCAATGGACACTTAGGTTGCTTCTACACTTATAGTGCTGCTATAAATGTGGGTGTTAAAAATATGTTCAAATCCTTGCTTTCAATTCTATTTGGTGTTTATGCAGAAGTGGAATTGGTGGATCATACATAATTCTATGTTTAATATTTTGAGGCACTACAATACTTGGGGAGTTGCATGATTTTTTGACATTGGCCTATTTTCAACATATTTTCTAAGGTAATATTTTGAACCAAATGGTTAAGACTACGGGAAAGAGGTGAAAGACTCTGGGAAGATGTCTAATGGTGGCATTATCTTTTGTTCTTGCTTTCTGTTTGTCCCATGTCTATGCCATCTTGGCATCCAGCTAAGATGATGCCTAGACCTAGCACTTGGGCCTGGCATGCCCTTTTTGATAATGTCCACTCACATTTTCTTCCTGAATGAAATTTAATGTCCATGTAGGTCTCCCTCACTGTCTAAATAGCTTTCACACTGAGATAAATATTTCTTGCTTTGCATGGGCAAAGAAGTTCTTAGGAGAGTGTAGAAGAAATTGCTATAGACTGGCCACTTAGCAAAAAGGAAGAGTCACATACTGCTAGAATTTTGGAGGCATTAAGCCTCTTAAGGTACTGGGCACTATTTTACAAAGGAACAAATAATGCTGCAAGGACAAGAATGTGGAAGAAGACATTTCCTCACTATTTCTGCATTCCTGGGACCTGGGCCCCTCGCGTGCACTGCATGGGTACTGAGAGCTCCTGTGTGTGTGAACAGTTCATATTTTCCTCTGTGCAGCTTAGATGACCCTGCAGCTCCCCCCCCATCTCCTGAGGCAACCTGGGAAGTTTGCCTAATTAGTATTTATCTACTATGCATTGAAACAGAGATGGGGTACAAGTTAGGCAACCTTAAAAGAAGATCTAAGGAGTACTATCTCAACATTATTCAAAAGTGAACTCTTAGATGCCTGGTAATATAAAAGTCTTGCCAATTCCCATTACAACACATATTGCAACATGCCTCTCTTCTCGTAAATATCTTTTCAAGGTCACTTCAGCTATGTCTTATCCCTTTACCCCTTGACCTTCTGCTGATGCTCAGATGTGAACCAGTGGAGCTGTCTGCTTTCTCCTTCTTGCTCACCTGAAGCTAAGGGCTGGTCAAGGAGATGGGAGAGTTATGCAAGTGGTTCAATGGCCAGTGTGTGGTATTTACAGTCTGCTGCACACAGGCCTCTGCCTGGTAGCCTGTTTTTTTCACAGAATGACCATTTCACCCATTACCACTCTCCTCCAGTTCTTCCCCCTGCTTCCTCATCTCAGCACCTGCTCTCATCTCTTCCTTTATGTTAGATGTGGGTCCTTCAGCATCCCACCCCCAAACTCACAAATGGCACCTCCATCCCCATCGCAGGACACTGAAGTACAGGTGCTACCTCTCATTCAGGTAATTCCTTCATCTGGATCTTGAGGCCCCTCACCTCTTTTCTCTTAAATACTTTATTTCTTCCTGTATTTATCCCCCTGCTTTCTTGAATCCTCACTTTTTTTTCCCCTTCTTTGAATCCTTCTTCACAGCTAATAAAAATGCACAAGCTTAAAATATTATCAGCAGCAACAAAGGGGAGACACACAAACACTTTGCTCTGAAGCCTGTGTAAAAGTGGCCTCATCTTTTCAGGTGAGCTCCTGACAAGTGAACCTGGCAGGCATTGCTCCCCTTCTGATCTCTCTGTTAGTCACTCAGTCCTGCTTTTATGTCTTGGACTCCATGGGAACAGGATGGGCAATCACAACCCAGTATCAAAACAGATGGGAAAATTTCAGTCTGCCTTTTACTTGCTCCTTTTTCAGAACCTGAAGGTTGACTCTTCCATTCTTTGGTGATGGTCTGGCGGTACCTGGCCCCGTGGGAAGAATGTGTGTTTTGCAATATGTCTGAATCACAGCTCTGTCATGTAATAGCTGTGTGATTGTGAACTTGTCACCTACCAGCTCTGAGACTCATTTTTCTCATCTATAAGATAGGGAGGGAACAGTGATCGATGGAGTTTTTGAGGAGACCAGTGAAGCATTGAAGAGAAGTGCTTGGCACACAGAAGGTGCCCACTGTAATGCCTACTAGTCCACTCGTCACCTCCTTTCCAGGTCTGGGGATACCTGTTATTCCACAGTCTCTCCAAGCAGGTCTTTCTCTGCACACATGTTGTTCATAATTTCAGTCTACACACTGGGTAAACAATATGTGCTCCAAATAGCTCTGCTTTCTTATTTTTTTTTTTACTGGTGTGAGAAGCAGGGAGGCAGAGAGACTCCTGCATGTGCCCGACCAGGATCCACCTGGTATGCCCACTAGGGGGTGATGCTCTGCCCATCTGAAGCATTGCTGTTGCAACCGGAGCCATTCTAATGCCTGAGGTAGAGGCCATGGAGCTGTTCTCAGAGCCTGGGCCAATTTTGCTCCAACAGAGCCTTGGCTGTGGGAGGGGAAGAGAGAGATAGTGATAAAGGAGAAGGGGAAAGGTGGAGAAGCAGTTGAGCACTTCTCCTGTGTGCCTTGGCTGGGGATCAAACCTGGGACTTCCACACGCCAGGCTGATGCTCTACCACTGAGCAAACTGACCAGGGCTCTCTGCTGTTTTATCAGCTGCTTTTTCTGAGTAACTAAAACTCCTGTTTTATTTTTTTTTCTACCACAGATCCCATTTCCTGACCTCCAGAGGAGCAAAGCTAGAGAACTGCATTGGACTGCCCCACAGGCATGGTCAAGACTAAACTCATTTTCTTTTTTGAAATCTGCTTCTTCTTATTCCCAGTCCCACTCAGAGACACTGCCTTTGACTCCACTCCTCAACCCTCATACTGGAGTACTTCTTAATGCCTCAGCTCCTTAGCCAGTGACCTTGGGTTCAAGCCAGAGACCATGGGCTTCAAGCAACCTCTGAGCTTGAGCCAGCAACCATAGGTTCATTTTTATGATCCCACGCTCAAGCCAGTGACCTTGCACTCAAGTTGGTGAGCTGTGCTCAAGCCAGTGACCTCAGGATTTCAAATCTGTGACCTCAGCATCCCAGGTCAATGCTCAATCCACTGTGTCAGGCCTTTTCTCTATTTATAATGTTACCTCCTTAGACTAGTTCCTCAAAATATTTGCCCTTGCATGAGACACTTCCTCTCTCTGAACTGCCTTTCTCTTTTCCTGTGCCAAGCAAATTGCTACCTGTCCTTCTGCTCCATGTATTTTCCTGGGCTCACTGGTTATCCCCTGTGTTGGTGCCTCTCTTGTTTTCATATCACACCCCTCTTGTGACAGTCAGTTTCCGAGCAGCAAGAGCTAAGCTGTTCTGGTCTCCAATGGTGTCTGTTCTCAGCACATTTGTGGCATCCACAAGAATCGATGGAATGAATTAACCCTTTGAGTAGTGAGGTTTTTTCATACTCGCTGACCCCTGGGAGTGAGTTTTTTTTCCAAAAAATAAAATTAGTTCCAGTTTTATTAACTTAAAATCATGTTTGTTTGATAACCAATTTATGGAAACAAGAACATACATTTACCTTTTTTTAATGTTGCCTTAAACATGTACGATCGTACTCTGGATGGTCAGGAGGCACAAGGATGGATGGATGTACATGAACATTTGTACTACTCAAACTAATTACTAGAAAATACATCTCTGATCAGTGTGTTTATCTCTAACAATATTCAGTAAAATAAAAATTAGATTCAATAAGATGAAGGCAATCTCCATGGACTTTGGCCTGGGACATTAACAGACACAATAACATCTGTCAAGGCTGAAATGGCAGCTCTGTTTTGGTGAGCCTCTGGGCCTTCCAGGGATACATTTGCCTGAACAGGCAGAACAAATGATGCTCACAAATGAAAGCCTAGTTGCTTTCCCTGGGGGAGATGCCCATGCGGCCAAGGCTCCTCCATCAGGGTTGTGCCCAGTGCATGGTGAAGCTGTGATATGGCCACTTAGAGCACTTGGTGTGAACTCCAGAGCCCTCATCAAGGCTTATCAAGAGTTTTAATCCTGGGTCTTCTCCCCATTGTGTACATTCTCAGGCCAACCTGCTCTGCCCACTAGATCCTCTCTCCTAACCCCAGTCTATACTAGCTTTCATGATGGTCACTGCATACTGGTAGTGGAGTTCCAGGGAAATAAGCATGGCAGTGAGTTTGTGTATGACAGACTCTCAGTGATTAAAATCCAAGCATGGGGCAAGGAGAAAACTAACAAAGGGTTTTCTGTAAGTAAAGGCTTGGTCTTGCCAAAGCAGAACCACCCAGTCTACTATTTGAGAAAAGTTAAAACCCGAGTAGGGTTTTTTTTTGTTTGTTTGTTTGTTTTTGTATTTTTCTGAAGCTGGAAACGGGGAGAGATAGTCAGACAGACTCCTGCATGCGCCCGACCGGGATCCACCTGGCATGCCCACCAGGGGCGACGCTCTGCTCCTCCGGGGTGTCGCTCTGCTGCGACCAGAGCCACTCTAGTGCCTGGGACAGAGGCCAAGGAGCCATCCCCAGCGCCCGGGCCATCTTTGCTCCAATGGAGCCTTGGCTGCGGGAGGGGAAGAGAGAGACAGAGAGGAAGGAGGGGGGGGTGGAGAAGCAAATGGGCGCCTCTCCTATGTGCCCTGGCCAGGAATCGAACCCGGGTCCCCCGCACGCCAGGCCGACGCTCTACCGCTGAGCCAACCGGCCAGGGCCAAAACCCGAGTAGGTTTTGGTTTTTCCAAACCCATGCATACTCTTAGAATAGGTCAGGCACACATTCTGGGAATACCCAGCATTCTTTCTTCCTCACTTTGGGCTTAATGGTTCCCTCCTTCCCTCCTCCAACCCTGGGATTAATGGTTCTTTAGGTGAGAATTTGAAGGCAATAAAGGAGAATTACAGACCTGCCCCCTTTGTGCAGGTAGAACTTTTCTATCAGGATAAGTTCTTTTCATCTCTAGAACTAGTTTCCTGCAGATACAGAGGCTTTTCCTCTGTCTTCTTATTTCTGTCAATGCCATTGTCCTAGCAGAAGTTTTTACTCCTCCTTGCACTCACTCTGCCAGTCTGAGAGAAACCCTGGTCTTGTCCATTGGCCTCATCTTTGCAGCTCCACAACTTCAACCATGTCCTTGGGTGTCTGTGGTTTCACTCTATTCGGTCCACTTCCTGCATCACCACCAGACTCTCCTCAGTATGACACCTAAGGGTGTCATTTTCTGGTTCTTGTCCTTCACTGACTTGCCTTTACCTATGAAATTGCATTCAGATTTCTGAGTATGGACTTCAAAAACACACCATTTATCTGGTTTATAAGCTACATTTGCTTGACTGGTGGTGGCGCAGAGAATAAAGTGTGTTGACCCCAAACGCTGAGGTCGCTGGTTCAAAGCCCCAAAGTTGCTGGCTCTGAGCATGGGCTTGTCCTGCTTTGTTGCTGGCTTGAGTGAGGGATTGTCCACATGATCCCAAAGCCTGCCAGCTTGAGCCCAAAAGGTCACTGGAGTGAAAAGCCCAAGTCTCTGGCTTGAACAAGAGGACACTGGCTCGGCTTAAGCCTGAGGTCTGATCCCTGGTCAAGGTACATATGAGAAGTAAGCAATGCACAACTAAAGAAAGTGAAAGCAACTATGAGTTGATGCTTTCATCTCTCCTCTCTTTCTTTCCTTTCCTCTCTTTCTCTCACAAAACAAAACAAAACAAAACAGATAGGTGGCATCGGAGAAATGGTGGCATGAGAGATAATCCTGGTCTTTCCCCTTGAAATTTCATCAAATTCTACAACTATATGCAGAGGAAAAGTTCCAGGTGAACCTGAAATATACGCACACCAGATAGACAAAGGTATATTGCACAAGAAGGCAGGCCAAAGCACAGAAGAAAAAAATATACCAGAGGACTGAGTCTTTCTCTTTCCTCATGGACCTGATGGAGGGAGGCACTGTTGGTGCAGGCTTTGTCTCAGACCCAGAGCAGGGAGAAGAGGAGAGTCTGGGGAGAAGGAGCTGAAATAGAGGCAACGACCAAGCATGGGGAGCAAGGCTGTTTCCCAGCATCTGCTGCACCGTGATTGCAGGACTGGGCGACTATAGGTGCTAGGCACACACAAAGCCAGTGGCACACTCACAAAAACTATGGGTGAATAGCTTGTGGAGATCGGCACATGGGGCACAGGGGCAGGAGTGATCTGCCAGCAGTTTAGCCTTGTGACTCCAGGCACACTTGATCTGGGATCTGCCCCCACCTGCTCTGAAGCTCCTGCATGGGCTTGCTGGCCAAAGTTTAGCATGTGTGGGTGGGAAGCCCCTGATCTGTGATCTCTGCTGCTCCTGAAGCTTGGACACTGGCTTAAAGGAAATTTAAAAAGACACAATGAAATGGAAAAATATTTCTTGTTCTTGGATAAGAATAAATAAAATTAAAATGGCCATATTATCCAAAACAATATACAAATTTAATGCAATTCCCATCAAAATTCTAATCATTTCTTAAAGAAATAGAACAAAAAATTATCAGGTTTATATGGAACCATAAAAAACCTCAAATAACCAAAATAATCCTAAGGAAAAAAAAACGAAGCTGGAGGCTTCTTGCCCTTAGAACCCAGCAAAATCAGTTGTCTCTTCTCCTCATGCAGGTTTATATCTCTGCTCCCTTCTCTGGGCTACTCCCTCCCTGACATGGGAGAGAGAGAGAAAGGCTGCAGATGACCCATCTTCTGCCATTCTCATTAATAAATTCAGAGAAAGAGATAGTGCCCCTTACCCCAGGCCCAACAGAAAGTTGACCCAATTGGCCAGGCTGTACCTGCTGCTCCCCCAGAATGCAGGAGTCCTTGAAAGGGAGAGAATAGGGTTATGAGGGGGTGGGAAGGGGGTGAAAGAGAGAGAGGGAGAGAGAGAGAAGGGGAGAGAGAGGGGCAACAAATGCACACCATGCCAGCTACATCCTGCAAAATGATTATATTTCTGAAAATCATAACATTCAATTTCTTTCTTTTCTTTCTTTCTTTCTTTCTTTCTTTCTTTCTTTCTTTCTTTCTTTCTTTCTCTCTTTCTCTCTCTCTCTCTCTTTCTCTCTCTTTCTTTCTTTCTGTTGGTCTAATAAGTTTGTAAATATGATATGTAGGTTTGCTTGCTTATAGTTTGCATTGGGTGTGGGGGACAGACTGTAAGCAGGCAGGGTTGTTATACCCTAAGGCTTAGTTTTAAGATTAAGCCTTTCCCATCCTAAGTGACTTTGATTCAGAGACTTCCTTGTTTGTATATTGGATTAAAGGTTTTGATTTCTACACTATAAAATAAGGCAGACCAGGAGCTTGCTCTCACTCAGTTCCTGAGATTAGCATTAGAGGAGAGAGCAGAGAAAGAAGAGCATAGAAAGGCCATGTGGAGGAGAGGAGAAGCAGCCAAGATGGCGGAGTGCTGAAGGAGAAGCTAGTTTGTGCAGAGAGAACGAGTTGGGGAACAGAGGTGAATAAGGCTGATGAGGTAGAAACCTTTGATTCTAGGAAACTTGGATAAGTCAGTGGCTTTGGGAGCCCTGAATGGAAAGGGAAGTGTTTTGCCACTGTGTGTATTTCTTGCCCGCCGGTGTAAGCTAGGATTAAAGGTGATGGATCACCAGTTCTTGGCTCAGTTGTTTCATTACTGTCTGTTCGAATCAAATGTGAACCTGGATGGGCCAGGCGGCTGTGATGGTGGCCATGGCTACTGGCTTTACTCTTTCTTTTTCTTTCTTTCTTTCTTTCTTTCTTTCTTTCTTTCTTTCTTTCTTTCTTTCTTTCTTTCTTTCTTTCTTTCTTTCTTTCTTTCTTTCTTTCTTTCCTTTCTCCTTTCAACTCAGAGGAGGGGAGATAGACAGACTCCCACATGTGCCCTGACTGAGATCCATCTGGCAACCCCCATCTGGGGCTGAAGCTCTGCCCATCTGAGGCCATGCTCGAGCTATTTTTAGTGCCTGAGGTGGAGGCTCACAGAGCCATCCTCAGTGCCCAGCCTTGTGAGAGAGGTGCAGGAGTTCATCGCAGATTATTTTTGAATACAGAATTCTAGACGGAAATGGAGGGTTGCGTTTCTTTGGCAGCTGTTCTTCCCATCTTTAACATAAACAAGGCTCCATTTTCTATGTTATTTAACTTGTCAACCTCCATCTACTTTTAAACACCCTCCAAAGGCCTTGTGAGGTCCAAACTCACAGAAGTGATGCCTTCCCTGGTCATGCACTTGCAGTGACCCACGCAGGAGAGGGAGCACAGAGTGGTGCACCCCAGGATCCACATCTTGCCGTGATTTGGGTCCTCTGTGTGTTCTGTTTAGGGTGGTGGCCTTGCAGAGCCCCCGGCCTCTGGTCTACATTGGTGATGTGCACATTTTGTTTGCTCAGGTTTCTGCTAATGACCTGGGCGAGGGTAATGGAAAACCCGATCCTAGCCCTTCTCTGGCCCTGTGCTCTCAGCCCTGTTGGGCACGGAAGGTTCAGCCCCACTGCCTCTCTCTGGCAGGCTGCTCTAGGTCCAGCCCTTTTCCTCACTGGCTCTTTACTTGTTCAGTTAAGAGCTGACCCTGGCCTGGGCATCTAGAAGCCATATCTTGTATAGACATAGGGTCCAGAGAAGGGGAGTTGTTGGGCAAACCAGTGTGTTTAGGTTTGCTGGCTTGTAATTGGGCAGAGCCATGTGTGTAGTCTTTGGAAGGCTGTGGGGACTTGCCCTCAGGACACACATGGCAGATTGCAAATTGCAGACTGCCTGCTCCATTGTGGAGAGGGGCGATTGTTTGCTATTGTTTGCCAGGCCTGTTTTGCTGGAGAGGACTGAGGTTGGTGTGGGCCTGTGAGTCCAGAGGGTGAATCAGGAGAAAGAGTCTGGGTTGGGGAACTGGAGACCAGGTCCGGTGTGGGAGCCCTGAAGGAGAGAGAAGCAGTCTTCCCTGCCTGTTAAGGGGCCACTGGCCCTACAGGAGTCTTAGGGTTAATATTACCCATCTTTCAGTGGAAGAAGGAGCAGTCTTGGGCAGAACAAGGAGCAGTCACTGGCGGAAGCAAGGCTTGTGGTTTGCTGAGAGCCTACTTTCCTGTACAAGGAAGATCTCTGTAAGGCTAGTGGCCATTGCTGTCATGGCCATGCAGGTTGACAGTAGATTTGGGCAGATGATAAAGGAACTGTGGAGCCAGAAAACGGTGGGCCATTTCATTTATTAAAGTCTCCTAACCTCGGATTAAGAGACATGCAGGGAAGACTGCTTCCCTCTCTGTCAGCACCCACCAACCTCAGCACTCCCCAGCAAAACTGGCTGGGAGGAAATACCCATTATCTGGCAAACAATAGCAACCAATCAACCCTTCCCATGAAGGCAGGCAATCCGCAATTTGCAATCTGCTGCTGAGGGCTAGCACTCGCAGCCTTCCACAGACTATACATGCATGGCGCTGCCCCGATACAATGCAAAATAAAAGTGAGCAAACCTAAACACACATGTTTAACCCAACATGCTTCTACCAGGGACAGCCTCAAGTGCAAACATTGCAGAGGGGCCCTGGGGGCTTGGCCACAGAGTTTGGCCATATTTTGCAGCCCTGAGGCCTACCTTGACCAGTGACCCTCCTAAGTGCAACCATTACCTACATGCTTCTGAAGGAAGACACAAGACTTCTCAGTCCCTGATGGCCCCACATCACTGCATGTGGGCCCTGGGCTGTGAGGCTCTCAGTTGACTCTGGGAAGCCTGCTTCAGAGGCTGTACCCTTCCCTTGCTTCTGTTCAGCTGGGGCCTGTGCCTTCAGGTGGCTTTTGACTGCTTCTCCTCTCCTGGGACCCATTACATCCCAATTCTTCACTTAGGTCTCAGCCTGGTACCAGATCAACTTCTGGTCCCAAATATCTTAGCTATTTGTACTTTTTATTTTACTGGGAACCTCCTGTGCTGCAGCTTTTGGGCTCCGTGTTACTGGACCTCAAAGAGAATGGGAGTAGCTGTGACCTAAGGTTGTTTTAGCCCTGAGTAATCTCTCTACAAACTTGTCCTTAAAATACACATGAAAGAATGGAAAACACCAAACAACATAAAAAACTCACGGGAACATGTCAACAATTGTTAGCCTTGAAGGGATTTTTATTATTATCTTCAGCAACAATGAGAAGGAGTCAGAAGCACAATGGGTGACATTTTCATTGTTAATGGCTCAATTGAGCAGAGGTGGGAGAGAAGAGGCCTTGGTGCCCCAGCCCCTCAGAAAAGGCCTAAATGAGTCCTTGAACTCAGCCTGAGTATCAAAAAGTACCCCTCCCTGCCCCACTGCTCATTGCCATGTGGGGGAGAAGAAGGGCAGTATCACAATGCGTCCTGAAAGGTGTCATTCCCGTGTGTCCTGCGTTGCGGTGGGGCTGAGGAAGAAACAACAGCCCAGTCTTCTGCCCTCTGTGTCTGGCGAGTGAAGACTGCACTCTCCTTGCATTTATGAGGCTACCCTGTCTGCCAGGGTATCAGAGGACTGACTGTCTTCAGCCCAGCTAATTACACCAAATATGTGCCTGACATCAAAGCACTGGCAGTATAACAGGGACAGAACTGGCTCTTCTTTCTGGTGTTAGCTTCCCAGGGGCATTCTCCAGGAGGCCCAGGTGCCAGGAGATTGGCAAGAATGGTACAGTTGTGCTGCCTGTTTCCTGTCAACAAGATCTTTATGGAGGATGAAGTGACAGAAAAGTCAAAGCACTGGACAGTCAGTGAAAAGGATCTGAAATGAACACACCGAATGCATTTGAAAGCACAACTTTTGAAAAAAACTGTTTTTGGAGGAAATAATTTATAGATCAATATTTTATGTTCTTGGTGAGTTTACGAATATGTGAGATTACTAGAAGAGGTCAGGATGATGAAAAAGCAATGGGAAGAGATAGGAGCTCAGGTGAGAAGAACAACACTGCTGTTAGGACAAGCCTTCAAAGATGTCCATGCAGAGGCAGAGCTATGACCTACCAGGGGCAAGAAGGAGGGGAACAGAGGCAGCTGGAATATGCTGTAAGGTTGAGGACATACTTGAGCTGCTCGCCTAAAAATCATTGAGAAAGGACAAAGGGATGAAAGTTAAAATAATAAGAAACATAATAGTTATAGAGCCTAATAAAAGGAGACCCAGTCTTTGAATCATCTGGTTATTAGAGGAAGAAAGAAAACAAGTGAAAAGAAGCAATAATTAAAAATATAATGTGTGAAAACAT
Source organism: Saccopteryx bilineata (assembly GCF_036850765.1). Classification (NCBI taxonomy): domain Eukaryota; kingdom Metazoa; phylum Chordata; class Mammalia; order Chiroptera; family Emballonuridae; genus Saccopteryx; species Saccopteryx bilineata. The sequence goes on from NC_089498.1 coordinate 95,009,674, forward strand.
CTCTGAGCTGGGGGAAAAGAAAACTCGGTTCAGTTGTAGCAAAAATCAAGGGGGACAGAGATGCCCAGACAAGTTGATGAAGCAAGTAAGATTGTAATAACTGGCAGAGCAGCGTGACCCCAAAAGAGGCAATAAACCACAAGCTCCCCAAAGTTACATTTCTTACATCTTATATACCTTTTACAGAATACATGTGTTCATGCAAGGGTGTTGTAGTAATATAAGGTTATAGTAATTAAATATATAAAAATATAAAAATATGGATGATATATAAAAGTAATTAAAAGGATATTAAAAATAATTATTAAAATTAAGTAAAGTTATGCCAATTGGATAGGAATTAATATAGTGGCTTAGTGCCATAACTCTGTAATGTGATAAACAGACTTGGACTTACAAGCAGAGCCCAGTTAGTATGTGTGTGAAGTTATACATAGATAAGAAGTGGCTTGGTATTATTTACATTAACTTTGTAAATTAATGAAAATAAGAACATCTTAAAAAGTGATTTAATGTAAACATTTCAGTAGATTGACATAAAGGGAATTCCCTGCGAGGAACTCCCAAAAAGATCGTTTGAGGAGATAATCCTGTAGATTGACATCTGTTAGAAGGCTTTGGCCAGAAAAGGTAATAAAGCTGAGGGGCCCCCTGCTGCAGTAGTCACCCAGACTCCAACGTTGATATGGACTGTCCACACCACTCTGAGCTCTAACCAAAGCCAGCCGAGAGGAGCATGCCGACGGGGCCCCTTAAGCTGTACCCAGGTATGCCAAAATGATTTGTGAGTAATAAATTGCCTGGGTAATTATTGCAACTAATTTGTGTGTTGGTCTTATCTTTCCTCTGGTGGCATTTAACATTAGCATCCTCATAGTTGTCTCAAGAGTGGTCTTGAAGAGGCTACCAGCCTTGCTGATAAACAGGAGTGTCCCACTGCATGGGGAAGTTGAATCAGGGACGCCTGATCGATGTAGAGCTTGGGCTCTACTGGGATGGGACAAAGGGGCTCGTGATCCCTTTGTCTGGAGGTATATGTCACTCTTATGACTTCAGGAGCAGAGGGTGAGTTTTGATGGGGGAAGGGATTTCCGGACCACTGGTCTCAGCTACGTACAAGTCCTGTTCTTCTTGCTTTGTTTTACAGCCAGCTCCAGGCAACCTTTCAGAGAACTGTAGTTAATCTATAACTGACTGACTCAGTTACCTCTCCAGGTTTCTTTCCCTTGCATTCTTTTCTTTTCTTCCTTTTCAGGGAAGGGGGAGCCCTGCCCCTCCTTCCTCACAATAATGAGAAAAATACTTTAATAATGCTATTTAAGGCAAATTTGCTCAACAAACCCACCCCAAACAAAAGTAGATATATCCTTGTCATTTGACCAGCGATTAAAAAATCCATATTAAAAGTGTTCTATCTGAGAGTACATGCCACTTAGAAGGGAGAAAACCCCCACTCAGGTTATTCATTTGCAGCTGTAAGCTTTAAAAGACAATGGGGCAACTTCTAAGTTTTTAGAGAAATTGTATTTATTGCCCACAATTTGACTTTTATAGGTCAAGACAACAAAAAGACTTTTATATGCAAGGTCTCTAAGAGTATGCTAAACCATTTTCTATTATAACTGAGAGAGAAACATAAAGACACAGGGATGGGAGGTAGATAAATGTCTATATGTTGTCAACTTGAATGCAAAATCTGGTGATCAGAGTGAAGGCTTGACCAATTGACAACAGTAGCCCAGCTCTTGACTTCCTGATGGATGCCTGCAAATTGAGATGGGTCTCTGAGCATGCAGTTTAGAAGCAGGCATAAAGATACACAGAGGTCCTATTCTACGAGGCATAGATTCTAAATAATACATCAGAAAGCAAAGACATTGCTAGGAAGATTTTCAAATATTGATGAGGTCAAAAAGAAGACAACCTAAGGTGGTTGATGGGAGGAATGAAACAAGTGGAAGGCTGCTTGGACATGACCTGTGGGAGGTGATGGAGGTGATGTTTGAATCATGACCTTGGGGAGGGATATTGAGGTAGCTGGGACAGCGAGCATAGAGGCCTTGAGTTGGGAATGAGTGCAGCATGTCTGTGGAGAGAGGAGGCAGTAGTGTGGGCAGAGGGGTGAGGTGAGGGAAGATCATAGAGCCCCACCACGGCATGGTGTGTGGATTTTATTCTTAGAGTTGCAGGACACTATGGAAAGGTCTGAACAGAAACCCTCTGACATCATGTGCAGGCTGCAAGGGCCAGCTCAAATGCTGGGGGCTCTGGGCAGGGGAGCAGCAGTAATGGTGGTCAGGGATCATGGGAAGGTGTGGCCTGATTGGGGTCATGCTTTGGAGTGAAAGGCCTTGCTGATGGCTTGAGGGAAAGAAAGATATCCAAGAAGGTTTTAACTTTTTGGCCTGAGCAACAGTGGGGCCATGTTCTCAGCTGGGCATGTGGGGAAAGGAACAGGTTTGTGAGGGGTGATGAATATTAAGGTTCTCCTTTGGGCACACTGATTTGGAGATGACACCTGGGGTGTTGGATATGAGTCTGCAGTTTGGAGGAGAGGCCTGAGCTACAAATATCACTTGAGTATTATTAGCTTGTGGGTTATATTCCAAGTTGTAGGATTTGAGAAGGGGCCAGGCCTACATAAATCCAGTGTTCAGAGAAGGAAAGAACTAGTGTCTAGAAGAGGCCACTGAGAAAGGGCAGACACTTTGGGAGGAGCAGAATCAAGAGATAGTTACATCACAGAAATATTTCTGTTAGAAATGTATTTGGCTTCCAGTAACAGAGATCAAGTATAACAATGGCGGATATCATATGTAAGGGTGTTTTCCCCTTGCTGTGAAAAAGTGAGATATGTATGTGTGCTCAGGGACAACGTGGTGGCTTCACAGGTATTAGGGACATAGACATCTTCTATCTAAGTTTTGCTACTGTTGGCCTACAACTTCCTTATCAAGATCAACTCAGAGTCCATAATGGCTGCTGGAACTCCAGCCATCACAACTCTATCCTCATACCCAGAAAGAAGAACAGGAGAACAGTCATTCTCCTTCCTAACCTGCTTTCCTGGGAGTTCCACTCACAACTTTCCCTTATATATTTTTGGTTACCTCTGTCTCAAGGGAAGCTGTATAATAGTTTTCCTGGCTCTTAATATCTTCATCTTAAAAAAAAGAAAAATTTTTTTTCATTTGTGCTTCACTACTGAGGCACATATTCATTTAATTAACTATATCAAGCATTGGGGCTGAACTCTTTGCTGAATGCCCTGGAGCTTGGTGATGGGGTAGGTGAGCCTGTTCCTGACCACTGCTGAGCACCCATTGTTCAACTGGCTGGGTGCAAAGCACTTGTGTTTAGCACTTAACTGAATGCTTACCACAGCCCCATGGACTGAGTTGGTCCCTGTTTTCTGCATGAAGACAGTGGGCTTGCAGGGGGGGTGAGCCAGTTGTGGTCAGTCACGCCTGCACCTGTGAGATTGGTGTGGTAAACCTGCCTCCACCAGTAGGTGCTGCCATGGGCCCTGCAGACTTACAGACGACCGAGACAGCTCTATGCACGCTGTAGGAAATGCCAGAACAATGAATCCCCGCAACCTGGAGTCTGGGCACACCCACGAAGATATCCCTTGTGAGTTCTGGAATGCTTAGTATGGTCGACCTTGCCAGTGATTTATGAAATACATTAAAAATAGTTTTTACTTAGAGATAAAATATGACCCTGATTCTTGGGTGCACAATGACTATTGTACTTGTTGATGACTTCAGCCATAGCTGCTTGAAATCAGTATTATATTCACCCAGATTACTTAATAAAATAGTTTCCCCGGCAAGAGCCCAGTTTCAGAGAAGAATTTCCTCTGATGGTGAAGAAACTATTCATGTTTTATTTTACCCTTAAGAGGCTATGGATAAGATTATCCTGGTTACAAAGAAATTATTTACCCAGTGACTAAAGCCTGCTGGCCCTATTGTACAGATATCTACATTTTTCTGAGGCTGACCTCACTCAGCCCTGCAGCAGAGGACCACTGGCCCACCTGCTCGAGACACTCCTGATGAAGCCCATATGAGGATTTCCCAGCAGTCAGGGATAGTCTGGCCATGGCCTGGACCTTAATCTTTCTAACTCAATTCCTCAAGGTATACAAGCCACCTCATTTGTGGTATTTCAGTGTTTGTTTCTTGTCCATTAGAATCTCCTTTTAAGTGTCCCAAATGTCCTCCAGGTTTATGTTATCAATAGAGAGAAAGGGGGCAGCATGCAGTACCAGCTGCCTCTGCATGTGGGTCCTTCTCAGTCAGATGGAACTCAGAGCCCCCCACCCCCATCCCATGCTGACAGATTCCCTTACTTTCTGCATGGAACTGACCCATAGACTGAGAAAGAGACTGTTTGTGGAGTGAGAGGCCATACAAGGCCAGTACCCACAGGCAGAGCCCTGTGAGGGACCACTCTGGTTTCATAGACTCATCAGAAAGCTCGGGTGATAGAGCTGGACAAGACTAGATTCCAGATTCTAGTCCTGCCAATCACTGCCATGTGACCTTGGCCACACCATCTAACTTCTCCAATGGTTACTTCTTTTTCTTTCTTTTTAAAAATAATGACTTTTACTTTTTTCAGAGCAGTTTTAGGTTCACAGCAAAACTGAGAAGGAGGTATGGAGATCTCTTATATACCCCTGCTCTTCAGACATGCATGGTTTCCCCCATGATCAACCAAAACCAGAGTGGCACACTGGTTACAATGGATGAATTTACACTGACAGTTTGTAATCACTCACAGGCCACATGTTAATTTAGGGTTTGCTTTCATTGTTGTGCATGCCATGGGTTTGGACAAATATGAAATTATGAGAACTTACCATTCTAGTGTCACACACAGAGTATCTTCATGACTGTGAAAACCCTCTGTGCTCTGCCTGTTCAGCCCTTCTTCTTCCCTAACCCCTGGCAACACTGATGTTACACCATCTCTGTCATTTTGCCTTTTCCAGAGGTTATATCATTGAAATCATGCAGTATTTGGACTTTTCAGGTTGGCTTCTTATGACTTAGTAATATATATTTAAAGTTCCTCTATGTCTTTTTAACAGCTTAGTAGCTCTTAATTTTTTTATTTTAAAATTAAAAAAATTTTTATTTTAAAATTATAGTTGGCATACAATAGTATAATAGTTTCAGGTATGCAACATAGTGATTTGATTTTACATACCTTATGAAATGATTACCTATGTAAGTCTAGCACCCGTCAGACACCATACATAATTGTTCCTTCTCCCGTCTGGCAACCATCAGTTTGTTCTCTATATCTATGAGTTTGTATCTGTTTTGTTTGATTATTTATTTTGTATTTTAGATTCCATGTATAAGTGAAAACATATGGTATTTGTCTTACCATATCTGATGTATTTCACTTAGCATAATATTCTATAGGTTCATCCATGTTGTTGCAGACTGCAAAATTTCATTCTTTTTAGGGCAGAGTGATATTACATTATATACTATATGTGCCTCTACTTTTTTTTTTATCTACTCATCTATTGATGGACAATGAGGTTGTCTCCATATCTTCGGATTTGTAAATAATGCTTCAATTAACATAGGAATGCAAATATTTTTTCAAATCGGTGCTTTGGATTTTCCTTTTTTTGGAAAATTCCAGAAGTGGAATTCCTGAGTCACATGATAATCCTTTGTTTTGTTGATGTGGTGTATTATGTTGATTGATTTATGAATGTTGAATCATCCTTCTGCTCCTGGAATGGATCCCACTTGATAGTGATGTATTATTTTTTTTATTATTTTTTTTACTGTGTTGTTGTATCTGATTTGCTAATATTTTGTTTAGGTTTTTTTCATCTGTACTCATTAGAAATATTGGTCTGTATTGTTTTGTGTGTGTGTGTGTGTGTGTGTGTGTGTGTGTGTGTGTGTGTCTGTCCTTGCCAGATTTTGGTATCAGGGTTATGTTGGTCTCATAAAATGTGTAAGGGAGTATTGCTTCTTCTATTTTTTGGAAGATTTTGAGACTAGGTACCAAATCTTCTTTGAATGTTTGGCAGAGTTCATTAGTGTAGCCATTTGGTCCTGGACTTTTATATTTGGGGAGATTTTTGATAGTTGTTTCTATTTCCTCCCTGCTTATGGGTTTATTTAGGTTTTCCACTTTTTGTGACTCAGTCTAGGAAGATTGTATAGTTCTAGAAACTTATCCATTCCTTCTAGATTGTTAAAATTGCTTTGTATATTTATATGTGTGGTAATTTTTCCTCTTTCATTTTGGATTTTGTTTATATAAGTCCTTTCTCTTTTTTCCATAATGAGTCTAGCCAGAGGTTTGTCATTTTGATCTTTTCAAAGAACCAGCTCTTTATTGTATTAATTTTATTCTATAGTTATTTTTTTTTGTTCTCTATTTCATTTAGTTCTGCTCTAAATTTTACTATTCCATTCTTCTGCTGACTTTGGGTTGCCTTTGTTCTTTTTCTAGTTCATTCAGATGTAATGTTAGGTTGTTTACCTGAGATAGCTGTTTTTCTAATTGATTTTAATTTATTGTGTTTACATAGATTCTAGTGTTGCCCTGAATGCATCCCCCCTTCATATCCCCCTCAACACCTCCCTTGCTGCCCTCCCGATAGTGTCCTCCCGCTTCCCTCAGGTTTACCCATCCTATCATCCCCTTTCCCTCTGTCCTCTTTCCCTCTGGTCCCTTTGATCTCTCCTTTGTTTCAATTCCATTCCTCAGTTCACATTGTTCATTGGATTCCTCAAATGAGTGAGGTCATATGATATTTTTCTTTTTCTTCCTGGCTTATTTCACTTAACAAAATAGTTTCCAGGTCCATCCATGTTGTCACATAAGGTAAGATTTCCTTTTTCTTCATGGCCCCACAGTATTCCATTGTATATATGTACCAAAGCTTTTTAATCCATTCGTATACTGATGGACACTTGGGCTGTTTTCAGATCTTTGCTATTATGAACAATGCTGCCAAAAACATGGGGGTGCATTTCTTCTTTTCAAACAGTGCTATTGTGTTCTTGGGGTATATTCCTAAAAGTGGGATATCTGGGTCAAAAGGCTGTTTGATATTTAATTTTGTGAGGAATCTCCATACTGTTTTCCACAGTGGCTGCACCAGTCTGCATTCCCACCAGCAGTGCAGGAGGGTTCCCTTTTCTCCACATTCCCACCAGCACTTAACTCTGTGTTGTTAATGAGTGCCATTCTGACTGGTGTGAGGTGATATCTCATTGTGGTTTTAATTTGCATTACTCTAATGATTAGTGATATTGAGCATTTTTTCATATGCCTATTAGCCATCTGTATGTTCTCTTTGGAGAAGTGTCTATTCATTTCCTTTGCCCATTTTTTGATTGGATTTTTGTCTTCCTGGTGTTGAGTTTTACAAGTTCTTTACAAATTTTGGTTATTTTTTAAAAAAATTTTTTTATTTATTTATTCATTTTAGAGAGGAGAGAGAGAGGGAGAGAGAGAGAGAAGGGGGGAGGAGCTGGAAGCATCAACTCCCATATGTGCCTTGACCAGGCAAGCCCAGGGTTTCGAACCGGTGACCTCAGCATTCCAGGTCGATGCTTTATCCACTGCGCCACCACAGGTCAGGCCAAATTTTGGTTATTAACTCCTAATCAGATGTATTGTCAAATATGTTTTCCCATTGTGTAGTTTGTCTTTTTATTCTGTTCTTATTATCTTTAGCTGTGCAAAAGCTTTTTAGTTTGATATAGTTCAATTTGTTTATCCTGTCTTTTATTTCACTTGCCTGTGGAGATAAATCAGTAAATATATCGCTGTGAGAGATGTTGGAGAGCTTACTGCCTATGTTTTCTTCTAAGACGCTTATGGTTTCACGACTTATATTTAAGTCTTTTATACATTTTGAGTTTATTTTTGTGAGTGGTGTAAGCTGGTGATCTAGTTTCATTTTTTTGCAGGTAGCTGTCCAGTTTTCCCAACACCATTTGTTAAAGAGGCTGTCTTTACTCCATTGTATTTCCTTACCTCCTTTGTCAAATATCAGTTGTCCATAAAAGCGTGGGTTTATTTCTGGGTTCTCAGTTCTGTTCCATTGATCTATATGCCTGTTCTTATGCCAGTACCAAGCTATTTTGAGTACAATGGCCTTGTAGTATAGCTTGATATCAGGAAGTGTGACACCTCCCACTTTATTCTTCTTTTTTAAGATTGCTGAGGCTATTCGTGTTCTTTTTTGGTTCCATATAAATTTTTGGAATATGTGATCTATATCTTTGAAGTATGTCATTGGTATTTTAATTGGTATTGCACTGAATTTATAGATTGCTTTGGGTAATATAGACATTTTAATGATGTTTATTTTTCCTAAACATGGGCACGGTATATGCTTCCACTTGTTTGTATCTTCCTTGATTTCTTTTATGAATGCTTTGTAATTTTCTGAGTACAAGTCTTTAGTCTCCTTGGTTACGTTTACTCCTAGGTACTTTTTTTTTTGGTTGTCATAATAAAGGGGATTGTTTCCTTAATTTCTCTTTCTGACTGTTCACTGTTGGCATATAAAAATGCCTCTGATTTCTGAGTATTGATTTTATATACTGCCACTTTGCTGAATTCATTTATCAGGTCCAGTAGTTTTTTGACTGAGACTTTAGGGTTTTCTATATACAATATCATATCACCTGCAAATAATGATAGTTTTACTTCTTCTTTTCCAATTTGAATGCCTTTTATTTCTTCTTCTTGTCTGATTGCTGTGGCTAGGACTTCCAGGACTATGTTAAATAAGAGTGGTGAAAGGGGGCACCCCTGCCTTGTTCCTGATCTTAAGGGTATTGCTTTTAATTTTTGCCCATTGAGTATGATGTTGGCTGTAGGTTTCTCATAGATGGCTTTTATCATGTTGAGGTATGTTCCCTGTATTCCCACTTTGCTGAGAGTTTTGATCATGAATGGGTGCTGAATTTTATCAAATGCTTTTTCTGCATCTATTGAAATTATCATATGGTTTTTCTCCTTCTTTTTGTTTATGTGATGAATCACATTGATTGATTTGCAAATATTGTACCAGCCTTGCCTCCCCCGAATAAATCCCACTTGATCATGATGTATGATTTTTTCCATATATTGTTAGATCCGGTTTGCTAATATTTTGTTGAGGATTTTAGCATCTATATTCATCAGAGATATTGGCCTATCATTTTCTTTCTTTGTGTTGTCTTTGCCTGGCTTTGGAATCAGAATTATGCTCGCCTCATAAAAGGAGCTTGGAAGTCTTCCTTCCTCTTGAACTTTTTGAAATTGTTTGAGAAGGATAGGAGTTAGTTCTTCTTTGAATTTTTGGTAGAATTCAATTGTGAAGCCATCAGGCCCCAGACTTTTCTTTGTTGGGAGTTTTTTGATAACTGTTTAGATTTCATTTGGTGTAATTGGTCTGTTTAGGTTTTCTGATTCTTCCAGATTGATTTTTGGAAGATTGTATGTTTCAAGGAATTTGTCCAGTTCATCTAGGTTGTCTAGTTTTTTGGCATACAGTTCTTCATAGTATTTTCTTACAATATTTTGTATTTCTGTTGTGTCAGTTGTTATTTCTCCACTCTCATTTCTAATTTCATTTATTTGAGTCCTCTCTCTCTTTTTCTTGGTGAGTCTAGTTAAAGGTTCATCAATCTTGTTTACCTTTTCAAAGAACCAGCTCCTAGTTTCATTGATTTTCTGTATTGTTTCTTTGGCCTCTATGTCATTTATTTCTGCTCTGATCTTTATTATTTCTTTCCTTCTGCTACATTTGGGCTTTACTTGCTGTTCTTTTTCTAGTTCTTTTAGATGCATGGTTAAGTTGTTTATTTGAGCTTTTTCTAGCTTCTGAAAGTGTGCCTGTAGTGCTATGAACTTCCCTCTCAGTACTGCTTTTGCTGTGTCCTATAAATTTTGAGTTGTTGTATGCTCATTGTCATTCGTTTCTAGGAATTTGTTTATTTCTTCTTTGATCTCATTCTTAATCCATTTGTTATTTAACAACCTGCTATTTAGTTTTCATGTGTTTGAGAATTTTTGAGCTTTTCTGTTGTGGTTCATTTCTAGTTTCATGCCGTTGTGATCGGAGAAAGTGCTTGATATGATTTCAATCTTCTTAAATTTGTTGAGACCACTTTTGTGCCCTAACATGTGGTCTATTCTAGAGAATATACCATGAGCACTTGAAAAGAATGTATATTCTGCTGCTTTATAGTGAAAGGTTCTGAAGCTATCTATTAAATCAAGTTGATCTAGTGTGTCCAATAAGTCTGCTATTTCTTTGTTAATTTTCTTTCTTGAGGATCTATCTAGTGATGTTAGTGGGGTATTGAAATCCCCTACTATTATAGTATTGCTGTTGATCTCACCCTTTAAATCCATCAAAATCTGATATTTAGGTGCTCCTATATTATGTGCATAGAGATTTATAATAGTTATATCTTCCTGTTGGATTACTCCCTTTATCACCATGTAGTGGCCTTCTTTATCTCTTACTATATCCTTTGTTTTAAAGTCTAATTTGTCTGATATAAGTATTGCTACCCCAGCTTTTCTTCATTTCCATTTGCATGAAATGTTTTTTTCCATCCTTTTACCTTCAATCTATGTGTATCTTTTGTTCTAAGGTGAGTCTCTTGTAGACAGCATATGTATGGTTCCTGTTTTCTTATCCATGCAGCTACCCTATGTCTTTTGATTAGATCATTTAATCCATTTACATTTAAGGTTATTATTGATATGTAGTTGTTTATTGCCATTTTATTCTTTTTTTTTTTTTTTTTTTGTATTTTTCTGAAGCTGGAAACGGGGAGAGACAGCCAGACAGACTCTCGCATGCGCCTGACTGGGATCCACCCGGCATGCCCACCAGGGGCGAAGCTCTGCCCACCAGGGGGCGATGCTCCGCCCCTCCTGGGCGTCACTCTGCCACGACCAGAGCCACTCTAGCGCCTGGGGCAGAGGCCAAGGAGCCATCCCCAGCGCCCGGGCCATCTTTGCTCCAATGGAGCCTTGGCCATGGGAGGGGAAGAGAGAGACAGAGAGGAAGGAGGGGGGTGGAGAAGCAAATGGGTGCCTCTCCTGTGTGCCCTGGCCAGGAATCGAACCCAGGTCCCCCGCACGCCAGGCCGACGCTCTACCGCTGAGCCAACTGGCCAGGGTGCCATTTTATTCTTTAAAGCTGTATTCCTTTTTTGCTATATTCTTTTTCCACTTTGATCTGTTTACAGCAGGCCCCTTAACATTTCCTTCAGCATTGGTTTGGTTGTAATGAATTCCTTGAGTTGTTTTTTGTCTGGGAAGCTTTTTATTTCTCCTTCAATTTTAAACGATAGCCTTGCTGGATAAAGTAGTCTTGGTTGTAGATTCTTGTTCTGCATTACTTTGAATATTTCTTGCCATTTTCTTCTGGCCTCAAGTGTTTCTGTTGAGAAGTTGGATGTCATCCTTATGGGGGCTCCTTTGTAGGTGATAGCTTTTTTTTTCTCTTGCAGCTTTTAATATTTTCTCTTTATCGCTTAGTTTTGGTATTTTAATTATGATGTATCTTGGTGTAGGTTTCTTTGGGTTTCTCTTTAATGGAGTCCTCTGTGCTTCTTGAATTTGTGAGAGTTTCTCCTGCATTAATTTAGGGAAGTTTTCAGCTATGATATGTTTGAACAAAGTCTCTATCCCTTGTTCTTCTTCTTCTTCTTCTTCAGGCACCCCTATGATGCAGATGTTATTTCTCTTCATGTTGTCACATAACTCTCTTAGATTTTCCTCAGACTTTTTGAGTCTGTTTTCTTTTTTCTTCTCTGCTTTAATGCCTTCATTCCAGTTGTCCTCCAACTCGCTGATTCAATCCTCAGCTCGATCTATCCTGTTTTTAATTCCTTCCATTGTGGTCTTTATTTCTGATATTGTATTTGTCATCTCCAACTGATTCTTTTTTATACTTGCTATTTCTTTATTTAGGTGTTCATAATGACCATCCATTGTTGTTCTAAGATCCCTAAGCATCTTTACAATCATTATTTTGAACTCCACATCTGGAAGTTTGATTATTTTTATATCACTCAGTTCATCTCCTGAAGGTTTCTCTTATGGTTTCATTTGGATTGCACTTTTTTGTCTTCTCATTGTCTGTGTTTGGGTGTTTTATTTGTAGAATTGGTTGAGTCTAGCTTGGTGTTTTCTGCCTCCAGTTTTCAACTGTGTTATTTCAAGGTCTTCTTGTGTTGGTATCAGCTATTATTTGTAATCCACTTTTGGATTTGGGCAGCTTTAAAGTCTTGTTTTGTTTGTTTTCTTAACAGGTGATAGTCTTGTTTACTGATCTCAGCAGGGGGCTTCCTTGAAACGGTATCCAGGAATGCGATGGGTGTAACCTGAGACTCTGAAGGCCTCTTTAGCCAATTAATCTCTCTGGGGGCAGGTTGTTTTCTCAGCTTCAGTAGGGGGAGGTGTATCTCCATGGAAACCTGAGTTACTCTCCCTCCTTCCCACTTCTTGTTTTCAGCTCTGTCTTGTTGCACTGATTGGAGCTGGAGAGATGTCTGGAGATCTCTGATTTGGAAGCAATTCAGTACTGTTTTTTGGAAGGATCAGTCCCTCCCCCAGCTATGGCCGCCTCTAGCACGGATGTGTCAGCTTTTTTAGGTCATCTCCTGCATTCCTTAGCCCCTCACAGTCTGTCCCTCTCGCTCTCCTTTCCACTTGGGAGATAAGCTGGTCTTTTTTTTTTTTGTATCTTTCTGAAGCCGGAAACGGGGAGAGACAGGCAGACAGACTCCCGCATGCGCCCAACCGGGATCCACGTGGCACGCCCACCAGGGGGTGACGCTCTGCCCACCAGGGGGTAATGCTCTGCCCCTCCGGGGCGTCGCTTTGCTGTGACCAGAGCCACTCTAGCACCTGGGGCAGAGGCCAAGGAGCCATCTCTAGTGCCCGAGCCATCTCTGCTCCAATGGAGCCTCACTGCGGGAGGGGAAGAGAGAGACAGAGAGGAGGGAGAGGGTTTGAGAAGCAGATGGGCACTTCTCCTGTGTGCCCTGGCTGGGAATTGAACCTGGGACCTCTGCACGCCAGGCCGACGCTCTACCACTGAGCCAACCGGCCAGGTCCAAGCTGGTCTTTTTAACACACCTCGCTCCCTGGTTACCAGGCAAGTGGCTGTGAGCAGTATTTTCTGCTCTTTTCCCTGGAGTGAGATCCCCTCTGGGCTCTCAGCTTCACCCCCCTCCCCCATTCATGTAGCAAGGGAGATTCAGTTGCTCTCTACTAGGTTTGTTGTGGCTTCTTCTTGGCTTCTCGGTTTTTGAGAACTGTTCTTGTAGTCCAGAGTTAGTTTTTCACGCTGACTTTTCCTTAATTGATTTTTTTATATTTTATTTATTAATTTTTAGAGAGAGGGGAGAGAGAGAGAGAGAAGGGGAGGGAGGAGCAGGAAGCATCAACTCCCATATGTGCCTTGACCGGGCAAGCCCAAGGTTTCGAACCGGCAACCTCAGTGTTCCAGGTCGACGCTTTATCCCACTGCGCCACCACAGGTCAAGCTCCTTAATTGATTTTTATTCCAGTTTGGTGGTGAGAGCTGGGCGTCTGTGCATCCGCTTACTCTGCTGCCATCTTCAGGTGACTTTTCTGAGTTTTTTTGTAGCTCATTGTGTTTATTTGTAACTGGAATATTGAATTCTCTGTTATTTAAATTATAATCTGTTCATGTCTTTAGGAAACTTTTTACTTTCTTTCTGAGTCATCTTGTTATGTTGGTTATTCAAATTGAATGTGTTTCTGCCTGGGCTTTTGAGATAGTAAACTTTTTTAAAAAAGTCACTTTGTTAAGTACATCTGAACAATTCTGAAAGTTGATGTGTAGACGTTGTTCTTTAGATTTCCAGTAGATGTTGCTAAAGTGTAAGGTTTTATTTTCTCATACCTGCACCACTGGCACCTCTGGGATCTCAGTGGGATAACCTTGCTTCAATAGTGGAAAATATCTCATCATGCCCTGGGGTGTTAGGTGTCCCCTAAGTGTCTGGGTGGTTTTGGTCTCAGGACATCACTCTTGTGTTGGAATGTGGTGGTTATAGGGCTCTGGCTCTGCAAGTTTCCAGCATTACTTCCTTGTAAATATTGGCTACCAGCTGTAATGTGCTATCTAAGGAGTGTCTGCTGCTTCTACTGTGTTCTGCCTCTACCAGTGTTCCTGTAATAATGGGCAAGTTGTAGTGAGGGGGAAGTAAGTTCATGACTATGAGGCTTTTCCTTCTTGGTAGTAATAGTGGCTGCTAGTTTGTGGCTGCCACACTGCCACACTGCCATGCTGTGTTGCTACCCTTGTCATTGGGTTTAGCAGTGTCACTGGCTAAAATGTTGCCTATGCCCCTGCTACTCTCCAAGCTACAGTGTAAGAGCTGAAGCCAAACTCCTCTACCCTCACCACTGCTACTACATCAGCTGTTTCTGAGGAAGCACCATGCTGCATATGCAACCCCCACCTCTGTCCTTCCCTTCATCTCATCTCTGTGCTCATTCTGACATGCCCATCTTCAGGTGTCTTGATGCATGGGTCTGCCAGGTGTGTTTGTGTGTTGAGAAAAATTCCGCATTGAATTGTGGTTGTTAAACTTGATGTAAATTTAAAGGGAGAAACAAAAGAGTCATCTCACTTTGTCACGATACTGATGTCACTATAAATCTGCAGTTGCAACCCTTTTTACTCCCCCATCTTAGATGAATTCACACTTTTCTTTACATCTCTTCCTATTACAGCATGTTATTTTTACTTTTAAAATAATTTTTAATTTTTTAATTACAGTTGCAGTTTTTATTTTTTGTTCTCTCTATTTTTCTGTTCCCTTATGATGAGAATGTTGTTATGCTTGATGTTATCCTAAAGGCCCCTTAAAATCTTTTTTTTTCCTGTTTTTCCTCTATCTTTAAAATTGCTCATTTGACCCTCTATTTTATCTACTCTAGTGTTGATTTCCTGTAATGTAGTTTTCATTTCAATTATTGTATTCTTCATTTTATACTGGATCTTTTTAAATGTTTTCTATCTCCATTTTTTGTGTTTCTTACACTTTTGTTGAAGTTCCCACTGGGATCATTGGGCAACCTTATAACCAGTGTTTGATGTCTGCATCTGAGAGATTGTCTCTATTTTGTTTAGTTCTTTTTTTAAATTTCAGACATGTTTTTTTATTTTTCCTTTTGGCTTCCTCCTTGTATTTGTTTTTTATATATTAGGTAGATCTTCTATGCCTCCCAGTCTTGGTAGAGTGGCCTTATGTAGTAGGTGTTCTGTGGTGCCTGGTGGTACACTGTCTTTGTCACCTTAGTTGGGTGCTCCAGGTATGTCCCTTGAGTGGGTAGTGTGTGGTTTTGTGTTGCAGTGGAGACTTGATTGCTATTGGTACATCACTTGAAGGGTTTGACCCTCAAGGCTAATGGCTATGACAACTTTTCCTGACTATCATGGGGGGAGGCTCTTGTGTAGGGGCTGACCCCATGGAATAGGCTTTTCTGTAGCAGGTCTCTGGTGTCTGCAAACTCTGCTCTTTGGATGTGCCATTTGTGGAGGTAGTTGGTTGGTGCTCTAGTGTGGTCTTTTATTTTTTTAATTGAATTTTATTGTGATGACATTGGCTAACATAATTTTATAGGTTTCAGGTACCTAATTCTACAACACATCTCTGTATACTATATTGTGTGTTAAGTCCCCCGCCAAAAGCTAAGTCTTTGTTAATCACCATTTATACTTCTTATACCTTCTCCAACACCCACCATTCCATTTCTGGAAATCACCATACTGTTGTCTGTGTTAATGAGGTTTTTTTGGTCCTTTTTTGCACTATTCCTCTAACCTCCTTCTCTCACTACCCCAACAAATGTCAGGCTGCTATTTATGAGTCTGTTGTTTCTATTTTTCTTGTTCATTTTATCCATTAGATTTCACATATGAGTGAAATTATATAGTACTTGTCTTTATCTGACTTGCTTATGCTCTTGACTTAGCATAATGCTCTCCAGGTCCATCCATGCTGTTGCAAAGTATAAGATGTTCTTCATTTTTATGGCTGTGAAATATTCCTGTGAAATAATACCATGTATTTTTATCCACTCATCTACTGGGCTGCTTCTAGGTCTTTTAAAATAATGATACAGTGAACATAGAGGTGCAAATGTTCTCTCAAATTAGTGTTTTGAGGTTTTTTGATATATTCCTGAAAGTGAAATTGCTGAATGATAAGGCAGTTTCATTTTTAATCTTTTGAAATAACTTCCTGAATCTTTTCACAGTGGCTACACCAGTCTGCATTCCCCCAAGTAGTGCGTGAAAATTTTATTTTTTCCACATCTGTGCCAACACTTGTTGCTTGTTGATTTATTGATGATAGTCATTCTGACTGGTTTGTGGTGATATCATTGTGGTTTTTATTTGCATCTCTCTGATGATTAGTGACATTGAATATCTTTTTTGTATGCCTATTGGCCATCTGTATGTCTTCTTTGGAGAAGTGTCTATTTAGGTCCTTTGTCCATTTTTAGTTGGGTTTTTATTTTTTCTCTGTGTGTTGAGTTTTATAAGTTTCTTTTAAATTTTGGATATTTACCCTTTATCAGATGTATAGGTGAATATGTTCTTCCATTCAGTGAGTTGTCTTTTCATTTTGTTGATGGTTTTCTTTGCTGTGCAAAATCTTTTAAACACAACAATACAAAACCTATTTAACACAGTGAAAGTATTTTTAAGAGGGAAATTTACAGCATTACAGGCCTACTTCAAGAAACAAACAAACACAGCCTGACCAGGCAGTGGCACAGTGGAGAGAATATTTGCTGGGGATGCTGAGGACCCAGGTTTGAAACCCCAAAGTTGCTGGTTTGAGCACGAGCTTATCTGGCTTGAGCGTGGGGTCTCCAGCTTGAACGTGGGATCATAGACATAAACCCATGGTCACTAGCTTGAGCCTAAAGGTCGCTGGCTTGAGCCCAAGGTCACTAGCTTAAGAAAGGGGTCACCGGCGTGGCTGAAGCCCACCAGTCAAGGCACATATGAGAAAGCAATCAGTGAACAACTAAGGTGCCGCAATGAAGAATTGATGCTTCTCATCTCTCTCCCTTCTTGTCTGTTTGTTCCTCTCTATTTCTCTCTCTCTCTTTCATGTGCATGCTAAAAACCAAACAAACAAAAGAAACATACAGACACATCTAAAATAAACAATCTAACTTTATACTTAAAGGAACTTAAAAACAAATAATCATCAAAATGAGTAGAAGAAAGGAAACATAAATGACCAGAACACAAATAAAGAAAGTAGAATCTAAAAAAGCAATAGAAAAGAACAATGAAACCTAGAGCTGGTTCTTTGAAAATATAAACAAGATTCACAAACTTTTAACCCCAAGGAAAAAATAGAGAGGACCTAAGACCACCCTCAGGTTCACTGATTCACTAGAGGTATTCAGAACCCAGAAAAGCTTTTATACTCATGGTCATGGTTTATTATAGTGATAAGAGAAAAAAATCAGCATAGGCAAAACCTGTGAGGGTAGAGTCCAGTCATAAGCTTCCATCCCCTTCAGTGCATTATTGCAAATGGAACCCATCCTCACAATGATATGTGACCATATGTATGCAGGATTGCCACCTAGGAGATTTCACCACAGCCATCATGTCCACTGATATTTTGGGGTTTGGTCATATAGGCATGAAGTGACTACATTATTGACCTTAGCTACTCAGTCTCCAGCCTTTGCAGAGGTCAAAGTGATACTGCAAAGCCAAGAGCCCCACCACACACCACACTGTTAGCATTAACTATCTGGCATGGCTTAAAGACCCAGAAAAATATTCTTATCAGGATGCATATTCCAAAGGCTTAGAAGTGATCTTCCATGAGATAGGAAAGGGCTAGAACTTTCTTTGGAATGTGTAAGGTGTGGAGATCCCAGTCAAGCCTTTTCTGCACACATGGGATTGAATGAAATTGTGGAGATGGCCATCTGGGATGTGAAGAGACAGTGGCCATGGGAAGGGCTCGAGAGCACCCCAACCTCTCAGGCATCATCAGAGAAAATGGCTCTCACAAAGGGGCCTTGGAGGAGTACTGTATTAGAAAGGTAGAAGCAATAGTGTCCCAGAAACCAAGAGAGTAATAAATACCAGGGAAACCATAAACAATGTAACAAGAAATTCAGGGAAGAGGATGACTGGAGAGGAGATCCATTGAACTTAGCACTCAGGACGCTGGTGCCATTTTTAATGGAATGTTTTCGTAACAGTGGTTGGGGCTGGAAGCCTGACTGTTGGAGGCTAGAAATATAGCTCTGTGGACCTTCTTATCCTGGTCTAGGACCATGGCAGAGAGAGGGGAGTTTCCTTCTGCAAGGAACCAGGGATGCTTTGACCTCCAAGCTGCTGGCCCAGCAGCCTTGACTCTGTGTGGTTCCTGGCAGGCATGCCTTTCTTCATCCGGCCCTCCCAGGGAAGCAGAGAAAGTGTCCCAGTCCTATTTCCCACCCTTTGGAAAAGGGGACAGTTGCTTCTCTGGGTGTTTCAGCAGGAGGATCCTGTTTGTTTGATCTGAATCTGGGCTCCTGCTGGAGAGACCCAAACAATCTAAGTCAAAACAGCATGGACAGGAAACCTGTCTCTGAACACCAAGAATGTAACCAAAATAGCAAGTGTAATTCTGATATCTGCACCAATTGGGGGAGATGCCTTTACCTGAGAGAAATAATAATTTCAACTCAGTCCCCAAATGTTCTGGCCTGCAGGGCTTTGTGGGGTGCAGGGACTGCCTGGTGTACAGAGGTTGTGGGTTCACCTATGGGAGCCTAGGCACAGAGAGCAGGGGCTCCCAGCTCCCATGAACTGGCCACCCAAAGAGCCATGCAGGCAGAAGATGTGTTTTCACTGAGTGAACTGACCTGGTATTTTTGTTTGGTGAAGATTACTGAGAATTTTCGGAAGATAATATATCCTGGTTTTTATATTTTTAAATTATAAGCACTTTATTTAACTGTGGAATATTTGTGGACTCAAAACACTACAAACGCCTGACCTGTGGTTGCGCAGTGGATCAAGCGTGGACCTGGAATGCTGAGGTCACCGGTTCAAAACCCTGGGCTTGCCGGGCCAAGGCACATATGGGAGTTGATGCTTCCTGCTCCTCCCCCCTTTCTCTCTCTCTCTCTCTGTCTCTCTTCTCTAAAATGAATAAATTAAAAAAAAAATAAAAAAAATACTACGAAGATGAGAAAAATCACCCATAATCTTACATACAGAGAGAACTGCAATAAATGCTTTGTGGGAACTTTCAGTGTTTCTTTAAGTATGTAGACGTTGTGTGTGTGTGTGTGTGTGTGTGTGTGCGCGTGCGCGCGCGCGTGCACGCACACACATTTTAATGGTTTGTGTACCTCTTGTTTTAGTCTCTTTGTCACCTTCCTCTACTCTCCACAAGTGTCACTGCTGCCAGATTCTAGACATGTTCTGTACACATACAAGAAAACATATATTTATTTGTTTATATTCCTATATGCAAGTGGCAGCAGAGCATTTTTCTGCAACTTTAGTTTTTGAACTTGACAATGTATCTTGGAGAACTGTCCATAATATGTACATATCAGCTCCATCTTTTGTAAAGTTGCATAATATTCCACGGTATGATTGTGCCGTAATTTATTCAGCTATGTATTAGGAACATTTAGATTGTTTTCAGACTTTTAATGTTAATAAAAATACACTTTCTAGAATTGGCATTCTTGGGTCAAATTCCACATGTGGAGATCTATGACCAAACAGCTCTCTGTGGAGCTGGTGCTCATCTGTCCTCCCGCCTATAGCGGACGAGGAGGTGTTTATTTCCCTTTGCTGTCACTCACAGTTTGCTGCCACAATTCTAAAATTTTGTTGATTACATAAGTAAAAACTATGACTGCGTAGCTTACTTTGCATTCTTTTTAAGAGTGAGATTGAAGCTATTTTCTCGTATCTGAAGCGCTTGCATTTCTGCACTTGTGATACTTCCATGTTATTTTTTCACTTTTCTCCTGGGCTGTCGCTTTCTCTTCCACATTTTTGAGAAAAATGTATTTATATTTTGGCTATTACTCTTTTCCTTCTTCTTAGCCCAACAAGAATAAAACTAATGGCTGCTCATAGCATAAATTTTTTTTTTCTTCTTATTCCCTGCCTCAGACAGTCTGCTTCCTGCAAACATGGCTTAACAATGTGGCTCCTCTTTCATCCTTGTCTCTGATGCACCTCTCGGTGACCAAACCAGGCCCAGGTGGCTCCTAGCACCCAATTCCCTAGGAAGGAATCAGGGACATAATGGACCTTGTACCTCACCCAGGAAAGCGCTGCTTCTGCAGATTTTTATTTTTAAAAATTTAAAGCTGCAGACGTTTTATTGTTGCATTATCCTGTGTTTGACCTAAAATGCTTCCAGAACATCTCCTTATTTTATGCTTCATAACTCCAGAATTTTTACTACTGGGTGGAGTTTATAATGTTCACTGCTTCACTTTCTTGCTTTTGTGTAATTTCTTAAAGGCTTGAGGCAAAATGATGAATTTCCTTTACCTCTTTACATTCATAGTTTCTATGTAATTTTGCATGATATATCTCTCTGGTTTATAACTCTGGTTGGATTAATGTTTATCCAACAAAAATATCTTCTTTTGAGATGAATATATATAGTTTCTTCACTTATAGGTAATAAGAAACAGTAATTTCTTCTTTATAAAATTATTTTCTTTCATTTATTCCTTTTTATTATAGATAGAAACCACATATAGAGTCCCAGTCCCATTCCACACAAAAAGACAACAATAGGTGACACAAATAAAGTGATATGTGTATATTATAAGACTAAATGTGTGACTTAAATAGACAACAAAGAGCTGTACAAAGCAAACACACAAATTGATCCTAAACCTGGGGGAATACAAAAGACACGTACTAAAAAATTGATTTTTATTGAATTCAAATTTTGATAGCCTGTAAATATATTTCATAAAAATAGCATAAAACACAATCCAATATAGGTCTTCCAACTTTCCAGTTTTTTCCCTTAATCACACATTTTCTAGGCATTATTTCCTTTGCTAAGGATAGGATGATATGTTTTATACCCAAAGATCTTTAAATAGCATTCTTCAGAGGGCAGTTTTATTTAGTTGAGAAACTTCTAGCAATGACCTACAGGTTGGGATGCTCAGGTGGTAAAAATAATTTAGTTTTGCTGGAAATTTATGCGTTCTATAAAATTCTTATCTGTGGTAGTTGGTGGAGGGCCAAAAGTGCCTTAGAATTTAATATTGTTGATTCCAATGCTCACTGTGTTCTGGAAAAACAAGCAAGTGCATTTTTTTTTTTTTTACTTTAGCGCTTTCCCTCTTCTTATTCAAAGATGCAATGTTCTAAAGAGAGATATTTATGGGTAAAGATTTTCTTATCCTCAAGTCTGAATGTGACTGGGCTATTTGAGCTTTCTCCTGTGACTTTCAAATCCTTTAAATTTTTTGTCGAGGTGTTGACCTTTTAATTTTATCTGCTAATTTTAGAAATAAGCACAGGGCAAAAATTGTAGCCTAGTGAGTAGACAGACATAGACACCAACTTGTAGAAACAACACGACTTCACTCTGTGCCATTCCCTGCTATAAAACTGCCCTAGCTACAGTGAGTTTTAGGATCCACTCAGTCTTTTTCACTTAACTGCAGTTTGTACATTTTGAGGTATCAGAATCTAAGAGAATGTCAGACAAGAGACTCTTCCTTTCATATTTTAATGGACAAATTTTAATGGACTTTATTCATGTGCTTAAAGGTAGAGACTCTCAGGTTCCTGAGTAAGCTGTCAGAATACCAGAGTCTGTTACTTTGCGCAAAAATGATGGCCAGACCTGGCTGGCAGGGAGGGGAGGGGCCTAGGTAGAGGTGATTACTTTAGGAAAAATGTTTTCTTTATTTGATCAGTCTAATATATTTTTAACTGACACGTTTCCAAGACCCAAGGGAATTGTTGGGTGAAACAGTCATCTGTGTTCTACTTTTGGGGTTCATCACCATAGCCAAGCACACAGGTCTCTGTAGAACCTTTTTCTTAGTCTGCAGCTCTTTTCTTTTTTTCCCACTTCAGGCATTAATAAGAATTTATCATGTATTATTTACTAGATAGGCAAAACTCTTTTTTTCCCTAAAGGGGAAGTTTTATTTCAGAATTTAGGCAATTGTCCAGTGTTTGTTATCCAAGAAGAATAAACACACTTAGATTTATTGTTATCTTAATTTCTGTTTGGATAGAGAGGAACAATGTAATAACAATAACTATAGAAACAATAGTTAGCAATTAGTATACATGGCAGCCAGTTTTCAAAGCACTTTATTTTTGAGATTAACTTGGAGTGGCTGAGGAACATATCCATCCTGGCCCACAGGAGGCTCATGCGGATTTCAAGCGATTGAGAGAGTGCCCATTTGTGAGTGTCAGTGATGCCCCATCTGAAAACAACATGGTGCAGTAGAATGCAGTTATATTTGAACTTGAGGAAACACCCTTTGAAGATGGTACTTTTAAACTAGTAATAGACTTTTCTGAAGAACATCCAAATAAATTTCCAACCGTTAGGTTTTTAGTCAAAATGTTTCATCCAAATATGTATTGTGGATGGTAACATATATTTAGATATCCTTCTGAATTGAATGAGTCCAGCACATCTTCTATCTTAGCATCAATTCAGTCTCTGCTGTATGAACTGAACCCAAACAGTTCAGCTGATAGCCAGGCAGCACAACTTTATCGGGAAAACAAACAAAAATATATATGAGAGAAGAGTTTGACAATTGTTGAAGAAAACTGAGAAAATTCATAATAGACAAATGGTCTGTTAATCTTTTCTATCATTGTTGTGTATAATTTACCTCTCAGTAGAAAGACTAACAAATATTAAGTGTCACAGGTTTTAAGAGTTATGCAGCCTGACCAGGTGGTGGCACAGTGAATAAAGCAGCAGACTGGGATGCAGAAGACCCAGGTTTGAGACCCTGAGGTTGCCAGCTTGAGCATGGGCTCATCTGGTTTGAGCAAAACTCACTGCTTGAGCCCAAGGTCGCTGGCTCAAGCAAGGGGTCACTCACTCTGCTGTAGCCCCCCAGTCAAGGCACATATGAGAAAGCAATCAATGAACAACTAAGTTGCTGCAA
This sequence comes from Saccopteryx bilineata, assembly GCF_036850765.1. Lineage (NCBI taxonomy): Eukaryota > Metazoa > Chordata > Mammalia > Chiroptera > Emballonuridae > Saccopteryx > Saccopteryx bilineata. The sequence continues at coordinate 95,032,903 of NC_089498.1, forward strand.
TGAAGAATTGATGCTTCTCATTTCTCTCCCTTCCTGTCTGTCTATCCCTCTCTTTCCCTCTCTCTGACTCTCTCTGTTTCTGTCACACACACAAAAAAAAATAAAAAAATTAAAAAAGAAAGACTTGTATGTCAACATAGAGCTCCATGTTTTATAGGACATACTCGAGCTCACTCCATGCTCCCTGGAGCTTTAGCACAAGGGAATGCCCTTGTTGATCAAGCTACCCAAAAGAAAATTATTTGGAGCAACCATGACAGATTGAGCAATTCAGTCTCATACTATTCATCACCAGAACGCTGTAGCCCTGTGTAAACAGTTTCAACTTTCTCGGGAAGCAGCACGGCAGACTGGTAAATCCTGTCCAAGGTGTCCTATACTACAATCTGTCCCTTCATTCTGAGTTAACCCTCAAGGACTCCTACCAGGACAACTTTGGCAAATAAATGTTACTTGTATACTTTCATTTGGCAAACAGTCCTATGTCCACGTTACAGTGGATACTTATTCTGGATTTATAGTAACCTCTGCCAGAACAGGAGAGGCTGCTAAGCATGTTATAGCTCATTGTCTGTATGCATTTTTCTATTATTGGATTTCCTAAACTGGTTAAAACTGACAATGCTCCTGCATATGTAGCAAAAGCATTTACTGTATTTTGTCAAACCTTTCAAATTATGGGTATTTCTTACAATCTTTAAAGCCAAGGTACTATTAAAGTGTACCCAGCAAATATTTTAAGGTCAATTTAAAAAAATTTAAAAGGGGGCAGTCATATCCTGAAACTCCTATGGGTCTACCATATCATGCTTTTTACTTAAAAAATTTTAAATTTCTTTTGAATGTTGATTAACAGGAAATGTCAAATATTTTTCTCCTGCAAACTTCTACCTTCTTTTATTTGATCCAGCTAATCACACTGTTTTGTCTTTTTCCAAATAGCTCCAGATATACGAAAAAGGTTTATATAGGCAGATAGGGATCCTCAACCCCCTCAGTGAGATCTTCTGAGCATGGCTTTTAAGGTACTAAGAGGCAGAAAAAGCCCAATAGAGATCAGGTGAAAGACCAGCTTTTAGGATACACCCTTAAAGGCCCCAACGCCCCAAAGGGGTCTCATAGGATTCCATCTGGGTTCTGCTTCAATAGTGGAAAGGAAGGTCATTCAGCTCAAGCCTGCCAGACTTACATGCCTTTGCTGTGAGGAAACAGGGACACTGGAAGGTAGGTTTCCCTCTCGCTCCTCTAAGGGAGGGTTCAGTCTCTTCCAGACCTGCTCCAGCCACCTATGACCTAACCTTGCCCAGAATGCTGGGGTTTGCCACTGAAGGCTAAAGGTGCCCAGGGCCATTGGCCCCATCTATGACACTGTGGACGAGCCTAGGGTATTTCTTCCAAGAAGCAGGTAAACTGATCTCATTTGCACAAGGGCCACTTAACTATGTTTTGCCTGAATAGTCAGGTTTTTTATTCTTCCCTCAAAGATCTCTGTTGTAGGTGTTGATAGTCCTATTTTCTGCTGCTTTGTTTAATATATAGTGTTTCCTTTATTCCTCCTACCTCAATGCCCCACTCATATTTCAGGCTGGGACCTACTCCTAATTTAGAGTTCTCTTTCCCCCTTTTGCCAACTTCTATTATGAATTTACCTTTGCCACCCAGCTTAGTGTATCCCAAGGTTCTCTTTACCACGCCACAGTTGCAGAGCTCCAGGGAAAAGCACCCTGGTCTCATCTCTCCAGGCAGAGGAGAACAGAAGCTCCATCTCCACACATGCTGCAGATGGCTTTTCCAGTCTACCTGAATCATTACCAGCTAGAAGCAGCGGTCATTGAGACTTGGACATGAGCTGCAAAGTATAGAATTGTGACAACAATTCCAGTGCCATATGGACTTTTCCTGGATGTGGACTTCTCCTGGACTCCTGCTCCTTGTGACAGCTCCTAATGGACTGAACTGGGGTTGGGTTGCGTTTGCAGGGATCTGGAATGGTGTTGGTGCCAACTTGGACTTGGTGAACATGTTAAGGACACTACTCTTTTATGGATTGTTGTTGTATTGGCCAAGAGTTTGCTTAAAGGTTTTAATCAGTGTAAAAAAAATAGAAGACTGGATAAAGAAGATGTGGCACATATACACTAGGATATGCTACTGAGCCATAAGAAATGATGACATCGGATCATTTACAACAAAATGGTGGGATCTTGATAACATTATACGGAGTGAAATAAGTAAATCAGAAAAAACCAAGAACTGCATGATTCCATACATTGATGAAACATAAAAACAAGACTAAGAGACATGGACAAGAGTGTGGCGGTTACGGGGGGGGGGGGGAGGAGGGAAGGAGGGAAAGGGGAAGGGGGGAAGGGGGGAGGGGCACAAAGAAAACTAGATAGAAGGTGACAGAGGACATTCTGACTTTGGGTGATGGGTATACAGCATAATTGAATGACAAGATAACCTGAACATGTTTTCTTTGAATATATGCACCCTGATTTATTGATGTCACCCCATTAAAATTAATAACATTTATTTATAAAAAAATAAAAAAAGAGTTATGCAGAAAAATATTGTCTCAGTTTAGAATGTATAAAAGCTTGTGTACTTTAATTATTGTACTTTTTACTGCATGGTGTGAACGAGGTATTGCTTACATAATTTTATAATATAGCCTGTTTGTATTTTTTCCAAAGTGTATAATGTTGGTGTGGAGTTTTTATGGCAAAATATACACATTTTATAAACCTGTAAAAAATGTGTTTTATTTTTTGTTAAATCATTAAATCCCCACAACAATGGAAGGAACAGTTGTCACTCTCATTTTACAGATAAGGAGACTGTGGCACAGAGAGGTTAAGAAATTTGTCTGAGAGCCCTGGCTGGGTGGCTCAGTGGATGAAGCACCCATCTGGTGTGCCAAAGGTCTAGGTTTGACCCCAGTTGGTATGTTTGAGAAGTGATCAGTGAGTGTACAGCTAATGGAACAACTAAGTGAAACAACAAGTTGATGCTTTTCTCTCTCAAATCAATGAAAAAAAGGTGGCAGAGCAAGATCAGAATGGAGGTCACCTCACTTCTGCTGCTCTGAAGATTATCATGTGCATGCCCACATGTGCACACACATACATGTATTGGGCATACACTTAGGGCATTTTTTCACACACAATGTAATGAGAGCACTTATTGGGTCAGGAGACGAAGCTAATAAAAAATTCATCAACCAATTATTATTTTTGTGTTTTAAAATTTTATTAGGGTGATGTTAGTTAACATAATTATACAGGTTTCAGGTGCCTAATTCTACAGCATATCTCTGTACACTGTATTTTGTGTTCACGCCTAGCCAATATATATATTTTTATTTTTATTTATTTATTTATTTTTAAATAATTTTATTTTTTTAATGGGGCGACATCAATAAATCAGGATACATATATTCAAAGATAACATGTCCAGGTTATCTTGTCGTTCAATTATATTGCATACCCATCACCCAAAGTCAGATTGTCCTCTTTCACCTTCTATCTAGTTTTCTTTGTGCCCCTCCCCCTCCCCCTTTCCCTCTCCCTCTCCCCCCTCTCCCCGTAACCACCACACTCTTATCAATGTCTCTTAGTCTCACTTTTATGTCCCACCTACGTATGGAATAATGCAGTTCCTGTTTTTTTCTGATTTACTTATTTCACTTCGTATAATGTTATCAAGATCCCACCATTTTGCTGTAAATGATCCGATGTCATCATTTCTTATTAGCCAATATTTTTAAATGGGCATCACAGTTAAAATTGACTCTCTGGCTTCATGACATCAGAGTAATGGTGGAGTAGGAAGCCATACCGATAAATTTCCCCCAAAACTCAACAAGATCTTCAACCAGAAACAGAAAAACCTATACTTGGAGCCTCCAGATGCTTCACAATACACCCGAAGATGCCATTAAGGAAGAGAAAATCGAATATCATGGATACAAAAGAAAGAGAGGTAACACAGCTAGATGAGGAAAAATCTATGGAGAAAAAATTTAATATATTGGAAACCTTGGAGCTAAATGACAGAGAATTCAAGATAGAAATCCTAAAAATCTTCCGAGATATACAAGAAAACACAGAAAGGCAATTTAGGGAGCTCAGAAAACAACTCAATGAACACAAAGAATATATGTCCAAAGAAATTGAAACTATAAAAACAAATCAAACAGAGATGAAAAACTCAATTCACGAGCTGAAAAACGAAGTAACAAGCTTAGCTAATAGAACAGGTCAGATAGAAGAGAGGATTAGTGAAATAGAAGACAAGCAACTTGAGGCACAACAGAGAGAAGAAGAAAGAGACTCAAAAATTAAAAAAAATGAGATGCCCCTACAAGAATTATCTGACTCCATAAAAAAGAATAACATAAGAATAATAGGTATATCAGAGGGAGAAGAGAGAGAAAATGGAATGGAGAACATACTCAAACAAATAATAGATGAGAACTTCCCAAGCCTGTGGAAAGAACTAAAGCCTCAAATTCAAGAAGCAAACAGAACACCGAGTTTTCTTAACCCCAACAAACCTACTCCAAGGCATATCATAATGAAATTGACACAAACCAACAGCAAAGAAAAAATTCTCAAGGCAGCCAGGGAAAAGAAGAATACAACATATAAAGGAAGGCCCATTAGATTATCATCAGATTTCTCAGCAGAAACTCTACAAGCTAGAAGAGAGTGGACCCCAATATTTAAAGTCCTGAAAGAGAGAAACTTTCAGCCACGAATACTATACCCATCAAAGCTATCCTTCAAATATGAAGGAGAAATAAAAACATTCACAGATACAGAAAAGATGAGGGAATTTATCATCAGAAAACCCCCACTCCAGGAATTACTAAAGGGGGTTCTCCAATCAGATACAAAGAACAAAAAAAAAAAACAGAGCCACAAGTAAAAGCTCCAAGAAGAACACAATAAAACCAAATTTAAACTGTGACAACAACAAAAAGAAAGAGGGGGAGAAGATGGAGATGGAGAACAGTAGCAAAGGATGATGGAGTGCAAAAGTACTCACAAAATAGTTTGCTACAATGAACAGGGTAGGGACCCTTTTCATTACTCAAAGGTAACCACCATTGAAAAAACCACCACAGAAGCACATGAGATAAAAAAGATAGCAACAGAGGAAAGATGTATGGAATACAACCAAATAAAAACAAAAGATAGAAAAACGAAAGAGAAGGATCAAACAAGACACAAAACTAACAGAAAGCAAGATATAAAATGGCAATAGGGAACTCACAAATATCAATAATTACACTAAATGTAAACGGATTAAACTCACCAATAAAAAGGCACAGAGTAGCAGAATGGATTAAAAAAGAAAATCCAACTATATGCTGCCTACAGGAAACTCATCTAAGTAACAAGGATAAAAACAAATTCAAAGTGAAAGGCTGGAAAACAATACTCCAAGCAAATAACATCCAAAAAAAAGCAGGTGTAGCAATACTCATATCGGATAATGCTGACTACAAGACAGGAAAAGTACTCAGAGATAAAAATGGCCATTTCATAATGGCTAAGGGGACACTGAATCAAGAAGACATAACAATTCTTAATATATATGCACCAAACCAAGGAGCACCAAAATATATAAGACAGCTACTTATTGACCTTAAAACAAAAACTGACAAAAATACAATCATACTTGGAGACCTCAATACACCGCTGACGGCTCTAGATCGGTCATCCAAACAGAGAATCAACAAAGACATAGTGGCCTTAAACAAAACACTAGAGCACCTGGATATGATAGACATCTACAGGACATTTCATCCCAAAGTGACTGAGTATACATTTTTCTCCAGTGTACATGGATCATTCTCAAGAATTGACCATATGTTGGGCCACAGAAACAACATCAGCAAATTCAGAAAAATTGAAGTTGTACCAAGCATATTTTCTGATCATAAAGCCTTGAAACTAGAATTCAACTGCAATAAAGAGGAAAAAAATCCCACAAAAATGTGGAAACTAAACAACATACTTTTAAAAAATGAATGGGTCAAAGAAGAAATAAGTGCAGAGATCAAAAGATATATACAGACTAATGAAAATGACAATACGACATATCAGAATCTATGGGATGCAGCAAAAGCAGTGATAAGAGGGAAGTTCATATCACTTCAGGCATATATGAACAAACAAGAGAGAGCCCAAGTGAACCACTTAACTTCCCACCTTAAGGAACTAGAAAAAGAAGAACAAAGACAACCCAAAAGCAGCCGAAGAAAGGAGATAATAAAAATCAGAGCAGAAATAAATGAATTAGAGAACAGAAAAACTATAGAAAAAATTAATAGAACAAGGAGCTGGTTCTTTGAAAAGATCAATAAAATTGACAAACCCTTGGCAAGACTTACCAAGGAAAAAAGAGAAAGAACTCATATAAACAAAATCCAAAATGAAAGAAGAGAAATCACCACGGACACCGTAGATATACAAAGAATTATTGTAGAATACTATGAAAAACTTTATGCCACTAAATTCAACAACCTAGAAGAAATGGATAAATTCCTAGAAAAATACAACCTTCCTAGACTGAGTCAAGAAGAAGCAGAAAGCCTAAACAGACCTATCAGTAGAGAAGAAATAGAAAAAACCATTAAAAACCTCCCCAAAAATAGAAGTCCAGGCCCTGACGGCTATACCAGCGAATTTTATCAAACATTCAAAGAAGACTTGGTTCCTATTCTACTCAAAGTCTTCCAAAAAATTGAAGAAGAAGCAATACTTCCAAACACATTTTATGAGGCCAACATAACCCTCATACCAAAACCAGGCAAGGATGGCACAAAAAAAGAAAACTACAGACCAATATCTCTAATGATACAGATGCTAAAATACTAAACAAAATACTAGCAAATCGAATACAACAACATATTAAAAAAATAATACATCATGATCAAGTGGGATTCATCCCAGAATATCAAGGATGGTTCAACATACGTAAAACGGTTAACGTAATACACCATATCAACAAAACAAAGAACAAAAACCACATGATCTTATCAATAGATGCAGAAAAGGCTTTCGATAAAATAGAACACAATTTTATGTTTAAGACTCTCAACAAAATGGGTATAGAAGGAAAATATCTCAACATGATAAAGGCCATATATGATAAACCATCAGCTAACATCATGTTAAATGGCACTAAACTGAAGGCTTTCCCCCTTAAATCAGGAACAAGACAGGGTTGTCCACTCTCTCCACTCTTATTTAATGTGGTACTAGAGGTTCTAGCTAGAGCAATCAGACAAGACAAAGAAATAAAAGGCATCCATATCGGAAAAGAAGAAGTAAAGGTATCACTTTTTGCAGATGATATGATCCTATACATCGAAAACCCCAAAGAATCCACAAAAAGACTACTAGAAACAATAAGCCAATACAGTAAGGTCGCAGGATACAAAATTAACATTCAGAAGTCAATAGCCTTTCTATATGCCAACAATGAAACAACTGAGAAGGAACTCAAAAGAATAATCCCCTTCACGATTGCAACAAAAAAAATAAAATACTTAGGAATAAACATAACAAAGAATGTAAAGGACTTATATAATGAAAACTATAAACCATTGTTAAGGGAAATTGAAAAAGATATAATGAGATGGAAGAATATACCTTGTTCTTGGCTAGGAAGAATAAATATAATCAAGATGGCTATATTACCCAAAGCAATATACAAATTCAATGCAATTCCCATCAAACTTCCAATGACGTTTTTTAAAGAAATGGAGCAAAAAATCATCAGATTTATATGGAACTATAAAAAACCCCGAATAGCCAAAGCAATCCTAAAGAAAAAGAATGAAGCTGGGGGCATTACAATACCTGACTTCAAACTCTATTATAGGGCCACGACAATCAAAACAGCATGGTATTGGCAGAAAAATAGACACTCAGACCAATGGAACAGAATAGAAAGTCCAGAAATAAAACCACATATATATAGTCAAATAATTTTTGATAAAGGAGCCAAGAACACACAATGGAGAAAAGAAAGCCTCTTCAATAAATGGTGCTGGGAAAACTGGAAAACCACATGCAAAAGAATGAAACTGGACTACAGTCTCTCCCCCTGTACAAAAATTAACTCAAAATGGATCAAAGATCTAAACATAAGACCTGAAACAATTAAGTACATAGAAGAAGACATAGGTACTCAACTCATGGACCTGGGTTTTAAAGAGCATTTTATGAATTTGACTCCAATGGCAAGAGAAGTGAAGGCAAAAATTAATGAATGGGACTACATCAGACTAAGAAGTTTTTGCTCAGCAAGAGAAACTGATAACAAAATAAACAGAAAGCCAACTAAATGGGAAATGATATTTTCAAACAACAGCTCAGATAAGGGCCTAATATCCAAAATATACAAAGAACTCATAAAACTCAACAACAAACAAACAAACAATCCAATAAAAAAATGGGAAGAGGATATGAACAGACACTTCTCCCAGGAAGAAATACAAATGGCCAACAGATATATGAAAAGATGCTCATCTTCTTTAGCTATTAGAGAAATGCAAATCAAAACAGCAATGAGATACCACCTCACACCTGTTCGATTAGCTATTATTAGCAAGACAGGTAATAGCAAATGTTGGAGAGGCTGTGGAGAAAAAGGAATCCTCATACACTGTTGGTGGGAATGTAAAGTAGTACAACCATTATGGAAGAAAGTATGGTGGTTCCTCAAAAAACTGAAAATAGAACTACCTTATGACCCAGCAATCCCTCTACTGGGTATATACCCCCAAAACTCAGAAACATTGATACGTAAAGACACATGCAGCCCCATGTTTATTGCAGCATTGTTCACAGTGGCCAGGACATGGAAACAACCAAAAAGCCCGTCAATAGATGACTGGATAAAGAAGATGTGGCACATATACACTATGGAATACTACTCAGCCATAAGAAATGATGACATCGGAACATTTACAGCAAATGGTGGGATCTTGATAACATGATATGAAGTGAAATAAGTAAATCAGAAAAAACCAGGAACTGCATTATTCCATACGTAGGTGGGACATAAAAATGAAACTAAGAGACATTGATAAGAGTGTGGTGGTTACGGGGGGGAGAGGGGAATGGGGGAGGGAAAGGGGGAGGGGGAGGGGCACAAAGAAAACAAGATAGAAGGTGACAGAGGACAATCTGACTTTGGGTGACGGGTATGCATCGTAATTGAACGACAAGATACCCTGGACTTGTTATCTTTGAATATATGTATCCTGATTTATTGATGTCACCCCATTCAAAAAATAAAATTATTTAAAAAAAATAAAAATAAAAATAAAGTTACCACCTTCAAAAGAAAAAAAAAAATTGACTCTCTGATTTTTAAAAGTATTGTAGGTGATTTGGGGCCAACCTGAAGCTGGACCTATGGGTACTAGAAGTTTTCATTTGTAGCTTAACTTTTATTTTTTTATTTTTTATATATTTTTTGTTCAGACAGATTTTTAAAGTTATTTCTTGGGAGAACTTATAATAAATGGAATTTGGAGGATGTTATTAGAAATAATAAATTTGCCATCCCATTAGAATTATTCAGAAAGAAACCCATTATCTATCCCCTCTCCAAACTACAGCCGTTGGTGTGTGATTGAGCTGCAGCCATGGAAGAATTGCCTGTGACTATATGACCCTGTGGCTATCTAGGGCACTGGATACTTTATACTTAGTCTTTTCTTGCACAGACCTTGAACATCTACCTGGATAAAAGGCATAAGACATAACTTTTAGCTACTTGGTATAATTTTGTTATAGTTTTCCAGACTGCATTTTCTTAAAAAAATTCCTATGTTGCTGCCAAAGCAAGTCTTCAAGAGGGTAATCAAAGGCATTTGAAGGGCCAGAGTTTACACAGTGATGTCTTATTTCTTTCCCAATGTCCTGGTAGTGCACAGTCCCATGTGCAGAATATAGAAAGCCACATATCGTATATTCCAGTCATCACTGCACTTGAGTTCTCAGATGGGCTATATGACCCACCAGTCAGACACACCCATGTGAGACTTAAATTTAAAATTATGTTGAGAAGCAAGAGAGGTGTGGCATGGGAGATCCATTTGCTGATGTGGATTGCCCATGGAGAAAGTGGGTTTTGAAATCAGAAATTCTAACAATCAAAATAATGTCACCACAAGTAACTCTTTGTGCAGTTGTTATATGCTGTCTAGACACTTAGGCTTATTTCTTTCAGATTGTCTTAAAAAATGCATTATAATTTCACTTTTTTAAAGTATGTAACACATATTATGTTCCTCAAGTCAACACTGTAAGGAGGTATATATAGTCTAAGATGTCTTGTTTCCATTTCTATTCTCTTTAATTTATGCAACATATTTTAAGAATCACTTTTTGATTTGTTTTTCCAGTATTTCATTTTGCAATTATGCAAAGAAATAGTTAAATTTCTTTGTGTTTCTGGCTCAAAAGGTAGATATTATATTTACTGTTAGGCTCCTTGCGCTCCCCCCGCCCCCAACATGATCTTCAGATTGTTTCACAACAGGATAGTTGCCTTGCCTGTTACTCCCAATATACTATGCCAGAGTGGAGAAATCTCTAATTCCCATTCATTGGCTATGGGATAGAGTTATCTATCTATCTATCTATCTATCTATCTATCTATCTATCTATCTATCTATCTATCTATCATCTATCTATCTATCATCTATCTATCATCTATCTATCTATTTATCTATCATCTATCTATCTATCTATCATCTATCTATCTATCTATCTATCTATCTATCTATCTATCTATCTATCATCTATCTATATAATCTATCTATCATCATCATCTATCTATCATCTATCATCATCTATCCAGCTTTTGACCCTGAGAATAAATTTTCAGTTTTTCAGGGTACCTGTTGAGAAGGGCTCCTCATGACTAACTGGGCTCAGGTTTATAAATGAGCTACCAGCCATTTCTACACAGAAGCCTCTCACACAAACTCCATTTCAAGGAAAAACCTGCATTGGACTGCCTGTCCATACTTTGCTTCTTAGCCAATCCTTATACAGGAGTCGTAGGAGTCCTGTTTCAACCAATATGACTGAGGCTTTCCCCATCCAATTGGAGCTGCATATCTTTAGCCTCATTAGCATCTTCAACCAATCAGAGCAGCTCTATTCTTCCCAGGATGCTTTTTTTAAAAACTTTTTTTAATTTTAATTTTTTTTTTCTGAAGCTGGAAACGGGGAGGCAGTCAGACAGACTCCTGCATGCGCCCGGCGGGGATCCACCTGGCACGCCCACCAGGGGGCGATGCTCTGCCCATCTGGGGCCTCGCTCTGTTGCAACCAGAGCCAGTCTAGCGCCTGAGGCAGAGGCCATGGAGCCATCCCCAGTGCCCGGGCCATCTTTGCTCCAATGGAGCCTTGGCTGCGGGAGGGGAAGAGAGAGACAGAGAGGAAAGAGAGGGGGAGGGGTGGAGAAGCAGATGGGTGGTTCTCCTGTGTGCCCTGGCCGGGAATCGAACCTGGGACTTCCACATGCCAGGCCTACGCTCTACCACTGAGCCAACCAGCCAGGGCCCCAGGATGCTTTTTGACCAAACAAACTGTGAGGATAGGAAGTCCCTATTTACATGACAATTGACCAATCAGGGACAAGGGGTCCTTGTCTGTATATAAGTCAGCTCTCCACTGACTCTGGGAGCATACTTTTTTTTCCCCCACTGAACACTTCATTTCCTTGGTTGGAGCTGAAAGGTTGACGACATCTGGCTGGACCAGTCTCAGCAGGTCAAATGGAGCTGGTTTGTCTTGGTGGGTTGGAACGAAGCTATCTAGCCAAAGAGGCTCAAGCTACCTAACCCAAGAGCTGCCTCATCTTAGAGTCACCTGTGCTTAGGGCTACCTCACAGCTGTGTTGTTCCATAGCTGTGCTGTATCACAGTTGATCTGTTTGCACTGAACAAAGTTTCTTGTTTCACCAGAGGCCGAATTGGGAAGCCCTGTTGGCACTGAATTGGCAACAACTGTCATTAGTTGACAGACATGTTTATTAAGGATCTGTTAACTGTCCCTTAATTGAAAATTTCTAAAATCAAAAATATGTGCCTTGCTTGGGGGGCTCCAGCAGAGCCAGTGACCCCTTGCTCAAGCCAGTGACCATAGGGTCATGTCTCTGGTCCCACACTCAAGCTGACAACCCTGAGCTCAAGCTGGTGAGCCCGCACTCAACTCAAAGGAGCCTGCATTCAAGCCAACCACCTCAGGGTTTTGAACCTAGGTCTTCAGTGTTCCAGGCTGATGCTCTATCCACTGTGCCACTGCCTGGTCAGGCAGTCCTTCACATTCTTGGTTAAGTTTATTCTTAGGTATTTATTTTTTTTTTTTGTTATTATAAATAAAATTATTTTTTGATTCATTTTCTAAGATTTTATTGTTGGCATATAAGAAAGCAGTAGACTTTTGTATATTGATTTTGTATCCTGTGACTTTACTTTATTTGTTTCTAATAGTTTTTCAGTGGAGTCTTTGGGGTTTTATATATAAAAAATTATGTTAACTACAAAAAGTGATACTGTTATTTCTTTTTTTCTGATATGGATGCCTTTTATTTATTTCTCTTGCCTGATTGCTCTGGCTGGGATTTCTAGAACTATGTTAAGTAAGAATTGTGAGTGTGGGCATTTTTGTCTTGTTCTTGATTTTAAAGGAAAATTTTCCAGTTTTTCATTATTGAGTATGATATTGACTGAGGGTTTGTCATATATGGCTTTTATTATGTTGTACTTTCCTTCTATACCCATTTTATTGAGTGTTTTAAATGTAAATGGATGTTGTATCATACTGAATGCCTTTTTTTTGTGTGTGTGTGACAGAGAGAGAGAGAGAGAGAGAGAGAGAAAGGGACAAATAGGGACAGACTGGAAATTAGAGAGATGAACAGCATCAATTTTTTGTTGTGGCACCTTAGTTGTTCATTGATTGCTTTCTCATATGTTCCTTGACCAGGGTGCTACAGCAGACTGAGTGACCCTTTGCTCAAGCAGCAAGGAACCTTGGGCTCAAACTGGTGAGCCTTGCTCAAACCAGATGAGCCCACACTCAAGCTGGCAACCTCAGGGTTTTGAACCTGGGTCCTCCGTGACCCAGTCCAATGCTCTATCCACTGTGCCACTGCCTGATCAGGCTGAATGCCTTTCTGCATTTATTGGTAGGATCATATAATTTTTGACCTTTGTTTTGTTACTGTGGTATATTACATTGATCAATTTACGTCTGCAGAACCCTTGTGTTTCTGAAATGAATCTCATTTGATTGTGATGTATTATTTTGTTAATGTATTGTTGTATTTGATTCACTAGTATTTTGTTTAAGATTTTTGCATGTGCATTCATTAGAGAGATTGGTCTGTAGTTTTCTTTTCTTGTGTTGTCTTTGCCAGGTTTTGGTATCAGGGTTTGTTATGAAGTGTTTTCTCATATTTAATTTTTTGGAAGACTTTGAGAAGGATAAGTATCAACTATTTTTTGAATGTTTAGTAGAATTCACTAGTGAAGCTATCTGGTCCTGGGCTTTTATTTGTTGAGAGGTTTTTGATAGTTATTTCTGTTTTCTCACTGTTTATTTAGGTTTTTGATTTTTTTATTCCTTAGTCAAGGAAGATTGTACAGTTCCAGGAACTTATCCATTTTTTCTAGATTGTTGAATTTGGTGGCATATAGTCTTTCATAGTATTCTAGTACCGTATTTCCCCATGTATAACATGCACTTCTTTCAAAAATTTGGGGTCTAAAAACTGGGTGCGTCTTATACAGTGGTTGTAGATTTTTTTACTTGCATTTCCCATTTTTTTTTGCACTTTTTTTTGCACTCATTGTTGTAGATTTTTTACTTGCATTTTCTGTTTTTTTCCCACTTGTCTTTTTTTTTCTTCAAATTTCAGGCCCCCAAATTAAGGTGCATCTTATATGTGTGAGCATCTTATACATGGGAAATACAGTATTACCTTTGTATATCTATGATGTCTGTGGCAACTTTTTTTATTTCAGATTTTATTTATGAGTCATATCTGTGTGGACCTAAACAAATTACTTACCATCTCTGAAAATGAGATTTTTCACTTACAAATGGGAGTAAATCCTCCCATCTCATCTCCCTTCTAAGGTTGCCCTGAGAATTTAATAAAATAAAAAATGTAAAAGACCTTGTGTATTCCTGGTCTGTAATCAATGTTTACAGATGCTACCTCTTCCCTTCCTTCTGCCTCAGACCTCCCTGGGAACTCCTGCAAAGCATATTTGCCCTTTACCTTTCACTACTGGCACCTACTCTAGGTCATTAGGCCTTAAAACAACAGAAAATGAGAAACCCACAGAATGAACAAGAGTGCCAGACTGTATTTACAGTTCTTAATCTTTCCACACAGGGAAGACAAATGAGCCAGGCCATGGACTGTTAGTGCCATTTCCAGATCATTAATTAGCAAATTGCTCAGCTTTGGCAGGAAATCCTTCATCACTTTCAGATGAGTGGAGAATTGCACAATCTTCTAACTGCCTTCCCTCATTCTGTGCCAGTGTGGCAGCTGTGATCTTCCTCACCAGAGCTCTCTCTCTCATTGTGCCTTATCAAGATGAGTAAGTGGCTGCCATGTGATCTGCTTGATGCAAGAGCCTGAACTTGAAAGGGGGCCGGGCCCAAAGGCTTTCAGGGCTGGAGAGCTACATTGGAAGTCCCCCTAAATAAATAAAGACCTCTCGAGCAAGATGAGGTGAATAAACTATATGCATAGAGCCTAGACATGATGCTCCAGAACAATCCACTTCATCTGCATAAGTAATCCTTTTGGAGTTCACAGAGAACCTTACCAGGGCTCCCACGTGTGAGCTCTGTACCCATGGCTTACATATGGGGTTTCATAGCAAACCAGTGAAGAATGGTTATTGAGTGCCTGGGGCTGAGGAGAAACTAGAGGCCCAGAAAGTGATAGTTATTGTCCAAATTAAAACATCTAGTAAGAGGATTATTTGCATTCCAAACCAACATCTGTCTGATTTCAAAGCTCAGGCCTGCTTTGACACTATCCTGTGTCCCACCGTGGGGTCACAGCTCACTATAAACAGGCCAGCCAGTGTCCAATAGGTCTTAATCACTGATTGTCCACTGCCTTAAACACTCATGGATCCCTTGTGCAGCTTTGTCCTTAGTCTTAACGGGCCCGTTCATTATTTCCGGTTGCAATAATTTCAGATTGGCTAAGGTTTATAGGCAGTGACACATTTGTTTTAGAGGTAAGAATGAAGTCCATATTTCCCTCTGTGCTGAGGAGGCAGAGACACTATCTCAATCAGTTTTTTGAGGCAGGAGATTTTTGAAAAGGAAAAGGCTAAGGGTTCTAACAGAAGTTGGGAGGAGGCTTAGCAGGAAGGAGCTCCAATTTAATTTGGTAAATGTAGATTATAAGATGTCAAGCAAACAAGCAGAAAATACTGCTTTAAGCCTTCAAGGCTTGAATGGATGTGAGGGGAATCAAAATGACAACAGAGGAGGTGAATGCTCATTTGCCTCCCCCTAGGACCAAACTGGAGTTACAGCTAAATTATATAGCAGTCATTCAGAATAACTGAATGACTAGCTGATGAGTCTTACAACCAAGAATTTACAGAAGAAGCCACACTGACACAGAAATATTTCTGGAGCACCCAGCTCAGGTGATAAAAAATCAAAACAAAACAGCACCACTGGGTACCAGAGGACATGTACTAATAAGACCATTTCATGAAGACTGGGAGTCATAGAGATTTACCTAAAACATAAAGCCAAAAACAAAGAGGAAGCCAAAAACAAAGAGGAAGCCAAAATGGGGAGACAAAGAAAGAGGCCCCAAATGAAAGAACAAGAGAAATCTCCAGAAAAAGAGTGAAATGAAATGGAGGCAAACAATTTATCAGACATAGAATTAAAAAAAATTGTCATAAGGATGCTCAAGGAATTCAGTGAGAACAATAAGGAACTTAGTGATGACTACAGCAGTATGAGAAAAGACATAGAAACCATAAAAAGGACCACTCAGATGAAGAATACAATATCTGACATAAAAAATACACTGGAAGGAATAAATAGTAAGTTGGATGAAGCAGAGGATTGAATCAGTGATTCAGAAAACAAGGTAGAAAAAAAGCCACCCAGTGAGAGCAGAATAAAGAAAAAAGAATGAAAAAGAATGAGGATAGTTTAAGGGACATTTGGGACACCATTAAGTGTAACAATATCTGCATTGTAGGGGTTCTAGAAGGGATTGGCATAAAATTTTCAAAGTGATGAAAAGCAAGGACCTACAACCAAGACTACCTTACCCAACAAAGCTATCTTTTAAAATTGAAGAAAAAATAAAGATCTTCCCAGACAATGAAAAGCTAGGTGAATTTGTTATCACCAAACCAGTATTACAAAAATTGTGAAAGGGCTTACAAGAAGAAAAAGAAGAAGAAGAAGAAGGAGAAGGAGAAGGAGAAAGAGAAGGAGAGAGACAGAGGACATGGTTAAAAGAACAAAATGGCAATAAATAGGTATCTTACAATAATCAATTAAAATATAAATTACTTATGCTCCAATCAAAGACAGTAGGTGGCTGAATGGAAAAGAAAGCAAGACCCATCTACATACTGTCTACAAAAGACCCATCTCAGAACAAAAGGAACACACAGACTAACAGTAAAGGTGTGAAAAGAGATATTTCATGCAAATAGAGATGAAAAAAAGAAAACTGGCATGGCAATACTTATAACTGACAAAATAGGCTTTATTATTAAATATTTACTTATTTTTAAGATTAAATTTATTAGGTGACACTAGTTAACATAATTACACAGGTTTCAGGTGCCCTATTGTAAAACACATCTCTCTACAACATATTGTATGTTCACACCCCAAGTCAAGTTCTCCTCCATCACCATTTATCCCCCATATCCTTCTCCCCTTCCCCCTCCCACAACCACCACATAGTTGTCAGTGTCCATAAGTTTTTTTGCCCTGTTTTTGCTCTATTCTTTCAACTTTCTAACCCAGTCTGCCTCCCCTGAAAGATGTCAGCCTGCTTTCTATCTATGAGTCTGTCTCTTGTTAGTTAATTTTGTTCATTAGATTTCACATATGAGTGAAATAATATGGTATTTGTCTTTCTCTGCCTGGCTTATTTCACTTAGCATAATGATCTCCAGGTCCATCCATGCTGTTGTAAAAGGTGAGATTTCTTTCTTTTTTATGGCTATGTAGTATTCCATTGTATAAATGTACCACAGCTTTATCCACTCATCTTTTGATTGGCACTTGGGATGTTTCCAGATTTTGGCTATTGTAAATAATGCTACCATAAACATAGAAGTGCATATTTTCTTTCAAATTAGTGTTTTGGGATTCTTAGGATTTATACCAAGAACTGGGATTGCTTGATCAAAAGGCAGTTTTGTTTTTAAATTGTTGAGATAACTCCACATTGCTTTCTAAAATAGATGCACCAATCTGCCTACCCACCAACAGTGCATGAGTGTTTCTCTTTTATCACCCCTCCCCAGCACTTGTTTGTTGATTTATTGATGAAAGCCATTCTAATGGGTTTGTGGTGATATTTCATTGTGGTTTTAATTTGCATTTCTACAATAATTGGTGACATTGAACATATTTTTATGTCTATTGGCCATCTATATTTCCTCTTCAGGAAAGTATCTATTCAGGTCTTTTGCCTGTGTTTTAATTGAATTATTTGTTTTTTTTTTGGTGTTGCATTTTAGAGGTTCTTTATGAAGTTTGAATATTAATCCCTTACCAAATAGATTGGCAAATATATTCTCCCATTCAGTGGGTTGTCTTTTCATTTTGTTGATGGTTTCCTTACCTGTGCAAAATATTTTATTTTTTCTCTTGTTTCCCTTGACCACTATAATATGTCTGAAAAAATAATGCTATGAAGTATGTCTGAGATTTTACTGCTTATATAAGAAGGTGGTCTGATTTAATTTTCCAACACCATTTATTGAAGAGACTTTCCTTGTCCCATTTTATGTTTCTTGCTTTCTTTGTCAAATATTAATTGATTGTATAGACATGGCTCTCTATTCTATTCCATTAATCTATATGTCTTTTTTATATTATTTTTTACAGAGAGAGAGTCAGAGAGAGGACAGACAGACAGGAACGAAGAGAGATGAGAAGCATCAATCATTAGTTTTTTGTTGTGACACCTTAGTTGTTCATTGATTGTCCTCTCATATGTGCCTTGACCGTGGGGCTACAGCAGACCGAGTTAACCCCTTGCTCAAGCCAGTTACCTTGGGTCCACACTGATGAGCTTTGCTCAAATCAGATGAGCCCATACTCAAGCTGCTGATTTTGGGGTGTCGAACCTGGGTCCTTCACCTACCGGTCTGATGCTCTATCTACTGTGCCACCATCTGGTCAGGCCTATATGTCTGTTTTTATGCCAGTACTATGCTGTTATGGTAATCATGGTAGTATACTTTGATATCAGGTAGTGTGATTCCTTAAACTTTGTTCTTCTTTTTCAAGATTACTGTAGCTATTTGAAATTTTTTGTGATTCTATATAAAATTTTTGAATATTACTTTTAGTTCTGTGAAATATACCATTAGTATCTTGATAGGAATTGTGTTGAATGTTTAGGTTACTTTGGATAATATAAACATTAAAAAAATTTTATTTTTTTCCTGCCCAGGTGGTGGCACAGTGGATAGAAGATCGTATTGAGACACACAGGACCCAGGTTTGAAACCATGAGGTCACCAGCTTGAATGTGGGTTCATATGGCTTGAGCACAGGCTCACCAGTTTGAGAGTGGGATTGCTGGCTTGAGCGTGGGATCATAGACATAACCCCATGGTTGCTGGCTTGAGCCCAAGGTTGCTGGCTTGAGCAAAGGGTCACTCACCCTGCTGTAAACTCTCAGTCAAGGCACATGTGAGACAGTAATCAAGGAATAACTAAGGAGATGCAATGAAGAATTGATGCTTCCCATCTCTCTCCCTTCCTGTCTGTCCTTATCTGTCCCTCTCTCTGTCTGTCACACATATCACAAAAATTTATTTTTAAATTATTGAGATGACATGGTTTGCCAAACCATACAGGTTTCAAGTGTACAACTCAATATAACACCATCTACATCATGCTCCCCCGCCACCAAGCAAAGTCTCTTTCTGCTTCTATTTTACACACTCCCTTTCCTCCTCTCCCTACTTCCACCTGTCCTTTCCCTCTGACTATTGTTACTCTGTTGTCTGCATCTATGTGATGTATATATAAGGTCTACTGGAAAGTTCTGTTCATTTTTGGAATAAAACAAAATACAAATTTTTCTTGCCATCAATAAACTTTATTAAATAATATAATTGCCATTATTATTAATGACTTCTTGCCAGTGTGAGGGCAATTTGTATATCCCATTTTTGAAAAATGTTTTATCTTTTGATGCAAAAAATTGAACCAGTGCTTGTTTGATATCTTCTTCATTTTTGAATTTTTTGCCCTTCAAAAAATTTTGTAAGGACAAAAACAAGTGATAGTCGGAGGCTGCTAAGTCCGGGGAATATGGTGGATGTGACAGAATTTCCCAGCCTAGTTCTGCAATTTTTTTTTTGTATTTTTCTGAAGCTGGAAATGGGGAGAGACAGTCAGAGAGACTCCCACATGTGCCCGACCGGGATCCACCCGGCACGCCTACCAGGGGGCAACGCTCTGCCCATCAGGGGGCGATGCTCTGTCCCTCCAGGGCATCCCTCTGTTGCGACCAGAGCCACTCTAGCGCCTGGGGCAGAGGCCAAAGAGCCATCCCCAGCGCCCAGGCCATCTTCGCTCCAATGGAGCCTTGGCTGCGGGAGGGGAAGAGAGAGACAGAGAGGAAGGAGGGGGGGCGGAGAAGCAGATGGGTGCTTCTCCTGTGTGCCCTGGCCGGGAATCGAACCCGGGACTCCTGCACGCCAGGCCGATGCTCTACCACTGAGCCAACCAGCCAGGGCTAGTTCTGCAAATTTTCGATGAGTCCCCAAAGCAGCATGTGGCCTGGCATTATCATGATGCAGTATGATGTTCTTCCTATTGAACATCGCCGGCCTCTTTTCTAAACTTTGTTTTAGTTAATTTGCTACATCAGTATGTATACATTAAGTGATAAGAATAGAGATGCACACATGCGCCAAATAAACATGTGCTTATGTGTTGAAACTTGTTGTGATAGAAATGGACAGAATTTTCCGGTAGACCTTATATATGTTTTTAGCTATCTCTTCACCCTCTTTAATCAAGTCCCCTCACCCTCACCCTCTGACAGCTGTCTGCTTCATGTGTTGATGCTTTTGTTTCTATTTTGTTCATCAGTTTATTGTGTTCATTAGGTTCCACATATAACTGAGATCAAATGGTATTTGTTTTGCTCTGCGTGGCTTATTTTACTTAGCATCTTCAGGTCCAAGGGACATTTTAATGATGTTAATTCTTCCCATTCATGAACATGGTATATGCTTCCACTTGATTGTATCTTCTTTAATTTCTTTCTTCAATGTCTTATAATTTTCTGAGTACAGGTCTTTTACTTCCTTAGTTGGATTTATTCCTAGGTATTTTATTCTTTTTTAAAAAATGTATTTATTGATTTTAGAGATAAAGAGACAGAAACATCTATCTGTTTCTGTATGTGCCCTGACTGAGGATCAATCTGGTAACGTTCACATATTGGGATAATGCTCTAATCAACTGAATCATTCAGCCAGGGCTATTTTAATTTTTTTGAAGCAATTGTGAATGGCATTGTTTTCTTAGTTTCCCTTTCTGAAATTTCATTATTGGTACATAAAAATGCAACTGATTTCTGGATATTTATTTTTTATCCTGCTAATTTGCTGAATTCATTAATCAGCTCTAGTAGTTTTTGGTGGAATGTTTAGGGTTCTCTATATACAGTATCATGTCCTCTGCAAATTATGTCAGTTTTACTTTTTCTTTTCCAGTTTGGATGCCATTTATTTCTTCTTCTTGCTTGATTTCTGTAGATAGAACATTCAGTACTATTTTGATTATGAGTGGTGAAAGCAGACATCACTTTCTTGTTCCTTACCTTAAAGAAAACACTTGTAATTTTTGCCCATTGAGTATGATGTTGGCTGTTGGTTTGTCATGTATACCTTTATTGTGTTGAGGTCTGTTCCCTCTATTTCCACTATGCTGAGTTTTTATTATAAATGGGCAACAGATGAGTAAATAGACACAAGTTAGAAGCTCAAAAAATGCTTTCAAAACAACTTTTTATGTCACAGAGAAAATCAGAACTGCAATTACAGACTATTTAGAGAATAATAACTTAGAATGTGTGGCTGAAACTTAAGGAACACATAATTATTTTACTAAAATTTCTCCAGAAATTGCTGCAACAAGAAACAAAATTGTCAAATCCCTTTAATGGATATGACATAAGCCCAATGACATAACATGATAAAGATAAAATTTAAGAAAATAAAACTGCAGAATAAGCTTCAAGATTAATGTTCAGTGTTGTATAGATGTCAGTTCTTTCCATTAAGATGCAAACTTAGTGTAACTCTGGTCAGTATCCCAACATTGTTATTTTCGGAATTTAGCCAAAAGATTCTAACATTTATCTGTAAGTGAAACATGTGAAGGGAAGCCAAGAAAAAATGGAAAAGAATAGGGTAATTGCCCAGGAATTGCTGAATATAATTTCCTGTAGTAAAGAATATTACATTGTTTCAGTGATCAGAATAGCCTTGAACTAATTTTAGAGCAGATGGATCAATGGGGAAAGAGAGCAGAAACATACATACATAACAGATATATGAAGGAAGATTTCTAAAATAGTAAACTTGGTGTTTAAGTCAGTGTAGCAAGAGTTTAGTACTCAATAAATTATGTTACTGCAACTATTTAGTTATTTGGCAAAATACTGAGAACAAAAATTACAACAGTAGTAAATTTAGATTCTTACCAGATTAATTAAATATAAAAAAATCCAGGAGAATAATTATGAATCTTGGGATGGGGGGAAGCTTTTTTTGGGGGGGGGGATTTTTGAGTCAAGATGTCAGAGTCAGAAACCTTAAAGGAAAACTTGATAGAATTGACCTAAAAATAACAACACAGAGAAGCAATGCTGTTTGAGAATGTAACGAACACAACATTTCTGAACAGAAATTCAGCAGTATGTGTCAAAATTCAAAAAGTACAAGAAAGTGCATATGCTTTTTCCTGGCAATCTCTCTCCTATAAATTTATTTTGAAGAGATAATTGGACAAACATATGGACATTTTACTCAAGGTTTTAGAGAGAAACAGAATCAATACAATATCTTTCCTCCCTCCCTCCCTCCCTCCCTCCCTCCCTCCCTCCCTCCCTCCCTTCCTCCCTCCCTCTCTCCCTCCCTTTCTTCCTTTTTCCTTTCTCTCTTTCTCTCTCTCTCTCTCCCTCCCCTCACCTCGCCTCCCCTCCTTTCTTTTTCTCCTTTGAAGCAGACTCTGTCTGAGACTACTTGGCAGGATGCTTGGTCCATCTGCATAATAGGCCTGCCTACTGTGTATGCACCAGCCCCCACCCTCCTCATGGCTGGGGGATGCTGTGACTTGGACTGGAATAGAGCCTTTTCCAGAGAACATAAGAAGAGCTACAATAAGAAGTGTAGCACTCAATGCGAGTCTGAATTTCAGACTGAGAGAACAAGAGGAAGATGCTAATACACACCTTGAGTGCAGAGAGGGGCATTTAGGAGCCTGAGGAGTAAGGTAAAAGTGGGTGGGTTGAGCCAAATAGGAAGAAGCAGAGAGGCTTCAGAACAGTTGACTTACCTTATGTGGCTCACTTACAAGTTCTAGACAGGGATTGGGTAAGACAAAAGGACCAGGAATGGGAGGGTCACCCTCCCTGGGAAAAACAGGGCTTTCACTCAAAGTTTTGACATATTTTGGAATATTCCTGAGATGGGGGTTGGGCTCTAAATGCTGCCTGTGACATGGGAGGATGTTCTCTTTGCTGTATCTTCCTGCTTGCTTTGTTAAAGCAGCACACTGACTGTTTGTTTGGCTCTGGACTTATTTATGTACCTAGGTTCTATGAATGAACATGGAGAGCAGTGCTCCATTAAGATTTTTGGGCATACCTGTTGTAATAGTTAATTTTATGTATCAACTTGACTGGGCCAGAAGGTGTCCACATTACTCTAGTGTGTCTGGGAGAGTGTTTCTGGGTGAGATTAACACTTGAATCTATGGGTTGAGTAAAGCAGATTGCCCACCCTCCAATTAGTTGAAGACCGGACCAAAATAGGACTGAGTAGGAGGGAACTCCTGGCTGACTCCCTTAGCTGGGACATTGGTCCTTTCCTGCTTTCACATTCAGACTGGAACCATAGCAGTGGCTCTCCTGGGTCTTCCACTTGTTGACTGAAGGTCTTAGGACTTCCCAACTTTGGTAATCACGTGAGCCAATTCCTATATGTATATATATGTACGTATATAACTTTCCTTCCAGAAGGATCTAACTTAATTCCTTCAACAATCTTACGTCTTTAAAAACAAAACCCTGAATTAACATACTAAATTAGAAATCTGGGTGTCTTAAATGTTTTTAAAACTGTAAACTCAAAAGCAAAGGACAAATCTTGATATGGGGGAGGAAAAATACCTACAACAGAGAGAGCAAAATATGTAATATCTCAATAGAGCATCTTGCCCCTGTGTGCTTGATTATCTGTGACTCAGGCAGGTCTACTGCTGTTGCCCCTCTACTCACACAGGAAGGTAGCTGCATGTGCTCTTAATACATCTGGCTGCTTCTACCCATAGCAAACCTGCAAATGTTCCTAAATGCTTTTGTTATTGGTTGACCTTATAGTTTTTTCGGAACAATGTTTAATTGGCAAGAGAAAACCCAAGATTTTATGGCTTTACCATCCCCTTCATTAATGTATGATGGCTTTCAGTCAAGAGTTCTGCTACAATTGGCTGCCAGGTTATTTAAGGTCCAGCGGAAGATGAAAATAAACAAGTATTAATCCTGAGAACTTTTCTGTGAAATTATGAAAACAGTCTGTTATAAAACACATCCAGATGTCAGCCAGGATCCAGTGAATTACAATAATAGCTTCAAGTAAAATCAACAGAGGTCAGCCAGCCAACCTGAGGGGTAAAATCTCTAGAATACCCAGTTTAAAGGGGTAGGGGAGGCACTGGTATGCCCAAGCCTTGAGCTATGTTCACGAAACACAACTGTTTAAGGCAGGGGTCCCCAAACTTTTTACACAGGGAGCCAGTTCACTGTCCCTCAGACCATTGGAGGGCCAGACTATAAAAAAAAACTATGAACAAATCCCTATGCACACTGCACATATCTTATTTTAAAGTAAAAAAACAAAACGGGAACAAATATAACATTTAAAATAAAGAACAAGTAAATTTAAATCAACAAACTGACCAGTATTTCAATGGGAACTATGCTCCTTTCACTGACCACCAATGAAAGAGGTGCCCCTTCCAGAAGTGCGGTGGGGGCCGGATAAATGGCCTCAGGGGGCCACATGTGGCCTGCGGGCCATAGTTTGGGGACCCCTGGTTTAAGGGATTTATAAAAAAAATTTAGGGATCTCATGAATTAATATAACTTTGGAAAAGAGATTAATTTTGTCACAGCTTAAGGAAGGTTTATGGAAGACCAAAACAAAAAACAGTGTCATTTGAGAATGAGAAGAAACTTTAAAAGAGAAAAATAAAAAATAAAAAAACCCAACTTCCATTATGCTTGACAATTATTAAAATTTTCTATCAGTAGTTTTCTAAAAATATTATAAAGACCTAAGAAAAATTTTCTTAATGGTACACTAATTCATTTTTCAGTTACATGTAAATTTGTTGGAAAATTTAATATGAAAACCTCTGAACTAATTTAAATATCTGTCTGTGGAATATTGGTTGAGTAAAGGATGGTATACTTCTATATTGGAACAAAATGCAAATATTGTAAAGGGTGGTAAACCTGTTTGTAAATTGCTCAGAAAGCATTTCTAACATATATTAAGTATGAAAAAGCAAGTAATAGAGCATTAAATGTATGATTATCCAGCTATCTTTTTATTAGTTAACTTATCAGTCTATGTTTCTGTGGTCTTTGAATTGGGGGTTCTATTAATAGAAGGAGACTCAAGTTTGTGCTGCTGACTTTGGCAGGGCAGGGCTGAGGGCAGAGGACCCCGTTCTTTGTGTGCTTTACTTTTCCAAACTGTTAGAATCTTTTGCTTTGAGAATGTATTTCTTTTATCAAAAACTTTAAGAGATTAGTTAAAGGAACCAGAGAGAGAAAAACAGAAAGAATGAGGGGTTTATCAAAATGGAAAGCTGACTGACGGGATGTTGACAATCTTGTTCTGTTTTTCTTTTCTTCTCTTCCTTTCCCTTCTCAACTCTTCCCTTCCTTTTTCTTTTTCTGTGGAGACAGCTGCAGACACTCTGACATGGCTGCAGACCTAGACCTTCATCCTCACCCCACTGATGGCCAGGGACTGGGCAAGGCCATATGCCTAGGTTGCACTCATCCATTTGTAACCCAAATAAGTCTCAGAGCTCCACATGGCCCAGTTCAAATGTGCATCACCCTTAGAGAAATACAATCGGCTCCCCTGAAGTGGAAACAATAGCAATCATTGTATTTCTTAAGAGCACCAGCTCCAACTCTGTGACCGACATCCTGCTATATTCTCCTTCCTCTTTGACTTTCACTTACAGCTGTCCTGAAAGCTTCCCACCCCACCCCACCCCACCCCAAACAGCTGTCAGCCTGCTCTCTGTGTATGAGTCTGTCTCTATTTGATTTTTAGTTTCACTTTGTGTATTAGATTCTACATATGAGTAAAATCATATGGTACTTGTCTTTCTCTGACTGGCTTATTTCACTTAGTACAAGGTATTCTAGGTCCATCCATGCTGTTGAAAATGGTAAGAGTTCTTTCTTTTTTATGGATGTATCATATTCCATTGTGTAAATGTACCACAGCTTTTTGATGAGCACCTGGGCTTCTTCCAAATCTTGGCTATTGTATGTAACACTGCAATAAATAGGGGAGCATATATTCTTTCAAATTAGTGTTTTTCATTTCTTTGGATAAATTCCTAGAAGTGAAATCTCTGTGTCATAGGCAGTTACATTTTAAATCATTTTAACTTTTTTGAGGTAACCCTATACTGCATTCCACAGTGGCTGCCCCAATCTGCATTCCCATCAACAGTTCATGAGGGTTCCCTTTTCTCCACATCCTCGCTAATGTTTGTTGTTTGTTAATTTATTGATGATCACCATTCTGACACGTGTGAAGTGATAGCTCATTGTAGTTGTAATTTGCATTTCTCTAATGATTAGTGACACTGAGCATCTTTTCATGTCTATTGGCTATTTGAATTTTACCAAACATTCAGAGAAATAACACTTATACTTCTCAAACTATTGCAAAAAAATTTAAGAGGAGGGAAGACTCCCAAGCTCATTTTATGAGGCCAGCATTATCTTAATTTCAAAAGCAAATAAAGACCCTACAAAGAAATAAAATTATAAGCCAATATCCCTTATGAACATAGATGCTAAAATCCTCAACAAAATATTAGCAATTTAATCCAGCAACACATTAAAAAGATCATACACCATGATCAAGTAGGATTTATTCCAGGGAGGTGAGGCTGGTACAATAGCTGCAAATCAATAAATGTGATTCATCACATAAACAAAAGGAGAAGGGAAATCACATGATCATATCAATAGATGCAGAAAAAGCTTTTGATAAAGTCCAGCACCTATTTATGAAAGTGGGAATAGAGAAAATATATCACAATGTAATAAAGGTTGTATATGACAAACCCACAGTCAGCATCATACTGAGTGGGCAAAAACTACCAACATTTTCTTTTTTTTTTTTGGTATTTTTCTGAAGCTGGAAACGGGGAGAGCCAGTCAGACAGACTCCCGCATGCGCCCTACCGGGATCCACCCGGCACGCCCACCAGGGGCGACGCTCTGTCCACCAGGGGGCGATGCTCTGCCCCTCTGGGGCGTCGCTTTCCCGCGACCAGAGCCACTCTAGCGCCTGGGGCAGAGGCCAAGGAGCCATCCCCAGCGCCCAGGCCATCTTTGCTCCAATGGAGCCTCGGCTGCGGGAGGGGAAGAGAGAGACAGAGAGGAGGGAGGGGGTGGGGGGTGGAGAAGCAAATGGGAGCTTCTCCTATGTGCCCTGGCCGGGAATCGAACCCGGGTCCCCCACACGCCAGGCCGACGCTCTACCGCTGAGCCAACCAGCCAGGGCCATTTTCTTTAAGATTAGAAACAAGACAAGGATGTCCACTTTCAACATTCTTATTTAGCATAGTACTGGAAGTCTTAGCTATCATTTAATTAATTAATTAATTTCCCTTCTTTTCCAAGTGAGAGGAGGGGAGATAGACAGAATGCTCTATAAGCCCTGACCAGAATACACCCAGCAACCCTCGAAATATTTGCCACAATAACAAATAAGTTTGATATAAGAATTTAAGGAGGAGACTATGCTTTCTGTCAATATAACTGATTTTTATGGCACCAGTTATTCAATAACTCATTTCTTCTCTCTTGCTAAAATGTCACATTTATAAAAATTAATACTTTTATTTAATTCCTGGCTGCATTTCTTGATTCTGTCTCGCTCTATTTCTGTTATTTCTGCATCTGAGCCACTGAATTAAAAAAATTGAAACATATTTGACATATACCATTATGTAAATTTAAGGTGCATCACATGCTAATTTGATGTATTTACATATTGTAATGGGGAAAATGGTCACAGGACAGAATTAGGAAAGGCTGGTAGGTGTGAGGGACTGGAAAAGAACCCTTAATTTAACAGGCCCAACTAGGTTCAAAACCCACACGTAGGAAGCTTATAGGGCCTCTGCCCTGTCCGGGGATCTGATACAAGAGTGACAGGGATGTGTTCTCCTCTCTTCTCTGCTAAATCCCTCCCATTATAGGCACAAGACCTGGCTATCAGGTCAAACGCCTTTACTCAACAGGTGTGTGTTAATCTTCAAATTAGCCTTTCAGAGATTTTATTTTCTCATCAGTGAAATGCAAATACTTAGTACCAGTTTCACAAAATCTTGTGCCTGGCACAGCAGTTTCTTAGATACAAGTTCTGTTTATCCCTCATGGGTTTCCTTAGTCCAAATATTACCTGCAAATTAGCTTAACATTAGAAGTCTCCCACGTTTCGAACCATTCATCTTATTGAACAAATGTGATCTTCTAACATCTCTGAATATTACACCTTGACTTATTAGAAACTATATACCATTAGTTTAACAAGGTGCTCCTTGCACAGACTTCTAGATCTTTTTATCATATGTACCCTGCAATGAGGTTAGGATAGGAGTAACATGGTCCCCAGTAGATGGATGCAGAAATGGAGGTTGAGGTGTGATGGGGAAGGTCACAGTGAGAGCGATGGGCATAGCCAAGCCTCAACCAACAGCCTCTCATGCTCTGGTCTAGGCTGGTCACAGTTCCTTACACAAATTATTAACATCAAAATCATGTGGTTCTTTGGTCTTGAACTTTTTTTTTTTTGCTTATAAAAATTTATTCTCAGGATTCATCTTAAGACTTTCATATTCTAAAAATTTTTCTTATAGCAGTCAGTACAAGGTGTGTGTGTGTGCAGCCCTGTGTGTAATCTAAATCTGGCATTTCTATAGGAAACCCTTTGGGGGCTCTTAAATGCCTGTGTAACACTTCTTCCTTGCATGGGAAGAACATGTGGGTCATAGGCAGTGATAATGCTTCCTGTTCTTAAGCAAGGAAGAGTGAGGGGTGTGTGCCTCTTCATAGAAGATGGACTGTGCAGACTGCATCAGAGGATAAAGTCTCTTTTTGCCTAGAAATTATTTATGCTTTCCTTTCAATGCTTCTGGGAGAATTGAAAGAAAAACCTATTTTCTGCATGGGATAAGAAACTTTTGATTGGGAGTCTTTTTTGAACCAGCCAGCCCCAGATGATGTAAGAGTTGTGCTTGAATGTCACTATTGACCCATCAGTGTAGTCTTCATAAAAATCGTGAAAGGTGTGAGAACCCCTCCCCTAGTTGGAGTTGTTGCTGGTTTCCTCGGTTGAGGCTTGGCTTTGGTAGTGGCACCTTCATCTGCTATTTGCCCCTAGAGGCAGCCAGCTGAGCTGGTTCTGGACCACTGAGGGTGATGTCTGGGTGTTCCTTTGTCACCAATTTTGTAGGAATTAAAGGAATATTAAAGCTGCTTTGTCCTAACATTTCCATTTTCTTGTGTAGAAAAGACTCAAAGCTATGTCTGGCCATTGGGGAGTTTCCCCACATTGGGAGACTTCTGGACTACTGTGCCTTCTTGGAGCCTGAAGACCTGAGGGTCAATTGTGTTCCTAGTGTCAGGGCTGTGTCTGGTGACATTGTGAATAAAAACTTTCCAGTTTTAGGGAGGTGGAGGTGATATAGACTAAAGGTGTGTGCCAGCTTAGACGTGAGCAGAAAATCAACAGTCCAAATGCTAGATGACAGAATTGACAGCATGAGGCTGTGTTGAGGAAGCCCCATTGTCCTGGCAGGGTCACAATAGGAGAGGTTTCAGAGGAATGGCTATATTACAGCAGGGATCATTATCCAAGAATGCATAGGGGAAATTTTAAAATGGCATTTTTCACAGAGTCTGTAAGAGATTAAAGTCACAACGTGTGGGAGGAAGTGGGTCTATGGATGATGGAGGCTGGTACCCTGATTGGACAGATAAGGAAAGTTAGGCTCAAAATCAAGATGAGAAAGCCTAACATGCCTTCATATGCCACCATGAGGCTACTGGGCGGGTCAGTTTCCAGGTCTCAGGGCACTGTCCAGAGTCAGCAGCCATGGTTAGGCAATGACTAAGGAGGTCCCAGGTGAGTCATCTGCTTGTGCTCTTTTCTTTGGAGCTGGTCACCCATAAGTAGCTGTGACTTCAGAGGCCCAGAAAGGTGGTGTGGCTAAAGTACTGCAGAGGGTCCCTCTGTTGGTGTCAGTAAGGATGTGGGGGAGGCCAAGGTAAGGCCATTTGCAAAAGGCACCTTGAAATTGAAAACATTTTCATAGAACTTACTGGTATTTATAGGCAGGGAAAGTGAGTTGGAGAAATCTCAGAGTAGATTAATGATTCCATTATCAAATATCAGACAGTTTAGCTGTCTGTAATTAGTGTTCTCTTTAACAAACAACAGCTGGCCTTTTCTGTAAACACTGTTGCATCTGAGCTTTCCCTCTGAGGCTGTAGCTATGTGGTGCGCTGTGGGATTGTAGAATGTATGGAATGACTCTGCTGTTTACCACGGAACTTCTAGAAATAGTTTTTCTTTTCTTCATTGGTTGTGACTTTCCATAACTAAGGATTTAGTGTACTCTAATGCTCTCAGTTTTTCTAACACTAAGAGAGGAGTTTTTCCCAGACTCTGGTAGATGTACAGAATAAGCTAGAAGAAAAGTTTTGTGGTTTTTTTTTAAGTATTGATGAGGCTTCACAAAATAAAAAATGCACAGCTAGGATCATGGCTAGACACTTCTAGGGCATCTCATTCAGCATGAAGAATGAATTGGAAGCAGAAGAAGTACAATTTATTCTTCTTGGGAGCTGTGTCACTTTAAAAGGTCTTCAGTTAACCAACCAGTCAATCCACCAGACATGGTGGCCCGGTGGTACTGTTGTTATTGCACATCAGTTTTTAACAAAATTTCATCACTTTGCAGGAGGGAGCTTTGGATGATAATGGAGTAAATACTTAATCTCAAGGATATCATCATTTAGGTGAGGGTACGGGGTGCAGACAAATGACATGTGGAAAACACAACCAGCTGGATGTGTGTCTGTGTGCTGTAGCCATGAGTAGAATTTGAATGGAGAGACAGTTGATTTTCCTGTTGTCTGGAGTCACTAAGGAAAATTGTTGGACATAGCGGGACTTGAGTTAGACCTTGAAGATCATGCTAGTTTCGGCTAGACCAAGAGAATAAAATAAACTTTCTGTAAAAAATGGTGTGTTCTAAGGACACCATCAGGTCACTTTTGTCCCCACTTTCCAGACCCCTCCACCACAGGAAACACCAGAACCATGATGGGAGGGTCACTACTGACTCATGCCAGTGACAGAAATGCCCCACATTGCTGTGCCAGAGTTATCTTAAAGCTTACCAAGTCACATCAAAAGATGAAGTGACACCACTGAGCTCAGCTTGGTCATCTTATGCAGTGCAGTGTCAGGTAACTCACCATCAATCTAGAATTTTCTGTTGTAAAAAAGTTGTTGACTGCCTGACCAGGTGGTGATGCAGTGGATAGAGTGTCGAACTGGGACATGAAAGACCCAAGTTCAAAACCCTGAGGTCGCCGGCTTGAGCTCAAGCTCATCTGGCTTGAGCATGGGCTCACCAGCATGAGTGTCGGGATGCTGGCTTGAGCCCAAAGTCACTAGCAAGGGGTGACTCGCTCTGCGGTAGACCCCCAGTCAAGGCACATATGAGAAAGCAATCAATGAATAACTAAGGTGCCACAATGAAGAATTGATGCTTCTCATCTTTCTCCCTTCCCATCTGTCTGTCCCTGTCTGTCCCTATCTGTCCCTGTCTCTGACTCTCTCTCTTTGTCTCTGTAAAAAAAAAAGTTGTTGACTTTCTGAGATTTATAGACTTTCTAATTATTGGCATGCAAGAGAAACTTAAATTTCTCATTTGTGCTGACTGGAAGCTAGACTTTCTAAGGTCTTTTACCACTTCCTATGTGATCACTTAAAATTTTACAATTACATAGTGAAATCAGCTAAATTTCCTAGAAGACTTGCTTTCTTTGAAACCACAAACATGGTAAAGTAGAAAGCTAGAAAATCCCTTCTCAAACTCAGAACATCAGAGGATATTTTCTTTTTCCCAGATAATTTTCTCAAGAACACAAGCAAGCAAACTGAAGACTATGGGTCTATTATCTGGTAGAAGGAGGAAGGGCTGAGGCATCCTGCATTCTGAGGTTTATAGATTCTTTAAGGAAAGGGTTGTCAGTAAAAAGAGAAAGGAGAGAGCAGGGTGGGACTTGCAAGAATAAGATTAATACTAGCATAACTACTGCAGTAGGGTGTACCACCTGAGGTTATCATCACCAATTTAACACCAACTGGAGTCCCAGTTTAGAGTGCACTGAGAGGACAGACTTTACCCAGTGATAAGATCTCAGATGTGGAACAGTGTGGTTGTGACAGCTCAGTTGTGATATAGCTCAGTTGTGGAACAGCATGGCTGGGAGGCAGCCTGGGTGAGGCGGCTGGGCAAGGTGATCCTGGTGTTATGGCTCCAGTGTTACAGCTCAGCTTTGATGCTACAGCTCTTATATGGTGTTGTGGTTCAGCTTCGATGCTGTAATTCCAGCCAGGGAAATGCAGTCTTCACTGGAAAGTGGAAACATGCTCCATGGAGGCGAAGCTGACCCTGGCTTATATTGGGAAGAATTCCTATCTCCAGTCCCTGATTGGTCCCTTCTCATGCAAATAAGGACTCCAAATTCTCACAGTTTGATTGGTCCAACCCCCCCCCCAAACAAAAAACAACTCACATCATTCTGATTGGTCAAAATAGAGCCACTCTGATTGGTAAAAATGTAAATGAGGCTATACCTTGGCAGCCCTGATTGGCTGGGGCAAGTTTTCAACCCATTGGTTGAATTATGAGCCTAAGAGCTCCTTTATAAGGGTCAGCACAGAAGGCAGAAACACAGAACAAAGGCAGCTAGTCCAGCCTTTGGCTTTTTCTTAAAATGCAGACTACATAAGAGGCCTCTGTAAACAATGGCTGTTAGACTCTGGTTATGGCTTTTGGTCCAGTTGACATAAAGAGACTTTTCCAAAAGGTATATTTCTTCTTGGGGTTAACAGGGGATAAGCCAGTGCAGCAGCCTTACAACAGATACATGTCACTTCATAACAAAAAGTAAGTCAGGTACACATGAGCCTTTGCCACTCATCTAACTCGAAGTGGACCTGCTCACCCTTTCCTTCTCCTACCCCAGCTACCATGCACTGGAGATGAAGGGGTGAAAAAGCACATTTTTTGAGTGGCTGAGTTTGGAGTGAAGTTGAGCCCTGTCTTAGACCAGCATAGGGAGCAGGACATACAGTGTCAGGGTGGGGTAGGATCCGCCCACAGAAGTTTCAGAGATGAGCAATGTTGACATCCAACCAGGATTTTTCTATAGCAGTTTTAAAATATGGCCTTCAATTTTGTGATATTTCTCCCATCAGGACGTGAGCTCTTTGAGCCCTCACCTTGATGTGGGTGGGGTTTCTACCAATAGAATATGGTACAAGAGGATTTGTCTCACCTTCAAGGCTAGATCATAAGGATCCCACTGTGATGTTTTGGAATGCTTGCTCTTGGCACATGCCCTCTGGGAACAAAGCTGTCCTGATGTAACAAGGCCCACAGAGAGGCCATATGCAGGTGTTTTGGCTGATGGACCTTGTTGAGCTCACCTTTGGGTCATCCCAGCCCAGACACCAGACATGTAAATGGAGAAGCCTGTGTGGGGACAGGTCGTTCTTTCTGTGCCTTGTCGAGCTTTTGGGCCACAGAATCTGAGACCATTGTAACATTGTTGTTTTATGTCTGCAAGTGTGGGGACATTTGTCACATGGCTATAGATAACTCATGCACAGCTCAGACAAATGACAAGCTGGACCACTGCAATGCTCATTCAAGGATGAACAAGGAAAGAAAGAAAATGTGCTGTGTGCTTGGGGAGATTCTGGGTATAACAGAAATGGAGCATTATCCTGATAATTAGAAGAAAGCTTATTGGTTAGATTAGAAAAGAAAAGAATTAGAGAAAACTTGTTCTCTTAGAATAATACAGAAAACCACAGATCAAATGCATTACAAAATAAATTCTATGAACACCCTGGCATTGAAATTAGAAAAAAATTTGCTATACAACCTGGGCTAATTTTAGCCTTTTTCTCCACCAAGAAAATATTTTCACGTATACACAAACCCAGAATATTTTTTCTCTACAAACCTTCACTGGAAATTGATTGCATGGTTAGTTAAGGGGTAAGTCAAAGGAAACTTCCATGAGCAGTTGTGAGAGAACAAGTTCTATGATGAAAGTGAATAATGGAATTTTCCTGGCTTCCCTCTTTCCTCCCTATTCTCCTGAGGCTGCTCTTTTGCCTCTTCAACACACATTGTAGCTGCCTCTTCCTGCATTCACCCCCCCTCCAAGCTGATCAATCCTTCTTTTACTCCTCTAATTGGGAAAAAGAAGAGAAACATAGATGAGTAGCCCCATCACTCGCAGCTTAGAATGTTGCTCAGTCTCCCTTTCCAGCCCATGTGGCACTCTCCCTTCCTGGCTGTGTTCATCCAGGGCTGGTTCTCTCTGACCTCCTGTCCTCTTCCTGAGCACTGGCCACTCCCCCAGGGACATCTCTCCACCCATGTGCAATCCATGCCAGGCCACCAGTCTCCCAGCAGCTGGCACTGAGGGCAGGTTGTCGTACATCTGACATTGTGCATCATAGCTGTCCTCCTTGCCCACCCATACATGTGAGAAAGCAGCACACTCTCAGCTCTGCTCATGTCTTAGCCTTAGTATTAGCCCTCTGCCAGGTGAGCAGTGTTAGATCAATGTTGGCTGAAGGAATGGATGATGGGATTCAGCTTGTATTAAAGTTGTCTGCCATGCTTCCCTCTTCCTGGAAACCATGGATATCCTTAGGGCACCTGTGTCCCCTTGATGTCTCTAAGTTCACTGTATGATACATGTCCTGTGCAGGGTAAGTCTGTGTTAATGCCAGGGAAGGAGCCAAACTTAGTTCTGATTGGCAGTTTAGGGATGTGCGGAAGGTCACATCTTGACCTTGTTCTTCAATTAGAAGACCACTATCTGCAGGAAGTTTTTAAAAATTTCTCTTCAGGGATAGAGCCCTTCCTGCTCCCTTGGGGCTTTGTAAAAAGCCTCTGTATAACGCTGCTCACCACATTGTATTTTAATGTTAATTTCTGTCTCATTTCACCCAAGCAAGGAGCATTTTAAGGGCCCAGAATTGCATGTGATGGGTCATGTGCACACCAGCGTGAGGTAGTTGAGAGGGATGGATAAATGCTTGGGAAATGAGAAATTAGATTACAATAATGGAAGAAATGTTATAGGGGGCCCAAACAAAGTGGTCCAGACCAGGCCCTGCCCTGCCTGGCCAGAGTCTGCTTAACCTGCTAATAATCTCCTGGGTCACCTTAGGAGGTTGGTTTGAATAGTTGCACATATAGAAACTAATGAAATCTGGGGAAAGGGAGGGGAAAAACCATCAGACTAGTACTTGTTATTAGTGTGTTTCAGGGGTCACTGTCTGAGCTCTTCTTGTCTTCATAAAGGAAGAAGGAGGTGAGGCAGTGGAGCCCAAACTTAACATTCAGAGGAGACCAGCATCCTTTTCTCATCAGCATAGGTGTCTCAGCGCCCTGAAGTGCCCCATGGCACAGAGGTGAGTGGCTGATGGCAGTGAGGGTACAGTGACCTCACTGCTGAGATGGATGTCAGTGGGGGCTGTGCCAGAGCACTCTGCCTGAGGACAGAGGCTTCCTGCAATTCAATCAGCAGTTGTGATAAACGTTGAGGAGCACAGACACAAAAAGCAGGTTACTTGACCTTAGGGGTTGGTGATATATAGAGTGGTGGGCAATGAAAGACTTCCTCCCACTCTAGAAGGCTGTCAACACTGCCATGAGTGATCTTATCCAGGCATGTTCGAAGGTCCAGGAGCACAGAGAGGAGGACCAAAGGAGGTGGGAGACTTTCTAGAGGAGATGCCACATGAGTTGGACTTTGAAGGATTCATATGACTTTAAGAGCTGAGAAGGTGTGAGAGAGAAGAAGGGACAATGACCTGAGTAAAGGCAGAAGAGCTGGAGGTGCTTGTATGCTGGGAGCAGTGGATCATGGGGAGACAGTGAGGCTGATGCTGGGACTGTGGCACATTATTTAGGGTCCTCAGAGCTGGAGTCTGGACTTTTCAATGTGAGTAAAACAAGAGGAGCTGAAAATGTTCTACCTGCTGCGTGAGAGACGGGATTCACCATGATGAGTTAATGTGTGAACATGGCCCTGGGGTGAGACCCCCGGCAGGAATGGTGAGCTCCAGAGTAGCTGGAACATAGAGGAGGTTTACAGCTGACTCCAGGTGTGAATGACACTGTGAGCATAAGGACTGGGCTGAGAAGATCCCGCAGATGGAGCTCGGTGCTGCCATTTGTCAAATGGCACATGGAATTTCCAATTTCATCTTATTGAAAAAGTCTGAATGTTTCAGGATTAGGACCAGTATTTTTTTTTTTGTGTGTGTGTGTGTTTTGGATTTTTTTTGTGTTTGAATACAGATGCTAAAACATAAATTCAATTGTGCTTGGGACAGATTCATTCAAAGGGAAGACTCATGACTTGCAAAATATATGAATTTAGATGAAAATCACTGGATGGCTTCCCTGAAAGGGTTTTTTTTTTAATGAGAGATACACAGGCAGAGAGAGACAGACAGAAAGAGGGACACAGAGTGACATACAGGCAGAAAGGGATAAAGATGAGAAGCATCAATTCTTTGTTGAGGTACCTTAGTTGTTCATTGATTGCTTTTTCATATGCACCTTGACTGAGCTACAGCAGAGTGAGTGTCCCCTTGCTCAACCAAGAGACCTTTGGGCTCAAGCCAGCAACCATGGGATCATGTGTTGTAGTAATATAATGTTGTAGTAATTAAATATATAGAAATATAAAAAACAAAAATATGGAAGATATATAAAAATAATTAAAATATAATATTAAAAATAATTAAGAAAATTAAATAAAGTTATGCCATCTGGATAGGAATTAATATAGTGTGTGAAGTTATACATAGATAAGAAGTGGCTTGATATCATAACTTTGTAAGTTAACGTAAAGAAGAACATCTTAAAAAGTGGTTTGGAGAGAAATGGCGCTGTCAGGAGTGTGACCGACAAATCTCCCAAAATTTCATCAAGTTCATCAACCAGAGACAGAAAAATCTATCCTTGGAGTGTCTGGGAGTTCCACACACTGAAGGCGAAGGTAGAGTCGAGCAAAAAATTGACTAAATATATAATCAACCCTGAAGGAAATAAGTTGGAAAAAAAAACACTCTGCCTTCCTCACTAACCTGAGCAAAGGCTGCTTTCACTTGGAACTGAGAGTCGGGGGGAGCTAAGGGTGTGGAGGTATCAATAGATAGGCTGTGGCATGGACCTTAGTTCAAGCCAAGGAAAGGGTGTGCCTGTGGTGAATCAGCCCACGTGAGCAAATGTGTACGTGCACGCAAGCAGCCGCCCACACCACGGGCAGCAGCTGCCAGCGGTGCGCAGGGAGTGCGCCAAAATGAACTTCCCTATGCCCGAGCTTCTCTGGGCGGGTGGGGCGCCTCACCCAGCCATTCAAGCTAACAATCAAGCATTGGAGGAGGGGTGCGCGGGCAGCTTGCAATCCTTTCTGTAGCAGATCTGCGGATCCAATCGCTGAAATTAGCTTAACCCACAGTCTGCTCACCTCCCAACTGACCTACATGACTCTAAATGACAAGATCTCTCTCAGTTCAGCGATCTAAGACAAGAGGCGTGATATTTTTTAATGCCTCTTGCTAAAGGGGTGGGGGCAACTTCTGATTGGCAGAGCTTGCATACTCAGGTATATACAGTAAAAAGAGGGACTTGACAGATGTTAAGACCTCCTGTACTGTAGGCAGTGACTAGTGCATCTTCTTTCCAGCCAAAACAGGTTACAAAGTGTGAATAGCCCGGGGAGAGTGGTCCCACAGAGTGCTAGGCTGCTGAACAGGCCTGGAGGCTCATAGAAAGTCACCTTGAGAGCAATTGTCTCCCAGCCCCGCCTGATTATGCTGGCGGCTCTGACTGCCAGAGCCTTACCCAGAGTCCTGCCTTGAGTGGGGATAGAGTGGGAATTTGCCAGCTCTTTGAGTCTCTTCCTCCCCAGGCAGAGGCAGTGGCAGTCTCATAGCTGGATCATCAGGCTGCTAATTTAGGAAGGAGAGACTAGGAGAGAGGCTCTGAAGAAACGCACTCTCACATTGTCGGAGCCTGCAAACGCTAACAAGCCTTGACTACCAATGAGACTGAAGCCTAATATATGATATATGACATTGCTGTAGAGTCTCATCAACTGCAAATCTCTACCTAAGCATGCCACAGGGGCAGAGCCTGGAGTACAGAGTCACCGACCAGGAAGAGGGAGAGGAAAGAAAAAGGAAGAAGTTAACCTCTCAAAATCAAGAAAAATCCATAGACTTTATAAACTTGTTCTACTATTTTTTATTTCTTTTATCTTCTTGCCTTTATTATTATTATTTCTATTTCCTCCACTTTGGTCTTTTTATTCTCTGCCTGACTTATTCTGTCCTCTTGAACTACACTACCCATAAGTGTTACATTATATTTATTTTCTTCTTCCTAACTCTCCATGAGGGTTACACTCCAAAACCCTTAACAATCTCTCTCTCCTTCTTTTTTTTTCCTTTTCCCCTTTTTCTTATTTCTCCCTCTCTATTAGTTTCTTCTTTTCTTTTTTTACTTTTTTTCTCATTCAATACTCAATCACAAACAAATTATTTAATTTGGGACTCAAGTTTTTTTTTTTTGGTGGCATTTTGGGTGCTTTTTACTTCACTTTTTAATCCATTAGCATTCCTCCCAACCCAGGGTCTCCATTCTGTTTAGTTTTTGCTCCACTTAATACAATAGTTATTTTTTCCCCTTTTTCCAGCTTCCCTCTTATCCCTCTCATTATATCTCTTAGTCAACCATCACTTACAAGCAAATCATTTTATACTTGTCCCAAATTTTTTCCTTTATTGCATTTTGTGGGTACCTACTTCCTTTTTTGCCCCTTGAACACTTCCCCCCAACTCAGGCCCTCCATTATAGGCAAATTTTGTTCCATTTAGCATAATATAATTCACAGTTCATCATGATATTTTTTTTAAAAAGGAGGGGAGAGAAAGGGAAGAGAAAAAAAAAGAGGGGGAAATAATAAATTATTATTGATTTTTTTTCTCCAAATTTTTTTCTTGATTTTTTAAAACTATTTTTACTTTTTATTCTTTATTAATTTTTATTAGTGCTATTAACAAGACTACCCTCAGATGCCATTAAGAAAAAGGAAATCAAATATCATGGGTACAAAAGAGAGAGAAGCAGCACAGATAGATGTGGAAAAATCTATGGAGAAAAAATTTAATATATTGGAAACCTTAGAGCTAAATGACAAAGAATTTAAAATAGAAATCCTAAAAATACTCAGATATAAACAAGAAAAAACAGAAAGGCAATTTAGAGAGCTCAGAAAACAACTCAATGAACAAAAAGAATATATTACCAAGGAAATTGAAACTATAAAAACAAATCAAACAGAGATGAAAAACTCAATTCATGAACAGAAAAACAAGGTAACAAGCTTAGCTAATAGTACAGGCCAGATAGAAGGTAGGATTAGTGACATAGAAGACAAGCAACTTGAGGCACAACAGAGAGAAGAAGAGAGAGGCTCAAAAATTAAAGAAAATGAGAAATCCCTACAGGAATTGTCTAACTCCATCAAAAAGAATAATATAAGAATAATAGATATATCAGAGGGAGAAGAGAGAGAAAATGGAGAATATATCAAACAAATAATAGACGAGAACTTCCCAAGCCTGTGGAAAGAACTAAATCCTCAAATTCAAGAAGCAAAGAGAACACTGAGTTTTCTTAACCACAATATACCTACTCCAAGGCACATCATAATGAAAATGGCACAAACCAACGACAAAGAAAAAATTCTCAAGGCAGCCAAGGAAAAGAAGAATATAACATATAAAAAAAAGCCTATTAGATTATCATCATACTTCTCAGCAGAAACTCTACAAGTTAGAAGAGAGTGGACCCCAATATTTAAAGCCCTGAAAGAGAGGAAATTTCAGGCAAGAATACTATACCCATCAAAGTTATCCTTCAAATGAAGGAGAAATAAAAACATCCACAAATACAGAAAAGATGAGGGAATTTATCATCAGAAAACACCCACTCCAGGAAATACTAAAAGGGGTTTTTCAACCAGATCAAAGAACAAAACAAAACAAAACCACAAATGAAAGCTCCAACAAGAACACAATAAAACCAAACTTAAACTGTGAAAACAAAAGCAAAAAAAAGGGGAGAGGATGGAGATTAACAGTAGCAAAGGACAATGAAGTGCAGAAACACTCATAAGATAGGGTAATACAATGAATATGCTAGGTACCCTTTTCATTACTTAATGGTAACCACCCTTGAAAAAACCACCACAGAAGCACATGACTTAAAAAAGGTAGCAACAGAGGAAAGAAGTATGGAATACAAACAAACAAAAACAAATGATAGAAAAACAAAAG
Source organism: Saccopteryx bilineata (assembly GCF_036850765.1). Taxonomy (NCBI): domain Eukaryota; kingdom Metazoa; phylum Chordata; class Mammalia; order Chiroptera; family Emballonuridae; genus Saccopteryx; species Saccopteryx bilineata. The sequence goes on from NC_089498.1 coordinate 95,073,464, forward strand.
AGAAGTATCAAACAAGATACAAAACTAACAGAAAGCAATTTATAAAATAGCAATAGGGAATCCACAAGTGTCAATAATTATACTAAATGTAAATGGATTAAACTCACCAATAAAAGGCAAAGAGTAGCAGAATGGATTAAAAATGAAAATCCAACTGTATGCTGCCAGAAGAAACACATCTAAGCAATAAGGATAAAAACAAATACAAAGAGAAAGGCTGGAAAACAATAGTCCAAGCAAATAACATCCAAAAAAGTAGGCATAGCAATACTCATATTTAATAATGCTGACTACAAGACAGCAAAAGTACTTAGAGACAAAAATTGTCATTTCATAATGATTAAGGGGATGCTGGATCAAGAAGACATAACAATCCTTAATATATATGCACCAAACCAAGGAGCACCAAAATATATAAGTCAGCTACTTATTGACCTAAAACCAAAAACGGACAAAAATGCAATCATACTTGGAGACCTTAACACACTGCTGACGGCTCTAGATCGGTCATCCAAACCGAAAATCAATAAAGATATACTGGCCTTAAACAAAATACTAGAGCACCTGGATATGATAGACATCTACAGAACACTTCATCCCAAAGCAACAGAGTATACATTTTTCTCTAGTGTACATGGAACATTCTCAAGAATTGACCATATGTTGGGCCACCAAAATACCATCAGCAAATTCAGAAAAAATGAAATTGTATCTAGCATATTTTCTGATCATAAAGCCTTGAAACTAGAATTCAACTGCAAAAAAGAGAACCCCCCCCCACAAAAATGTGGAAACTAAACAACATACTTTTAAAAAATGAATGGGTCAAAGAAGAAATAAGTGCAGAGAGCAAAAGATATATACAGACAAAAGAAAATGACAATACGACATATCAGAATCTCTGGGATGCAGCAAAAGCAGTAATAAGAGGGAAGTTCCTATCACTTCAGGCCCACATGAACAAACAAGAGAGAGCCCAAGTAAACCACTTAACTTCACACCTTAAGGAACTAGAAAAAGAAGAACAAAGACAATCCATAACCAGCCAAAAAGGGAAATAATAAAATTCAGAACAGAAATAAATGAAATAGAGAACAGAAAAACTATAGAAAAAATTAATAAAACAAGGAGCTGGTTGTGTGGAAAGATCAACAAAATTGACAAACCCTTGGCAGGAATCACCAAGTAAAAAAGAGAAAGGACTCATATAAACAAAATCCAAAATAAAAGAGGAGAAATCTCCACAGACATCATAAATATACAAAGAATTATTGCAGAATACTATGAAAAACTATATGCCACCAAATTCAACAATCTAGAAGAAATGGATAAATTCCTAGAACAATATAACCTTCCTAGACTGAGTCATGAAGAAATAGAAAGCCTAAACAGACCAATTAGGAGGGAGGAAATAGAAAAAACTATTAAAAACCTCCCCAAAAATAAAAGTCCAGGCCCAGACGGTTATACTAGTGAATTCTATCAAACATTCAAAAGGGACTTGGTTCCTATTCTACTCAAAGTCTTCCAAAAAATTGAAGAAGAAGCAATACTTCCAAACACATTTTATGAGGCCAACATAACCCTCATGCCGAAACCTGGCAAGGATGGCATAAAAAATGAAAATTACAGACCAATATCTCTAATGAATACAGATGCTAAAATACTAAACAAGATACTGGCAAATCGAATACAATAACATATTCAAAAAATAATACATTGTGATCAAGTGGGATTAATTCCAGAATTTCAAGGATGGTTCAACATATGTAAAGTGGTTAACATAATACACCATATCAACAAAACAAAGAACAAAAACCACATGATCTTATCAATAGATGCAGAAAAAGCATTTGATAAAATACAACACCATTTTATGTTTAAGACACTCAAGAAAATGGGTATAGAAGGAAAATATCTCAACATGATAAAGGCCATATATGATAAACCATCAGCCAACATCCTATGAAACGGCATAAAACTGAGGACTTTCCACCTTAAATCAGGAAGAAGACAGGGTTGTCCTCTCTCTCCACTCTTATTTAACATGGTGCTAGAAGTTCTGGCCAGAGCAATCAGACAAGAGAAAGAAATAAAAGGCATCCATATCAGAAAAGAAGAAGTAAAGGTATCACTTTTTCAGATGATATGATCCTATACATCGAAAACCCCAAGGACTCCACAAAGAGATTACTAGAAACAATAAACCAATACAGTAAGGTCGGAGGATACAAAATTAACTTACAAAAGTCCATAGCCTTTCTATATGCCAACAATGAAATATTAGAAAATGAACTCAAAAAAATAATCCCCTTTACAATTGCAACAAAAAAATAAAATGTCTAGGAATAAACATAACAAAGAATGTAAAGGACCTATATAACAAAAACTAGAAAGCATTGTTAAAGGAAATCATAAAAGATACCATGAGATGGAAAATTATTTCTTGTTCTTGGATAGAAAGAATAGATATAATCAAAATGGCCATATTACCCAAAGCAATTTATAAAGTTAATGCAATTCCCATCAAAATTCCTATGACATTTTTTAAAGAAATGGCACAAAACATCATCAGACTTATATGGAACTATAAAAAAACCCGAATAGCCAAAGCAATCCTAAGGAAAAAGAATGAAGCTGGGAGCATTACAATACCTGACTTCAAACTATATTATAGAGCCACAATAATCAAAATGGCATGGTATTGGCAGAAAAATAGACACTCAGACCAATGGAACAGAATAGAAAGTCCAGAAATAAAACCACATATATCTGGTCAAATAATTTTTGATAAAGGGGCCAACAACACACAATGGAGAAAAGAAAGCCTCTTCAACAAATGGTGCTGGGAAAACTGGAAAGCCATATGCAAAAGAATGAAACTCGATTACAGCTTGTCCCCTTTTATGAAAATTAATTCAAAATGGATCAAAGACCTAAATATAAGACCTGAAACAATAAAGCACATAGAAGAAGACATAGGTACTAAACTCATGGACCTCGATTTTAAAGAGCATTTTATGAATTTGACTCCAAAGGCTAGAGAAGTTAAGGCAAAGATATTATGACTGCATCTGACTAAAATGTTTTTGCATAGCAAGAGAAACTGACAACAAAATAAACAGACAGCCAACTAAATGGAAAATGATATTTCCAAACAACAGCTCAGATAAGGGCCTAATGTCCAAAATATACAAAGAACTCAGAAAACTCAACAAGAAACAAACAAACAATCCAATAAAAAAATGGGAAGAGGACATGAACAGACACTTTTCCTAGGAAGAAATACAAATGGCCAACAGATATATGAAAAGATGCTCAGCTTCATTAGTTATTAGAGAAATGCAAATCAAAACTACAATGATATACCACCGCACACCTGTTAGATTAGCTATTATTAACAAGACAGGTAATAGCAAATGTTGGAGAAGTTGTGGAGAAAAAGGAACCCTCATTCACTGTTGGTGGGAATGTAAGGTAGTACAACCATTATGGAAGAAAGTATGGTGGTTTCTCAAAAAACTGAAAATAGAACTACCTTATGACCCAGCAATCCCTCTACTGGGTATATACCCCCAAAACTCAGAAACATTGATACATAAAGACACATGTAGGCCCATGTTCATTGCAGCTTTGTTCACAATGGCAAGACATGGATACAACCAAAAAGCTTTTCAATAGATGACTGGATAAAGAAGATGTGGCACATATACACTATGGAATACTACTCAGCCATAAGAAATGATGACATTGGATCATTAAAACAAAATGGTGGGATCTTGATAACATTATACAGAGTGAAATAAGTAAATCAGAAAAAAGCAAGAACTACTTGATTCCATACATTGGTGGGACATAAAAATGAGATTAAGAGACATGGACAAGGGTGTGGTGGTTTCCGGGAGTGGGAGAGAGGAGGGTCGCAGGAGGGGAGGAGCGAGAGGGGAAGGGGGTGGGGCTCAAAGAAAAGTAGATAGGGGGTGACAGAGGACTATCTGACTTTGGATGATGGGTATGTAACATAATTGAATGACAAGATAACCCGGACATGTTTTCTTTGATTATATGTACCCTGATTTATTGATGTCAGCCCATTAACATTAATAAAAATTTATTTATAAAAAAAGTGGTTTGATGTAACATTTCAGTAGATTAACATAAAATGGGTTCCCTGAGAGGTGCTCCCAAAAAGGTGGTTTGAGGTGATAATCCTGTAGATTGACATCTGTTAGAAGGTGTTGGCCAGGAAAGGTACTAAAGATGTGGAGCCCCCTGCTGCAGTAGTCGCCCAGACTTCAATGTTGATGTAGACTGTTTCCACGCCACTCTGAGCTCTCACCAAAGATAGCCAAAAGGAGCACACCAATGGGGCCCCCTTACGCTGTACCCAGGCACGCCAAAAGGATTTGTGAGTAATAAATTGCCTGTGTGATTCTTCCAACTAACTCTGTGTGTTGGTCTCATGCTTTTCCTCTGGTGGCAGTTAGAGTCAGCACTGAGTATTAGCATCCTCATAGCTGTCTCAAGAGTAGTCTTGAAGAGGCTGCCAGCCTGATGATAAGCAGGAGTGTCCCACTGCACTGGGAAGTCGAATCAGGGACACCTGATTGATGTAGAGCTTGGGCTCTACTGGGACATCATGTTTATGATCCCATGCTCAAGCCAGTGACACAGTGCTCAAGCTGGTGAGCTCATGCTCAAGCTGGTTGAGCCTGTGCTCAAATTGGTGATCTTGGGATTTTGAATCTGAGTCCTCTGCATCCCAGACTGACACTTTATCCACTGCACCACTGCCTGCTTAGACTGCCCATAAAGCAGTTTAGAACAGTGATGAAATAATGGGCTCTCGGCCAGCCTGCCTGGGTTCAAATATCAGCTTTGTCACTTAGCAGCTGTGTGATCTTGGGCAGTACTTAACCTCTCTGTTCTTCAGATCTCTCACCTATAATAAGTGATGTACTAGTATTTAACTCCTAGGGTTGTTGCAGTTATGAAAACTGGACCCAATTGCACTATATGGAAGTTAGCTTTTACTTTTATTGCTGTCTCTGGTTAAAAGCATTCTTTTCTATTGTAAACACCATGGTAATTAAGTTCTTGTGTGTTTTGGCATCTTTTCATATTTTTGGGGGGGATATTTTCAATGGTTTTGTTTCCTCTTGACTATCCTTAACTTGACTTTATAATGCTATTTGGGGGAAATTATGGGACCTGTGAGACCTTAACAGAGACTATTAAATGCATAATCTCAGGATGTTTTGATGATATCCTGGTGTTCTTGGAATGTGGTTTCTTTTTTTTTTTATTACCAATATATTCACATTATGCTATAGTTTGTAATTTCTATCTGTAATTTTATTTGCTAACTTTGTCTTTCATGAAAAATGAGTTTTAGTAGACAATAAGCAACATCATGTTTTTGGGACTTCTTAGAGTAACTGTGACAGAAGTACAGAAAATTATTTCTATAATTTTATTTAGAAGTTTCTTCTCTACTGTTATTCTGAATATGCTCTCATCTGACTATGAAAACATTAAGGTCAATGCGAGAGACTGAAAACTCACTTCATTATAAAATTTGGCTGTCTTTACCTACTTTCATTGAACAAATCCAGTTAAACAGATATACTACATGATTCCAGATATATAGAGAACTGACACTATGTATGCAAAAGTGGGTTTCCATAATGGAATTAAATTGCTTTACTCATGTGTTTGGAACTGTGTGGATGTCTTCAGTGCACACCCTATGCATTAGCAATTTTAAAGGACAACAAAAACAGCAATTCTCGCACAAGCAATGTCCGGAAAGTTTTGTTGCACATGACATAGTATATATCGATTTTTCATTCATCAGTTTTTGTTCATTTGCTGAAAAAAAAAAGATTTTAATATGTTTCTTTTTCTTTTTTTTATGGTTTTCTACCTGCTAGAAAATTCTCTAGTAGATTTTCCCATGGTTAGTTTTTCGACATAAATAGGATAAGTTAAATTGTTAATCTTCCTGTAGATTTAAGAGAAGCAGCTCCAGGGGACAGTGGGGCTTTGAGGTGTTCTAGCTTTCACTTGGGGATGTTGTCTAGGAGGTTATGAGAAGATCTTGTTTTGAAGCTGATTTAACATCTCATGAGCTTTCTATTATTATGTAACAGTTGTAAAGAGCAAGACCCATGTGGTTCAGCCCTGGGGCATTGTTGTGGACAAACAACCCCCCCAAAACACAGTGTGGCTGCCAATAGTTATTTCAAAATAATTCAAGGTCTTTACTTAACTTTTTCAGAAAAGAGGAAAAGGAGCATAAAGGGAAATAGAGGAACAAGAGGAAGAAGTGGAGAATGACTATTGGTAAGATATTTTATTTCCAGGAAGATATAATATTTCAAACCTGAGTTTGTCTAGTAAATCATTATTGTATAGACCATATTTTGAGTCCATGATGTAATTAAATTACATCTCAAAACCCCATAGTTATTTAATAAAGTCATCATCTGTGTGGTAGTTTTATAAAGATACTTACTGATGTGTATTTTGGGAGATTCCAAGATGGCAACTGAGTAGGTGGATGTTCCAACTGCTATCTCCCAGGACCAAATTGGATTACAACTTAATTTAAAAACAATCATCTTGAAAAACCAGCTTTGGACTAAATTAAGAGGACTCTGTAACCAAGGATCACAGAAGAAGTCACACTGAGACTAGTAAGAAGGACAGAGATGTGGAAAGAACTTCCCTGCTCCCAGAAGCAGTGGCTGAGGGACTCTCACAGTGGGGAGGGTTACCCTGACAGGTGTGGGTCCTCAGCCCCAGTCCCAGAGCTCCAGCCTAGAGCCCCAGAGTCTAGAAGAGGCACCCAGATAGAACTTGGTGGTGAAAAGAGCTGGGTTTTCTGTCTGTGAAAAAGATACAGCTTTCTGAGACTGAGACTTGTGCAGAAAATCTCATCACAGCCACTTACCTGGGGCTCCAGGGGAGGGAGAACTGAGAGGACTGGAGTTGCATGAGGAGAGTGTAGAGATAGAGGCCCAGAGAGAGACAGGATGGGGGATGACCATCCTAACCCCTGGGCTGAGTCATTCTCCAGTACTGCAGTCACCATCTTTCTTGGGTGGAGCATTCCCTTGGAGTGACATCAGCCTGGGGAAAAGTCTCTCCTGCTCTAGTCAGGGTAAAGGGTCATTCTGAGAGGCCATGAAGTAGGGGGAGAGTCAGTGACTTGGCTTTCTGGTGCTGAGGCTGGAGCTATACCCCCACACTCTCCCAAGCTTATGACTTGTGCTTCCACCTCACAGGAGACTCAATTGAAACTGTGAGAGGGCAGACCACACCTTTGAGTCTCAGAGGCTACCAGACTCTTGGGCCCACATCCTACTGATGTGTAAAAAAACTCTAGGCAGACTGGAACCTGGGGCCAAGGGGCAAAGCTACAGCCACCACCATTCCTAATCCCTGAATTGCTGCAGGCTCTAGACTCTAGTGACCAACAAGCAGCCAGCAGACAGAGGCTGCAGAAGGAAGGACTCAGGGAAACTTGGCCTTTTGAGCAGCATTTCCCCCAGGATTAGTGTGGGTAAGAACCAGCCTAGGTGTGCAGCTGGTATTTCCATGTGTACCTGGGCTCAGCAGAAGCAACCACAAACTCTAGATTTCTTGTAGCTCTAAGAAGGTTGCTGAGGGCCAGTCACGGGTAGTGTTTCCAACTGGTCTGCACCAGTTTTTTCAGAGAGGCACAGGGCTGGCACATCCAGTGGCCAGCTGCAGAGAGCATCAGTTTAGGACCTAACAACCTTTGCTAGAGTGATATTTTAATGAAGGGCTCCTCACACCTGGCCTAGCTGGGGTGAGTTCTGCTCTCTGTGATCAGCACCTGCACAGCAGCTCATGTGCATTGGATAGGGTGAAACTACATAGTCAGCTGGCCTGGGTGCTGGATATCATGCCCTGCTGAAACAGACTCCAAAGGGCAAAAGGAGAGAGGCATGGAGCATGGACATTCAACGTGTGGGTCCCTGTGAGCCTATTGTTGTATCTGGTTGAGGAATATAACCACTTTCTGGGGGGGCACAATCAGACCCAGGAAAGGACTCTCTCAGTCTTCCTTTCTGAGACCAGGTTCTCATCAGCTGTAAGAATTTCTGCAGAGGGAACTGTCAGCCCCACTTGAACTGAATCTGCTGTTCACCTTGAGGAGAAATAAAAATTGAGTACCCAGCAGTGGCTGAAGGATTAGGCTTTGGAGTAGGGGCCACACACCCTCTACTGAGCTACTACCCAAGAGACCCCTGAAGTAGGGGTCCCACTAATGTTGTATTCCTAACCTCAGTTGCCCCAACCCAACAAGCTTGCAACCTGTAGAGGGATTGTTTGGATGAAGCTAGTCTAGGCCCACACTACAGTCTTTCAACAAAAGACTCTGGAAAGAGCTGTAAGAAGAAGTGGAGCAGCTGAAAAGTGGAGGTAAATCTTACAGAGATCAAATCTTTTACGGAGTTGCTGTCAGCTCTAAGCAAAAGGAAGCTGATCCTTATACACATGTTGGACCCTCCCACACTACCCAGGCACAGAAAATGAAGACACAAACAGAAAATAGAGCAGTAGCTGCTGACAAGTAGCCCACAGCTTGTTACAAACAACAGCTGATGCCAACCTGAGATCTAGAACCAACAAACTGCTAGCTGGTTGCAGACAGCACTAACCCTAGACTCAGCTAGCTACACAAGAAGCGCACCCAAAGGAGGAGCCTATACACAGACAAAATGGGTAGACAAAGAAATGTTATCCAAATGAATCAACAAGAAAAATCCCCAGAAAAACAACTGAATGAGATAAAAGTAACCAAACTACCAGAAGCAGAGTTTTAAAAAATAATTTTTAAGATGCTCAAGAATTTAGAGCAAAAATAGATGGACACAATGAGCTCCTAAATAAAAAGATAACAAGCATAAAAAAGGACATTGAAATCATAAAAAAGAACCACTCAGAAGTGACAAATAAAATATTAGAAATGAAGACTGCACTAGAAAGAATTAATAGCAGACTGGATGGATCAGAGGATTGAATCAGCAATTTAGAGGACAGGATAAACAAAAGCACTGAAGCAGAGCAGCAGAAAGAAAAGAGGCTCAAAAAGTCTAAGGAAACTCAAAGAGAGCTCCGTGACAACATGAAGAGAAAGAACATCCATATCCTAAGAGTTCCTGAAGGAGAGGAGAAGAAACAAGGGATAGAGAACCTGTTTGAAGAAATCATAGCTGAAAACTTCCCTACATTGATGAAAAAAAGTCACACAAGTTCAAGAAACACAAAAAGTTCAATTAAAGAGGAACCCAAGGAGGACTACACCAAGAAACATCATAATTAAAGTGCCAAAGTTAAGAGACAAAGAAAGAATACTAAAAGCTGCAAAGAAAAGCAGTCAATTATCTACAAAGGAGCCCTCATAATGATGACATCAAACTTCTCAACAGAAACACTTAAGGCCAGAAGGGATTGGCAAGAAATTTTCAAAGTGATGCAAAGCAAGAACCTACAATCAAGACTTCTTTATTCAGCAAGGCTATCATTTGAAATTTAAGGAGAAATAAAAAGCTTCCCAGATCAAAAAAACAAACAAAAACAAACGTCAAGAAATTTATTACAACCAAACCAGTACTGCAAGAAATGTTAAGGAGCTTGCTGTAAAAAGGGCAAAAAAAAAAAAAAAAAATCTAGAAAAAGAGGACTGTAGATTTGAAGAATAAAATGACAATAAACAACTACATACCAAAAATAACTTTAAATATAAGTGGATTGAATGCTTCAATCAAAAGTCATAGGGTAGATCTGGAAAAACCAACTTTGGACTAAACTAAGAGGACTCTTCAACCAAGGAACACTGAAGAAGCCACACTGAAACTGGTAGGAAAAGCAGAAATGCAGAAACGCGGAGAGGGCTGCCCAGCTCCCCGGAGTGAACGGCAGCAGGGAGAGACTCATGTGGCGGGAAGTGAGTTTAGCAGAGGGGAAAGGGTCCTGAGCCCCAGGAACAAAGCCCCAGCCTGCAGCCCCAGAGCTCAGAAGAGGCGTAAGGACATTATTTAGCTGGAAACAAGTCAGGATACTGTTTGTGAGAAAGAGTCTGATTTCTCAGACCCAGGATCCTTCTTAAAGGGACTGCGCAGAACATCTCTCTCACAACCACTAACCAAGGGCTCCTGGGGACAAAGGGAGAGAGGAGAGGACCAGAGTAACAGGAAGAGAGTGTAATCTAGGAGGTACAGGGAGAAACATTTTGAGAGACAGCCACCCTAACCTCTGGGATGAGTCACTCCCCAAATCTGAAGTGAATATTTCCCCTGGAAACAGCAATACCAGCAAAGAGAAGCAGGACACCAGCCAAACAAGCTCTTCCATGGTACTCAGAGCAGAATCACTTAGAAGGAGGGAGCTTTCTGGACTACAGTAGTGAGTCTTAGGGTCTAAACTGCAGCACTCCCACCCACACAGCTGAGGGCTCGCCCAAGGGCGGGCAATGGCAGGATGTGGAAGCGTGGTTCTGATGGCAAGGGCGGAAGCCAGCCACTACTGAGATCCAGGTGTGAGCTCAGTTTTGCCCAGCTGGGAGAGAGGGGATGTGCAAAAGTGGACAAGCCCAGCTGCAGACCACCTGCAATCCAGCCTGCGGGGGAGGGAGAAGGGCAGGAACCCCAGAAGGGGTGGAGACCTGCTCTTGAGCAAGGGCACAGGAGCACAGCCTTGCCCACCTGCAGAACCGAGGCTTGTGGCCTGACTTGAAAGCCAGCTCTTCCCGTGGGGGTAAAGCAGAAAGCCCAGAACAGGCAGAGTCCCACTATGGAGCACAGGCACGCAGCCCCACCTGGCCTGTGGAGCCAAAGCTTCCAGCCGTCCCACAAGCAGGCTCCTCCTGCAAGGGCAGGGCGAAAGCCTGGAATCAGGTGGAGAATGCAGCTGAGAAAAGGTGCTCGCCCCTGCCCTCAGGGCCGAGCATAACGCCACCTGCGGGGGCGGGGTGAAGGCCAAGGCCACCAAGGCTTGTACACCGAGCATGTGATCACAGCCACTCCAGTGAAAGAAAGGCAGAAACCACAGAAACAGCCCCAGTGGGCACCAGCAATGCCAATACCCGATCGCCCTAGGCAGCAACAGCAGATAAGGTGTCATGCCTGCAGACAGACCACACCTAGGGAACACAGAGGCCACACCCAGTGGACTCCAGTGACCAAAACCTTCTTTTACATAGACAAATGAGAAAGAAAAGAAATGCAACACCAATGAATCAATAGAAATCCCCAGAAAAGGACCTGAACGAGTCAGATATAATCAAATTTCCAGATGCAGAGTTTAAAATAACGATTGTTAGGATTCTCAAAGATATTAGAACAACAATAGATGGTCATTATGAACACCTAAATAAAAATACAGCAAATATAAAAAGGGACATTGAAATAATAAAAAGAAAAAATCAGTCAGAAATGACAAATATCAGAAATGAAGAACACAATGGAAGGAGTTAAAAGCAGGATGGATGAAGCTGAGAATTGAATCAGCGAGTTAGAGGACAAGATAAATAAAGTCATGGAAGCAGAGCAGAAAAAAGAAAAGAGTCTCAAAAAGTCTGAGGAAACTCTAAGAGGGCTCTGTGACAACATGAGAGAAATAACATCTGCATCATAGGGGTTCCTGAAGAAGAAGAGAAAGAACAAGGTATAGAGACTTTGTTCAAACATATCATAGCTGAAAACTTCCCTCAATTAAGGCAGGAAAACATCTCACAAGTTCAAGAAGCACAGAGAACTCCATTAAAGAGAAACCCAAAGAAATCTACACCAAGACACATCATAATTAAAATACCAAAACTAAGTGATAAAGAGAAAATATTAAAAGCTGCTAGAGAAAAAAAGACTATCACCTACAAAGAAGCCCCCATAAGGATGACTTCTGACTTCTCAACAGAAACATTTGAGGCCAGAAGGGAATGGCAAGAAATATTCAAAGTAATGCAGAACAAGAGCCTACAACCAAGACTACTTTATCCAGCAAGGCTATCATTTAAAGTTGAAGGAGAAATAAAAAACTTTCCAGATCCCCCCAAAAAACAACAACAACAAAAAACCCTCAGAGAATTCACTGCAACCAAACCAAGGCTGCAAGAAATGCTAAGGGGCCTGTTGTAAACAGATCAAAGGGGAAAAAGAATATAGCAAAAGAGGAATAAAGTTTGAAAGAATAAAATGGCAATAAACAACTACATATCAATAATAACCTTAAATGTAAATGGATTAAATGATCCAATCAAAAGACATAGGTTAGCTGCTTTGATAAGAAAATAGGACCCATACATATGTTGTCTACAAGAGACACACCTTAAAACAAAAGATGCATATAGGCTGAAGATAAAAGTATGGAAAAAATATTCTACGCCAATGGAAATGACAAAAAGCTGGGGTAGCAATACTTATATCAGACAAAATGGACTTTAAAACAAAGACTATAGTAAGAGATAAAGTAGGTCACTACATAATGATAAAGGGAGCAATCCAAAAGGAAGAGATATCCATTATAAATATCTATGCACTTAATATAGGGCCACCTAAATATATAAAGCAGACTTTGATGGATTTAAAGGGTGAGATTAACATCAATACTATAATAGTAGGGGATTTAAATACCCCACTAACATCACTAGATAGATCCTCAAGAAAGAAAATTAACAAAAAAACAGCAGACTGAAAGGACATACTAGATCAACTCGACTTAATAGATATCTTCAGAACCTTTCACCCTAAAGCAGCAGAATATACATTCTTTTCAAGTGCTCATGGTACATTCTCTAGGATAGACCACATGCACAAAAGCAGTCTCAACAAATTTAAGAAGATTGAAATCATATCGAGCACTTTCTCTGATCACAATGGCATTAAACTAGAAATCAACCACAACAGAAAAACTGAAAAATACTCAAACACTTGTAAACTAAATAGCATGTTATTAAGTAATGAATGGGTTAACAATGACATTAAAGAAGAAATTAAATAATTTCTAGAAACAAATGATAATGAGGAAACATCAACTCAAAATTTATGGGACACAGCAAAAGCAGTCCTTAGAGGTAAGTTCATAGCATTACAGGCATATCTCAAGAAGCTAGAAAAAGCTCAAATAAACAACTTGATCCTGTATCTAAAAGAACTAGGAAAAGAACAGCAAGTAAAGCCCAGACCTAGTAGAAGGAAGGAAATAATAAATATCAGAGCAGAAATAAATGACATAGAGGCTAAAGAAACAATACAGAGGATCAGTGAAACCAGCACTTGGTTCTTTGAAAAGGTAAAGAAGATCGATGAACCTTTAACCAGTCTCACCAAGAAAAAGAGAGGACTCAAATAAATAAAATTAGAAATGAGAGTGGAGAGATGACGTCAGAGTAATGGCGGGGTAGGAAGCAATACCGATAAATCTCCCCCAAAACTCAACAAGATCTTCAACCAGAAACGGAAAAACCTATCCTTGGAGCCTCCAGATGTTTCACAATACACCCAAAGGTATGATCGAGTGAAAAATTGGCTAAATATATAACCAAACCCCGAAGGAAATAGGGAGTAAGAAATACTCCGCCTTCCTCACTAACCTAAACAGGGCGGCTTTCACTGGAACCTGAGAATATAGAAACTAAGGCGGGCAAAGGGGGTGAGTAGATCCAGGCCACGGCACAAACGGCCGAACCAGGCTGTGGCACGGAAATCCAAGTTGAGGAAAAACTGTTCCTGTGACAACCCAGGGAATACAACTAACACTCGCACCAAACCCAGACAAAGAAAGACAAGCGGGGCAGCCATTCTACCCGATCTCCTAATCTCCTGGTCGTCGCGCACAGATAGTGGGCGAGAGATTCCTTCCAAAGCCCCGGGAGGGTGCGCCCGTGTTACCCCACAGAGAGGCAGAGTCAGAGGCCTTTGTGTGGGCTGAAAGTGGAATCTCTAGGCCGCCCCAGTGCCCTGGGGGAGCCGCACATGGGGAGGGAGCGAGAACTAATTCCAACACTGGAACTTTTCCATGCGGGAGGGGGTTTCACTCAGAGGGTGAGGCCGCTGGTCTGATATCCTGGTCTGCGCATGCAGATAGTGAGCGAGAGATTCCTCCGAGTGCCTTGGCAGTGCCTGCCTGTGTTATCCCACAGAGGGGCAGAGTCAGGGGCATGTGAGTGGGCCTAAAGCGGAATCTCAGGCCGCCCCAGTGCCTTGAAAAAGCCGCACACGGGGTCGGAGCAAGAGCCAATTCCAACGCTGGAACTTTTCAGTGCAGGTGGGGGGTTTCACTCAGAGGCCGAGACTTTCGGTCTGACATCCTGGTCTGCATGTGCAGATAGTGAATGAGAATTTCCTCGAAGCGCCACGGGAGTGGGTGCCTGCCCATGTTACTGGACAGAATGGCAGAGCCAGAGGTCCTTGAGTGGGTGGAAGACCCGGCTGATTATGCTAGCAGCTCTGACTGACTGAGCCTTATCCAGAGCCCTGTGCTGAGTGGGAATAGAGTGGGGAGTGGCCAGCTCCTTGAGCCTCTTACTATCCAGGCAGGGGCAGCAGCAACCCCATAGCTGGATTATCAGGCTACTAATTGAGGAAGGAAAGACTAGGAGAGAGGCTCCAGGAACACGGACCCTCTCACTGTCGGAGCCTATAAATGCTAATGAGCCTCAACTGCCAACGTGATTAAAGCACAATACATGACATCAACATAGAGACTTATCAACTGCAAACCTCTACCTAAGCGTGCCAAAGGGGCAGAACCCGGGGTAGAGAGTCACCAACCAGGAAGAGGGAGAGAAAAGAAAAAGCAAGAAGATAACCTCTCAAAATCAAGAATAATCCGGACTTTATAACCTATCCCATTTTATTATATTTGTTTGTTTGTTTCTCTTATCTTCATCCTTGATTTTTCTTTTTCCTCCTCCAATTTGTTCATTTAACTCTCTACTGGTCTTACTCTCTCCTCTCTTTGAACTACACTACCCATAAGTGTTACATCTCCCATTATCTTTTCTTTCCTCTTCCTTTCTCTCTATGAGGGTTGCACTCCAAAACCCTTAACTCTCCCTCTCTCTCTCTCCTCTTTTTTCTTTTTTCTTCTTTTAGTGGTTCCCTTTTGTTTTTCTCTCTCTCTTTCTTTTCTCCCTCTATATTAGTTTTATCCTTTCTCCTTTACTTCTCCTCTCATTCAAACCTCAATAACGAACAAATTATCTTATCTGGGACTCAAACTTATGTTTATGGCATTTTGGGTTTTTTTTACTTCACCTTTTTAACTCACTAGCAGTGCTCCCATCCCTGGCTCTCCATTTTATCAAGCTCTTGTTCCACTAAATACAATAGTAATTTTTAAATTTGTCCCCCTATTTTTCTGTTTTCCTCTTATTCCTCTCATCATAACTCTTAGTCAACCAACACCTAAATGCAAATC
Source organism: Saccopteryx bilineata (assembly GCF_036850765.1). Taxonomy (NCBI): domain Eukaryota; kingdom Metazoa; phylum Chordata; class Mammalia; order Chiroptera; family Emballonuridae; genus Saccopteryx; species Saccopteryx bilineata. The sequence continues at coordinate 95,088,917 of NC_089498.1, forward strand.
ATTTTATTCTTGATCCAAATTTTTTCATTATTTGCTTTTGTGGGTTCATACCCCCCTTTTTAAATTTATTTTTATTTTTTTTGCCCCTTTATTACTTTTCCCCAATTCAGGCCCTCCATTACAGGCATTGTTTGTTCTATTAAATACAATATAATTCACAGTTCACCACAAGATTTTCTCAAGAAAGAGGGGAGAGGAGAAGAAAAAAAAAGGGGGGGGAATAATTTCCTTTTTTTTAATTTTAAAAAAATTTTTATATTATTTTATTTTTCTTTATTTCATTATTAATTTAAAAAAACAACTTTTTTCAATTTTTTTATTTTTTTAACTTTTTATTCTTTATTAAATCTCATTAATACTATCAACAAAACCACCCTCAGATGCCATTAAGGAAGAGAAAATCAAATATCATGGATACAAAAGAAAGAGAGGTAACACAGATAGATGAGGAAAAATCTATGGAGAAAAAGTTTAATATATTGGAAACCTTGGAGCTAAATGACAGAGAATTCAAGATAGAAATCCTAAAAATACTCAGAGATATATAAGAAAACACAGAAAGGCAATTTAGGGAGCACAGAAAACAACTCAATGAACACAAAGAATATATGTCCAAGGAAATTGAAAGTATAAAAACAAATCAAACAGAGATGAAAAATTCAATTCACTCTTCAACCAAGGAACACTGAAGAACCCACACTGAGACTGGTAGGAAAAGCAGAAACGCGGAAATGCGGAGAGGCTGCCCAGCTCCTCGGAGCGAACGGCAGCAGGGAGAGACTTGCGTGCCAGGAAGTGAGTTTAGCAGAGGGGAAAGGGTCCTGAGCCCCAGGAACAAAGACCCAGCCTGAAGCCTCAGAGCCCAGAAGAGGCATAAGAACAGTATTTAGCTGAAAACAAGTCAGGATACTGTTTGTGAGAGAGTCTGATTTCTCAGACCCAGGATCCTTCTTAACGGGACCACGCAGAACATCTCTCAAAAACAATCACCTGGGGCTCCTGGGGATAGGGGGAGAGAGGAGAGGACCAGAGTAACAGGAAGAGAGTGTAATCTAGGAGTCATAGGGAGAAACATTTTGGGAGATAGCCACCCTAACCCCTGGGACGAGTCACAACCCAAAGCTAAAGTGAATATTTCCCCCGGAAACAGCAATACCAGCAAAGGGAAGCAGGAGAGCAGCCAAACAAGCTCCCCCGTGGCATTCAGAGCAGAGTCGCATAGAAGGAGGGAGCTTTCGGGTCTAGAGTAGTGAGTCCTATGGTCCGAGCTGCAACGCCCCCACCCACGCGGCTGAGGGCACACCAGAGAGCGGGCAGCAGCGGGAGACAAAAGCGTGGTTCTGCTGGCAGGGGCAGAAGTCGACTGGCCACCACTGGGCTCAGGTGTGAGCTCAATCTTGCCCAGCTGGGGAGAAGGGGGCGTGCAAAAGTGGTCAAGCTCAGCTGCCGGCAGCCTGTAATCCAGCCTCCGTGAGAAGGGCGGGAACCCCGGAAAGGGTGGAGACCAGCCCTGGAGTAAGGACAGAGGAGCACAGCCCTTCCCCCTCCTGTGCAACCCAGGCTTGTGGTCTGACTTGGTAGCCGGCTCCTCCCGCGGGGGTGGAGCCAAAAACCTAGAAGAGGCGGAGTTCCTCTACAGAGCTGAGCTTGGGCACGCAGGCCTGCCCGGCAGTAGAGCCAAGGCTAGCAGCTGTTCCTTGAGTGGGATCCTCTTGCAAGGGCAGGGTGAAAGCCTGGAAACAGGCGGAGACCCGCAGCTGAGCAAAGGTGCTCGCCAGTGCCCTCAAGACCGAGCATAACGTCACACACGGGGGCGGGGCAAAGGCTAAGGCCACCAACGCTCTTGCACCCGAGTACATGATCACAACCACTGCCGTGAAGAGAAAATGCGGAGGCAGAGAAATACAACACAAATAAACCAAAAGAAATCCCCAGAAAAGGACCTAAGTGAATTAGATATAACCAAATTACCAGATGCAGAGTTTAAAATAACGATTGTTAGGATGCTCAAAGATATTAGAACAACCATAGATGGCCATTACGAAAACCTAAATAAAGAGATAACAAATATAAAAAGGACATTGAAATAATTTAAAAAAATCAGTCAGAAATGACAAATACAATATCTGAAATAAAGAATACAATGGAAGGAATTAAAAGCAGGATGGATGAAGCAGAGAATTGAATCAGTGAGTTAGAGGACACAATAAATAAAGGCACAGAAGCAGAGCAGAAAAAAGAAAAGAGACTCAAAAAGTCTGAGGAAACTCTAAGAGAGCTCTGTGACAACATGAAGAGAAATAACATCCGCATCATAGGGGTTCCTGAAGAAGAAGAGAAAGAACAAGGTAAAGAGACTTTGTTCAAACATATCATAGCGGAAAACTTCCCCCAATTAAGGTAGGAAAATATTTCACATGTTCAGGAAGCACAGAGAACTCCATTAAGGAGAAACCCAAAGAAACCAACACCAAGACACATCATAATTAAAATACCAAAGCTAAATGATAAAGAGAAAATATTAAAAGCTGCTAGAGAAAAAAAGACTATCACCTACAAAGGAACCCCCATAAGGATGACTTCTGACTTCTCAACAGAAACACTTGAGGCCAGAAGGGAATGGCAAGAAATATTCAAAGTAATGCAGAACAAGAACCTACAACCAAGACTACTTTATCCAGCAAGGCTATCATTTAAAATTGAAGGAGAAATAAAAAGCTTTTCAGAAAAAAACAAAACTCAAGGTTTTCACTGCAACCAAACCAAGGCTGCAAAAAATGCTAAGGGACCTGCTGTAAATAGATCAAAGGAAAAAAAGAATATAGCAAAAGAGGAATACAGTTTTAAAGAAAAAAAATGGCAATAAACAATTACATATTAGTAATAACCTTAAATGTTAATGGATTAAATGATCCGATCAAGAGACATAGGGTAGCTGCGTGGATAAGAAAACAGGACCCATACATATGCTGTCTACAAGAGACACACCTTAAATCAAAAGATGCACACAGACTGAAGATAAAAGGATGGAAAAAAATATTTCACGCAAATGGAAATGAAAAAAAAAACTGGGGTAGCAATATTTATATCAGACAAAATGGACTTTAAAACCAAGACCATAGTTAGAGATAAAGAAGGTCACTACATAATGATAAAAAGAGCAATCCAAAAGGAAGATATATCCATTATAAATATCTACACACCTAATATAGGAGCACCTAAATATATAAAGCAGACTTTGATGGACTTAAAGGGCAAGATCAACAGCAATACTATAATAGTAGAGGATTTCAATACCCCATTAACATCATTAGATAGATCCTCAAGAAAGAAAATTAACAAAGAAACAGCAGACTTAAAGGACATATTAGATCAACTCGATTTAATAGATATCTTCAGAACCTTTCACCCTAAAACAGCAGAATATACATTCTTTTCAAGCGCTCATGGTACATTCTCTAGAATAGACCACATGTTAGGGCACAAAAGTGGGCTTAACAAATTTAAGAAGATTGAAATCATATTGAGCACTTTCTCTGATCACAATGGCATTAAACTAGAAATCAACCACAATAGAAAAATTGAAAAACATTCAAACACTTTGAAACTAAATAGCACGTTATTAAACAATGAATGGGTTAACATTGAGATCAAAGAAGAAATTAAAAAATTCCTAGAAACAAACGATAATGAGCATACATCAACTCAAAATTTATGGGACACAGCAAAAGCAGTCCTGAGAGGGAAGTTTATAGCATTACAGGCATACCTCAAGAAGCTAGAAAAAGCTCAAATAAACAACTTAACCCTGCATCTAAAAGAACTAGAAAAAAGAACAGCAAGTAAAGCCCAGAGCTAGTAGAAGGAAGGAAATAATAAAGATCAGAGCAGAAATAAATGACATAGAGGCTAAAGAAACAATACAGAGGATCAATGAAACCAGGAGCTGGTTCTTTGAAAAGGTAAACAAGATCGATGAACCTTTAACGAGACTCACCAAGAAAAAAAGAGAGAGGACTCAAATAAATAAAATTAGAAACGAGAGTGGAGAAATAACAACTGACACAACAGAAATACAAAATATTGTAAGAAAATACTATGAAGAACTGTTTGCCAAAAAACTAGACAACCTAGATGAAATGTACAAATTCCTTGAATCATATAATCTTCCAAAAATCAATCTGGAAGAATCAGAAATCCTAAACAGACCAATTACAACAAATGAGATAGAAACAGCTATCAAAAAACTCCCAAAAAAGAAAAGTCCTGGGCCTGATGGCTTCACAAGTGAATTCTACCAAATATTCAAAGAAGAACTAACTCCTATCCTTTTCAAGCTATTTCAAAAAATTCAAGAGGAAGGAAGACTTCCTAACTTCTTTTATGAGGCGAGCATAATTCTGATTCCAAAACCAGGCAAAGACAACACAAAAAAAGAAAATTATAGGCCAATATCCCTGATGAAGTTAGATGCAAAAATTTTTAACAAAATATTAGCAAACCGGATCCAGCAATATATGGAAAAAATCATACACCATGACCAATTAGGATTTATTCTTGGGAGGCAAGTCTGGTACAATATTCGCAAATCAATTAATGTGATTCATCACATAAAGAAAAGAAAGGAGAAAAACCACATGATAATTTCAATAGATGCGAAAAAGCATTTAATAAAGTCCAGCACCCATTCATGATGAAAACTCTCAGCAAAGTGGGAATACAGGGAACATACCTCAACATGATAAACGCCATCTATGACAAACCCACAGCCAACATCATACTCAATGGGCAAAAAATTAAAAGCAATACCCTTAAGATCAGGAACAAGCCAGGGGTGCCCCCTTTCACCACTCTTATTCAACATAGTTCTGGAAGTCCTAGCCACAGCAATCAGACAAGAGAAAGAAATAAAAGGCATCCAAATTGGAAAAGAAGAAGTAAAACTATCATTATTTGCAGATGACATGATATTGTATATAAAAACCCTAAAGTCTCAGTCAAAAACCTACTGGACCTGATAAATGAATTTGACAAGGTGGCAGGATATAAAATCAATACTCAGAAATCAGAGGCATTTTTATACACTAATAGTGAACTGTCAGAAAGAGAAATTAAGGATTCAATCCCCTTTACCATTGCAACCAAAAAAAATAAAGTACCTAAGAATAAATCTAACCAAGTAGATTAAGGACCTGTACTCAGAAAATTATAAAACATTGATAAAAGAAATCTGGGAAGATACGAATAAGCGGAGGCATATACCGTGCTCATGGTTAGGAAGAATAAACATCATTAAAATGTCTATATTACTCAAAGCAATTTATAAATTCAATGCAATACCGATTAAAATACCAATGACTTACTTCAAAGACATAGAACACATATTCCAAAAATTTATATGTAACCAAAAGAGAACACGAATAGCCTCAGCAATCTTGAAAACGAAGAAAAAGTGGGAGGTATCACACTTCCAGATATCAAGTTATATTATAAGGCCATTGTACTCAAAACAGCATGGTACTGGCATAAGAACAGGCACATAGATCAATGGAACAGAACAGAGAACCCAGAAATAAACCCACAGCTCTATGGACGACTGATATTTGACAAAGGAGGTAAGACAATACAATGGAGTAAAGACAGCCTCTTCAACAAATGGTGTTGGGAAAACTGGACAGCTACCTGCAGAAAAATGAAACTAGACCAGCAACTTACACCACTCACAAAAATCAACTCAAAATGGATAAAAGACTTAAATGTAAGCCGTGAAACCATAAGCATCTTAGAAGAAAACATAGGCAGTAAGATCTCTGACATCTCTCGCTGCAATATATTTGCTGATTAGTTTCCACAGGCAAGTGAAATAAAAGACAGGGTAAACAAATGGGACTTTATCAAACTAAAAAGCTTCTGCACAGCTAAAGACAATAAGAATAGAATAAAAAGACAAACTACACAATGGGAGAATATATTTGACATAGCATCTGATAAGGGGTTAGTAACCAAAATTTATAAAGAACTTGTAAAATACCAGGAATACAAAAAATCCAATCCAAAAATGGACAAAGGAAATGAATAAACACTTCTCCAAAGAGGACACACAAATGGCCAACAGGCATATGAAAAAATGTTCAACATCACTAATGATTATAGAAATGCAAATTAAAACCACAATGAGATATCACATCACACCAGTCAGAATGGCGCTCATCAATAAAACAACACAGAATAAGTGCTGGCGAGGATGTGGAGAAAAGGGAACCCTTCTGCACTGCTGGTGGGAATGCAGAATGGTGCAGCCACTGTGGAAAACAGTATGGAGATTTCTCAAGAAATTAAAAATCAAACTGCCTTTTGACCCAGCTATACCACTTTTAGGAATATACCCCAAGAACACCATAGCACTGTTCGAAAAGAAGAAATGCACCCCCATGTTTATGGCAGCATTGTTCACAATAGCAAAGATTTGGAAACAGCCCAAGTGCCCATCAGAGGACGAGTGTATTAAAAAGCTTTGGTATATATATATATATATGGAATACTACTCAGCCATAAGAAATGATGACATGGGATCATTTACAACAACATGGATGGGCCTTGATAACATTATACTGAGTGAAAGAAGTAAATCAGAAAAATCTAAGAACTATATGATTCCATACATAGGTGGGACATAAAGATGAGACTCAGAGATATGAACAACAGTGTTGGGGTTACAGGGTGGAGGAGGAGAGGGAGGGGTTTGGGGGAGGGAAGGGGCACAAAGATCGTGGCTTTTCAGCATTTGCCATATTCCCCCCTTATTCTATAGACAGACTGCAAATATTTACGTATGGTGTTGCCAACTGCTGTCTTAGGGACAAATGCTGATGAACTGTTTCAGCAGTTCCTTCTTCTTCAGGGACTTGTATGTCAACATAGAGCTCCATGATTTGTGGGACATACTCGAGCTCACTTCATGCTCCCTGGAGCTTTAGCACAAGGTAATGCACTCCCCCCTTTTTTTGTAGTAGTATTTTTTCTTTTTTTTTTAATAAATTTTTATTAATGGTTATGGGATGACATTAATAAATCAGGGTACATATATTCAAGGAAAACATGTCTAGGTTATTTTGTCATTAAATTATATTGCATACCCCTCGCCCAAAGTCAGATTGTCCTCCGTCACCCTCTATCTAGTTCTCTGTGCTTCTCCCCCTCCCCCTAACTCCCTCCCTCCCTCCCTTCCATGTCCTCCCTCCCCCCACCCCTGGTAACCACCACACTCTTGTCCATGTCTCTTAGTCTTGTTTTTATGTTCCACCAATGTAGGGAATCACATAGTTCTCGTTTTTTTCTGATTTACTTATTTCACTCCGTATAATGTTATCAAGATCCCACCATTTTGCTGTAAATGATCTGATGTCATCATTTCTTATGGCTGAGTAGTATTCCATAGTGTATTTGTGCCACATCTTCTTTATCCAGTCTTCTATTGAAGGGCTTTTTGGTTGTTTCCATGTCTTGGCCACTGTGAACAGTGCTGCAATGAACATGGGCCTACATGTGTCTTTACGTATCAATGTTTCTGAGGTTTTGGGGTATATACCCAGTAGAGGGATTGCTGGGTCATAAGGTAGTTCTATTTTCAGTTTTTTGAGGAACCACCATACTTTCCTCCATAATGGTTGTACTACTTTACAGTCCCACCAACAGTGGATGAGAATTCCCTTTTCTCCGCAGCCTCTCCAACATTTGCTATTACCCGTCTTGTTGATAATAGCTAATCTAACAGGGGTGAGGTGGTATCTCATTGTAGTTTTGATTTGCATTTCTTTAATAACTAATGAAGCTGAGCATCTTTTCATATATCCGTTGGCCATTTGTATCTCTTCCTGGGAGAAGTGTCTGTTCATGTCCTCTTCCCATTTTTTTATTGGATTGTTTGTTTGTTTGTTGTTGAGTTTTATGAGTTCTTTGTAAATTTTGGATATTAGGCCCTTATCTGAGCTGTCGTTTGAAAATATCAGTTCCCATATAGTTGGCTGTCTGTTTATTTTGATATCAGTTTCTCTTGCTGAGCAAAAACTTTTAATTCTGATGTAGTCCCATTCATTTATCTTTGCCTTCACTTCTCTTGCCATTGGAGTCAAGTTCATAAAATGTTTTTTAAAACCCAGGTCCATGATTTTAGTACCTATGTCTTCTTCTATGTACTTTATTGTTTCAGGTCTTATATTTAGGTCTTTGATCCATTTTGAATTAATTTTAGTACACGGGGACAGGCTGTAGTCGAGTTTCATTCTTTTGCATGTGGCTTTCCAGTTTTCCCAACACCATTTGTTGAAGAGGCTTTCTTTTCTCCATTGTGTGTTGTTGGCCCCTTTATCAAAGATTATTTGACCAGATATATGTGGTTTTATTTCTGGGCTTTCTATTCTGTTCCATTGGTCTGAGTGTCTATTTTTCTCCCAATACCATGCTGTTTTGTTTATCGTGGCCCTATAATATAGTTTAAAGTCAGGTATTGTAATGCCCCCAGTTTCATTCTTTTTCCTTAGCATTGTTTTGGAAAACTATAAAAAACTATTTGGGGTTTTTTATAGTTCCATATAAATCTGATGATTTTTTGTTCCATTTCTTTAAAAAATCTGATAGGAATTTTGATGGGAATTGCACTAAATTTATATATTGCTTTGGGTAATATGGCCATTTTAATTATATTTATTCTTCCTATCCAAGAACAAGGAATATTTTTCCATCTCATTGTGTCTTTTTCTATTTCTCTTAATAATGCCTTGTAGTTTTCGTTATATAGGTCCTTTACATTCTTTGTTATGTTTATTCCTAGGTATTTTATTTTTTTTTGTTGCAATCGTGAAGGGGATTATTTTTTTGAATTCGTTTTCTAATATTTCATTGTTGGCATATAGAAAGGCTATGGACTTTTGTATGTTAATTTTGTATCCTGCGACCTTACTGTATTGGATTATTGTTTCTAATAATGTTTTTGTGGAGTCTTTCGGATTTTCGATGTATAGGATCATATCATCAGCAAGAAGTGATACCTTTACTCCTTCTTTTCCAATATGGATGCCTTTTATTTCTTTGTCTTGTCTGATTGCTCTGGCCAGAACTTCTAGCACCACGTTAAATAAGAGTGGAGAGAGTGGACAACCCTGTCTTTTTCCTGATTTAAGGTAGAAAGTCCTCAGTTTTATGCCATTTAATATGATGTTGGCTAATGGTTTATCATATATGGCCTTTATCATGTTGAGATATTTTCCTTCTATACCCATTTTGTTGAGAGTCTTAAACATAAAATTGTGTTGTATTTTATCAAATGCCTTTTCTGCATCTATTGATAAGATCATGTGGTTTTTGTTCTTTGTTTTGTTGATATGGTGTGTTATGTTAACCGTTTTACGTATGTTAAACCATCCTTGAGATCCTGGGATGAATCCCACTTGATCATGATGTATTATTTTTTTAATATGTTGTTGTATTCGGTTTGCCAGTATTTTGTTTAGTATTTTCGCATCTGTATTCATTAGAGATATTGGTCTGTAGTTTTCTTTCTTTGTGCCATCCTTGCCAGGTTTTGGTATGAGGGTTATGTTGGCCTCATAAAATGTGTTTGGAAGTATTGCTTCTTCTTCAATTTTTTGGAAGACTTTGAGTAGAATAGGAACCAAGTCTTCTTTGAATGTTTGATAAAATTCACTAATATAACCGTCTGGGCCTGGACTTTTATTTTTGGGGAGGTTTTTTAATAGTTTTTTTGTATTTCCTCCCTGCTGATTGGTCTGTTTAGGCTTTCTGCTTCTTCATGACTCAGTCTAGGAAGGTTGTATTGTTCTAGGAATTTATCCATTTCTCCTAGATTGTTGAATTTCGTGGCATATAATTTTTCATAGTATTCTACAATAATTCTTTGTATATCTATGATGTCTGTGGTGATCTCTCCTCTTTCATTTTGGATTTTATTTATTTGAGTCCTGTGCCTTTTTTCCTCGGTGAGTCTTGCCAAGGGTTTGTCAATTTTGTTGATCTTTTCAAAGAACCAGCTCCTTGTTTTATGGATTTTTTCTATAGTTTTTCTGTTCTGTATTTCATTTATTTCTGCTCTGATTTTTATTATCTCCTTTCTTCAGCTGGTTTTGGGTAGTCTTTGTTCTTCTTTTTCTAGTTCCTTAAGGTGTGAAGTTAAGTGGTTTACTTGGGCTCTCTCTTGTTTGTTCATATAGGCCTGAAGTGATATGAACTTTCCTCTTATTACTGCTTTTGCTGCATCCCAGAGATTCTGATATGTCGTATTTTCATTTTCATTTGTCTGTATATATCTTTTGATCTCTGCGCTTATTTCTTCTTTGACCCATTTATTTTTTAGAAGTATGTTGTTTAGTTTCCACATTTTTGTGGGCTTTTCCCCCTCTTTTTTTGCAGTTGAATTCTAGTTTCAAGGCTTTATGATCAGAAAATATGCTTGGTACAATTTCAATTTTTCTAAATTTGCTGATATTGTGTTTGTGGCCCAACATATGGTCAATTCTTGAGAATGTTCCATGTACACTAGAGAAAAATGTATACTCTGTCGCTTTGGGATGAAGTGTCCTGTATATGTCTATCATATCCAGGTGTTCTAGTATTTCGTTTAAGGCCACTATATCTTTTTTGATTCTCTGTTTGGATGACCGATCTAGAGCTGTCAGCAGTGTATTGAGGTCTCCAAGTATGATTGTATTTTTGTCAGTTTTTGTTTTAAGGTCAATAAGTAGCTGTCTTATATATTTTGGTGCTCCTTGGTTTGGTGCATATATATTAAGGATTGTTATGTCTTCTTGATTCAACTTCCCCTTAATCATTATGAAATGACCATTTTTGTCTCTGAGTACTTTTTCTGTCTTGTAGTCAGCATTATTAGATATGAGTATTGCTACACCTGCTTTTTTTTGGGTGTTGTTTGCTTGGAGTATTGTTTTCCAGCCTTTCACTTTGAATTTGTTTTTATCCTTGTTGCTTAGATGTGTTTCTTGTAGGCAGCATATAGTTGGATTTTCTTTTTTAATCCATTCTGCTACTCTGTGTCTTTTTATTGGTAAGTTTAATCCATTTACATTTAGTGTAATTATTGACACTTGTGGGTTCCCTACTGCCATTTTATAAACTGCTTTCTGTTAGTTTTGTATCTAGTTTGATTCTTCTCTTTTGTTTTTCTATCATTTGTTTTTGTTTGTTTGTGTTCCATACTTCTTTCCTCTGTTGCTACCTTTTTTAAGTCAAGTGTTTTTGTGGTGGTTTTTTCAAGGGTGGTTACCATTAAGTAATGAAAAGGGTACCTACCATATTCATTGTAGTACCCTATCTTATGAGTATTTCTGCACTTCATCGTCCTTTGCTACTCTTAATCTCCATCCTCTCCCCCCTCTTTTTCCTTTGTTGTCACAGTTTAAGTTTGGTTTTATTGTGTTCTTGGTGGAGCTGTTACTTGTGGTGTTGTTTTCTTTTGTTCTTTGAATCTGGTTGGAAAACCCCCTTTAGTATTTCCTGGAGTGGGGGCTTTCTGCTGATAAATTCTCTCATCTTTTCTGTATTTGTGAATGTTTTTATATCTCCTTCGTACTTGAAGGATAGCTTTGATGGGTATAGTATTCTTGGCTGAAAGTTCCTCTCTTTCAGGGCTTTAAATATTGGGTTCCACTCTCTTCTAGCTTGTAGAGTTTCTGCTGAGAAATCTGATGATAATCTAATAGGCCTTCCTTTATATATTGTACTCTTCTTTTCTCTGGCTGCCTTGAGAATTTTTTCTTTGTCATTGGTTTGTGTCATCTTTATTATGATGTGCCTTGGAGTGGGTTTGTTGGGGTTAAGAAAACTTGGTGTTCTGTTTGCTTCTTGAATTTGAGGCTTTAGTTCTTTCCACAGGCTTGGGAAGTTCTCATCTATTATTTGTTTGAGTATATTCTCCATTCCATTTTCTTTCTCTTCTCCCTCTGATATACCTATTATTCTTATGTTATTCTTTCTGATGGAGTCAGACAATTCCTGTAGTTCTTTCTCGTTTTTTATTATTTTTAAGTCTCTTTCTTCTTCTCTCTGTTGTGCCTCAAGTTTTTTGTCTTCTATTTCACTAATCCTATCTTCAATCTGGGCTGTTCTGTTAGCTAAGCTTGTTACCTCGTTTTTCAGCTCGTGAATTGAGTTTTTCTTTTCTGTTTGATTTGTTTTTATAGTTTCAATTTCCTTGGTAATATATTCTTTGTGTTCATTGAGTTGTTTTCTGATCTCCCTAAATTGCCTTTCTGTGTTTTCTTGTATATCTCTGAGTATTTTTAAGATTTCTATTTTAAATTCTCTGTCATTTAGCTCCAAGGCTTCCAATATGTTAAGTCTTTTCTCCATAGATTTTTCCATATCTATTTGTGTTACCTCTCTTTCTTTTGTATCCGTAATATTCGATTTCCTCTTTCTTATTGGCATCTGAGGGTGGTCTTGTTGATAGTACTAATTAGAATTAATAAAGAATAAAAAAAAAAAAAGGTAAAACACCCCACAAAAAAAAACACAGTAATAATTTATTATTTCCCCCTTTTTTCTTTCTTCTCTTTTCCTCCTCTCCCCTCCTCCGGGAAATATCGTGATGACCTGTGAATTATATTTTGCTAAATGGAACAAAAACTGCATATAATGAAGGGCCTGATTTGGGGTGAAGAGTTCAAGGGGCAAAAAAAGGGAGTAGGGACCTACTAAATTCAAAAAAAAAAAAAAAAAAAAAGAGGAAGAAAATCTTAGACAAGTATAAGATGATTTGCTTGTAAGTGATGGTTAACTAAGAGATATAATGAGAGGGATGAGAGGGAAACAGGGAAAAGGAGGAAGAAAAAGAATAATAAAGAAGAAAAAAAATAAAAATAATAAGGAAAAATCTGTTGTATTAAGTGGAGCGAAGACTAAATACAACGGAGACCTTGGGTTGGGAGTTATGTCAGTGAGTTAAAAAGCAACGTAAAAAGTACCCAAAATGTTACAAAAATAAACAAACAAACAAGAAAAAAACAAAAACAAAAGCGAAAAAGAAAATTAAAGCCAAAAAAACCCCTTGAGTCCCAAATTAACTAATTTGTTCGTGATTGAGGATTAAATGGGAGGAAAGTAAAACGAGAAAAGAAAAAACGAATAGAAAGGAAAAAATAAGAAAAAGAGAAAAACGAAGGAAGAAAAAAAACCAAAATAAAGCAAAACAAAAACAAAAAAACAAAAGAGGAGAGAGTGAGAGTTAAGTGTTTTGTAGTATAACCTTAAAGGAGGGTGAGGATGAAGAAGAGAAATAAAATGTAACACTCATGGGTAGTGTAGTTTAAGAAAAGGGAAGCATAAGATGGGCAGAGAATAGAAAGACCAAGGTGGAGGAAATAGAAATAATAATAATAAAGGCAATAAGATAGAAGAAACAAACAACAACAACAAAAAAAATTAGTGGATCAAGTTGTAAAGTCTGTGGATTTTTCTTGATTTTGAGAGGTTAACTTCTACCTTTTTCTTTTCTCTCCCTCTTCCTGGTCGGTGACTCTGTACCCCAGGCTCTGCCCCTGTGTCACACTTAGGTAGGGATTTGCAGTTAATGGGATTCTATGGCAATGTCATATAATTGGCTTTAGTCTTGCTGGTAGTCAAGTCTTGTTGGAATTTGCATGGTCCAATGATGAGAGAGTTTGCTTTCCTGGAGTCTCTCTCCTAGTCCCCCCTTCCTGAATTAGCAGCCTGGTGATCCAGCTATAAGGCTGCAACTGCTTCTGCCTGGGGAGTAAGAGGCTCAAAGAGTTGGGAAATCCCCACTCTATCCCCACTCAGTGCAAGGCTTTGGGAAAAGCTCTGGCAGTCAGAGCCTCCAGTGTAATCAGGCAGGGGTGGGAGTCAATTGTTGTCAAGGTTACTGTTTAGCGCCTAGCATTCAGTTCGACCACTCAACCCAGGCTTTTCACACTTTGTAGCCTGTTTTGGCTGGGAAGAAGAGGCACTAGTCTCTGCTTGCGACTAGTGTAGTATAGATCTTATTATCTGCGAAGTCCCTCTTGTTAGCGTTTATCCCTGAATATGGAGGCTCTATCAATCAGAAGTTGCCCCCGCCCCTTTAGCGAGAGGCACTAAAAAATATCACGCCTCTTGTCTTGGATCGCTGAACTGAGAGAAATCTTATCAATTAGAACCCGTGGGTGCGCAGATTTCATGGGTTAAGCTAATTTCAGTGATTGGGTCCACAGCTGTGCTCCCAAAGGTATTTCAGGCTGCCTGAGCGCCCCTCCCCCAAAGCTTGATTGTTAGCTTGAATGGCTGGGTGAGGTGCCGTGCCCACGGAGAGAATCTCCCAAGTAGGGAAGACCGCCTTGGCACTTCTCTTGCTCGCCCCGCTGCTGGTGGCTGGGGCGCACCGGGCACAGGATAATGGGGCACCCTGGGTGTGTGGGCCAGTAGGGCACTCTGGGCATGTGGATTGCCCAGGGCACGCGCGCGAATGGGGTGCTCCGGGCACTGGTGGCTAGGGTCTCTCACTCGCAGTGCGCGGGCCACTGGGAACGTCAGCAGTGCTCGCTCTGCAACCGGACCGGGCGCGCGCCGACGGCTGCTCGCCGCTCCCGAGTGTGGGCCGACTCACCGCAGGCGCACTCCCTCCGCGGCTCCCGAGTGTGGGCGGTACTCGCTCTGCAACCGGATCGGGCGCGCGCCAGCAGCTGCTCGCCGCTCCCGAGTGTGGGCTGACTAACCTCAGGCGCACTCCCTCCACGGCTTGAATGAACGTCCCTGCGGTAGCTTCCTCTACACCCTCGTTTCTCAGATTCAAGTGATAACAGTCTTTTCACTTTCAGTTTGTGTGGAACTCCGGAATACTCCGAGGATAAATTTTCTGTTTCTAGTTGATAAATTTGTTGTGATTTTGGGGAGATCTGTCAGACGCGCTGCTCACGACGCCATTTCCGTGACGTCACCCCAGAAAAGGCTTTTGATAAAATACAACAGAATTTTATGTTTAAGACTCTGAACAAAATGGGTATAGAAGGAAAATATCTCAACATGATAAAGACCATATATGATAAACCATCAACTAACATCATATTAAATGGCACTAAACTGAAGGCTTTCCCCTTTAAATCAGGAACAAGACAGGGTTGTCCACTCTCTCCACTCTTATTTAACGTGGTACTAGAGGTTCTAGCCAGAGCAATCAGACAAGACAAAGAAATAAAAGCACCCTTATCAGAAAAGAAGAAGTAAAGGTATCACTTTTTGCAGATGATATGATCCTATACATCAAAAACCCCAAAGAATCCACAAAAAGACTACTAGAAACAATAAACCAATACAGTAAGGTCGCAGGATACAAAATTAACATACAGAAGTCAATAGCCTTTCTATATGCCAACAATGAAACAACTGAGAACGAACTCAAAAGAATAATCCCCTTCGCAATTGCAAAAAAAAAAAAAAATACTTAGGAATAAACATAACAAAGAATGTAAAGGAGTTATATAATGAAAACTATAACCATTGTTAAGAGAAATCGAATAAGATATAATGAGTTGGAAGAATATTCCTTGTTCTTGGTTAGGAAGAATAAATATAATCAAGATGGCCATATTACCCAAAGTAATATACAAATTTAATGCAATTTTTATCAAAATTCCTATGAGATTTTTTAAAGAAATAGAGCAAAAAATCATCAGATTTATATTGAACTATAAAAAACCCCGAATAGCCAAAGCCATCCTAAAGAAAAAGAATGAAGCTGGGGGCATTACAATACCTGACTTCAAACTCTATTATAGGGCCACGACAATCAAAACAGCATGGTATTGGCAGAAAAATAGACACTCAGACCAATGGAACAGAATAGAAAGTCCAGAAATAAAACCATATATATATAGTCAAATAATTTTTGATAAAGGGGCCAAGAACATACAATGGAGAAAAGAAAGCCTCTTCAATAAATGGTGCTGGGAAAACTGGAAAGCCACATGCAAAAGAATGAAACTGGACTACAGTTTGTCCCCCTGTAATAAAATTAACTCAAAATGCATCAAATATCTAAACATAAGACCTGAAACAATAAAGTACATAGAAGAAGACATAGGTACTAAACACATGGACCTGGGTTTTAAGGAGCATTTTATGAATTTGACTCCAATGGCAAGAGAAGTGAAGGCAAAAATTAATGAATGGGACTACATCAGACTAAGAAGTTTTTGCTCAGCAAGAGAAACTGATAACAAAATAAACAGAAAGCCAACTAAATGGGAAATGATATTTTCAAACAACAGCTCAGATAAGGGCCTAATATCCAAAATATAAAAAGAACTCATAAAACTCAACAACAAACAAACAATCCAATAAAAAAATGGGAAGAGAACATGAACAGACACTTCTCCCAGGTGGAAGTACAAATGGCCAACAGATATATGAAAAGATGCTCATTTTCTTTAGTTATTAGAGAAATGCAAATTCAAACTGTAATGAGATACCACCTCACCCCTGTTAGATTAGCTATTATTAACAAGACAGGTAATAGCAAATGTTGGAGAGGCTGTGGAGAAAAAGGAACCCTCATACACTGTTGGTGGGAATGTAAAGTAGTACAACCATTATGGAAGAAAGTATGGTGGTTCCTCAAAAAACTGAAAATAGAACTACCTTATGACCCAGCAATCCCTCTACTGGGTATATACCCCCAAAACTCAGAAACATTGATACGTAAAGACACATGCAGCCCCATGTTCCTTCAAGTGAAGGAAGTCCTAGCCATAGCAATCAGACAAGAAAAAAAATTAAAGGCATCTAAATTGGAAACAAAGAAATAAAGCTATCATTATTTGCAGATGATATGATATTGTATATAGAAAACCCTAAAGTCTCAGTCAAAAAACTACAAGATCTGATAAATGAATTCAGCAAGGTGGCAAGATATAAAATTAATACTCAGAAATCAGAGGCATTTTTATACACTAAAAATGAACTTTCAGAAAGAGAAATTAAGGAAACAATACTCTACTATTGCAACAACAAAAAAATAAAGTAGCTCGGAGTAAATTTAACTCAGGAGGTAAAAGACTTGTACTTGAAAATTATAAAACATTAATAAAAGAAATCAAGGGAGACACAAACAAATGGAAACATATACCATGTACATGAATAAGAAGAATAAAATCATTAAAATGTCTATATTACCCAAAGGAATCTATAATTTTAACACAATTCCTATTAAAATACCAATGGCATACTTCAAAGACATAGAACAAATATTCCAAAAATTTATATGAAACCAAAAAAGAACACAAATAGACTCAGCAATCTTGAAAAAGTAGGATAAAGTGGGAGGTATCACACTTCCTGATATTAAGTTATACTACAAGGCCATTGTACTCAAAACAGCTTGGTAATGGCATAAGAACAGTCATACAGATAAATACAACAGAGCATAGAACCCAGAAATAAACACGCCTTTATGGTCAATTGTTATTTGAAAAAGGAGGTAAGAGCCCACAATGGAGTAAAGACAGTCTCTTTAATAAATGGGTTTGGGAAAATTGGACAGCTATCTGCAAAAAAATGAAACTAGACCATCAACTTATACCATTTGCAAAAATAAACCCAAAATGGATAAAAAATTTAAATATAAGTTGTGAAATCATAAACATCTTGGAAGAAAGAATAGGCAGTAAACTCTCTGATATCTCTCATAGCAATATTTTTTCTGATGTATCTCCATGGGCAAATGAAATAAAATACAGGATGAACAAATAGGACTATATCAAACTAAAAAGCTTTTGCACAGCAATAGACGCCATTAACAAAATAAAAAGACAATTCACACAATGGGGGAATATATTTGCCAATATGTTTGATAAGGGGTTAATAACCAAAATTTATGAAGAACTTCTAAAACTCAGCACCAGGAAGGTAAACAATCCAATTAAAAATTAAGCAAAAGAACTGAATAGACACTTCTCCAAAGAAAATATACAGATGGCCAATAGGCATATGAAAAAATGCTCATCATTAATCATCAGAGAAATGCAAATTAAAGCCACAATGAGATATCACCTCACACCTGTCAGAATGGTGCTTATTAACAAATGAACACACAATAAATGCTGGTGAGGGTGTAGAGAAAAGGGAATCCTCCTGAACTGCTGGAGGGAATGCAATCTTTTGCAGCCACTGTGGAAAACAGTATGGCGTTTCTTCAAAAATTAAAAGTGGAATTGACTTTTGATCCAGCTATCCTACTATTAGGAATATAGCCTAAGAATACGAAATCACTGATTCAAAAGAAGATATGCACACCCATTTTTATTGCAGCATTGTTTACAGTGGCTAAGATCTAGAAAGAACCCAAGTGTCCATCAGTGGACAAGTGGATGAAAAAGCAGTGGCCTATATACACAATGGAATACTACGCAACCTTGAAAAGGAAGGAAATCTTACTTTTTGCCATAGCATGAATGGATTTGGAGACTATTATTCTATGTGAAATAAGCCAGGCAGAGAAAGACAGATATCATATGATCTCTCTTATATGTGGAATTAAGAAACAAAATGAACTGAGGAACGAAATAGAAGCAGAGACAGAGTCACATTGACCAGAAGGACAGCTGTCAGAGGGAAGGGGGATGAGGGAATAGGATCAGAAAAGGTGATGGGATTAGTGAAATTGTATATACATAACACAGAGATACCAATAGAAGGATGGCAGGTCCCAGTGAAAGGGGGTGGGAGTTCAGGGGAGGGAGGCAAAGTGTGTATAGATAGGGACTTAGGGGAAGGGAGGAGGGTGTTGTATTCATTGGGATGCTTGAATCTTTGTTAACACTATAAATTAAAATTAATTAAAAAAAGAATTGAGTAAAATAATAAGTAAAAGTCTTAAAATGACTGGCATAAAATGTTTAGAAAATGACTCCCCCCAAAAAACCCCATGTATTTTGAATTTCTATTCAAAATATCTTCCTATAGTTTATTAACTCTAGGGTACATTTTCCTTCTTATTTAAGGTAGTATAATGAATTGTTCCCAATATGTTTTCCAAAAATCCTTGGGACACTTAACTCATTCACTTAAAAAATATTTGTTGATCACTCACTATTGATGGATTAGTCCAGTTCTTTAGGGTATGGTATGGAAAAAACAAATAGCAGGGAATGCACGAAAGCAAACTTCCCTACGCCCGAACTTCTCTGGGCTGGTGGGGCGCCTCACCCACCATTCAAGCTAACATCCCCAGGAAGAAAAAATACGGAAGCATTAGGGGCAAGGGCGCACAAGCAGCTTGCAATCTGTCTCGGGAGCAGATCTGCTGATCCATTCAGTGATATTAGCTTAATCTATAGTCTTCTCACCTCCCAACTGACCTACACAGCTCTAACTGACAAAATCTCTCTCAGTTCAGCAATCTAAGACAAGAGGCATGATATTTTTTAGTGCCTCTTGCTATACATGTAGGGGCGGGGACAACATCCTGTCAGCCAGTACAGAGTGAAAAACACATTCCCACGGAACAAACCTCAGAGAACACTGCAGTAGTTAGATAGGCTAGGCTGTAGGCTTTTTAACAAGGAAGAAGCTTGCAGAAAGCAAGACCATGGAATGCTAAGGCAACTTTAGATATACCTGGGGAACTGAACAGAAGTCAACATGCCCCCTCCCCCACCTGATTAAGCTGGTGGCTCTGATTGACAGAGCTTTCATACTCAGGGCTATATGTTAAAAAGAGGGACTTGGCAGCTTTTAAGACCTCTTGTTCTGCAGGAAGCGACTAGGGCATCTTTTTCCAAGCCAAAACAGGTTACAAAGTGTGGAAAGCCTGGGGAGAGTGGTCCCACAGAGTGCTGAGGCATACTAGACATGCCTGGAGGCTTATAGAAAGGCACCTTGAGAGCAATTGGCTTCCAGCCTTGCCTGATTATGCTGGCGGCTCTGACTGACAGCTCCTTACCCAGAGCCCTGTGCTGAGTGGGGATAGAGTGGGGATTTGCCAGCTCTTTGAGCCTCTTACTCTTCTGGCAGAGGCAGAGGCAACCTCATAGCTGGATCATCAGGCTGCTAATTCAGGAAAGAGAGACTAGGAGAGAGGCTCCCAGGAAATGAACTCTCTCATTGTTGGAGCCTGCAAATGCTAACAAGCCCCGACTACCAACAAGATTGAAGCCTAATATATGACATCACCATAGAGACTCATCCACTATAAATCTCTACCTAAGCGTGCCACAGGGGCAGAGCCTGGGATACAGAGCCCCAACCAGGAAGAGGGAGAGGAAAGAAAAAAGAAGATAACCTCTCAAAATCAAAAATAATCCATAGACTTTATAACTTTTCCCACTGTTTTTTGTTTCTTTCATCTTCTTGTCTTTATTATTATTTTTTCTTCCACCTTAGTCCTTTTATTCTCTGCCTGTCTTATTCTTTTCTCTTCTTGAACTACATTACTTATAAGTGTTACAATTCCCATTTTCTTTCTTTTCTTCTTCCTTTCTCTCTATGAGTGTTACACTCCAAAACCCTTAATTCTCTCTCTTATTTTTTTCATCTTTTCTTTTTTTCCTTTTTCTTTATTCTCCCTCTCTATTAGTTTCTTCTTTTCTCCATTACTTTTCCTCTTATTCAATCATCACTCATGAAGAAATTATTTTATTTGGGACTCAAATTTTTTCTTTGTGGCATTTTGTGTGCTTTTTACTTCACTTTTTAGCTCATTAGCACCCCCCCCCCAACCCTGGCTCTCTATTCTATCTAGTTTTTGCTCCATTTAATACAATAGTAATTTTTTTCTTTTTCCCATTTCCCTCTTATCCCTTTCATTATATCCCTCAGTCGATGATCACTTACTAGCAAATTATTTTATTATTGACCCAAATTTTTTCCTTTTTTGCATTTTTGGGTCTCTACCTCCTTTTTTGCCCCTTTATCACTTATCTCTAACTCAGGCCCTCCATTATAGGTAGCTTTTGTTCCATTTAGCACAATACAATTAACAGTTTATCACGATATTTTCTCAAGGAGGAGGGGAGAGGAGAAAAAAAAAAGAAATAATTTTTTCCATTTTTTTCTTTTTCATTTTTACTTTTTATTCTTTATTAATTCTCATTAGTGCTAACAACAAAACCACCCTCAGAAATCATTAAGGAAAAAGAAATCGAATATCATGGATACAAAAGACAGAGATGTAGCACAGATAGATGAGGAAAAATCTATGGAGGAAAAAATAATATATTGGAAACCTTGGAGCTAAATGATAGAGGATTTAAAATAGAAATCTTGTTTTCGGTGGCTGGGAGGATGCGGAGATAAGGCCGTATTTGTGATCATGGCCGGGTTGAGGACGTCAGATTTCGTGGTCTTTCCAACCCTTCCACCCTCTCCTAGAGGCCCTCAATAAAATGCTTTGATCCCCCCCCAAATAAAATAAAATAGAAATCCTAAAAAACTCAGAGATATACAAGAAAGCTCAGAAAGGCAATTTAGGGAGCTCAAAAAACAACTCAATGAACACAAAGTATATATTACCATGAAAATTTAAACTATAAAAACAAATCAAACAGAGATGAAAAACTCAATTCATGAACTGAAAAACAAGGTAACAAGCTTAGCTAATAGAACAGGCCAGAAAGAAGGTAGGATTAGTGACATAGAAGACAAGCAACTTGAGGCACAACAGAGAGAAAAAGAGAGAGACTCAAAAATTAAAAAATAAAAATGAGATAGCCCTACAGGAATTGTCTGACTCCATCAAAAAGAATAACATAAGAATAATAGGTATATGAGAAGGAAAAGAGAGAAAATGGGATGGAGAATATATTCAAACAAATAATAAACGAGAACTTCCCAAGCCTGTGGAAAAAACTAAAGCCTCAAATTCAAGAAGCAAACAGAACACCGAGTTTTTTTTAACCCCAACAAACCTACTCCAAGGCACATCATAATGAAATTGGCACAAACCAACGACAAAGAAAAAATTCTCAAGGCAGCCAGAGAAAATAAGAATACATCATATAAAGGAAGGCCTATTAGATTATCATCAGATTTCTCAGCAGAAACTTTACAAGCTAGAAGAGAGTGGACTCCAATATTTAAAGCCCTGAAAGAGAGGAAATTTCAGCCAAGAATACTATACCCATCAAAGCTATCCTTCAAATAAGAAGGAGAAATAAAAACATTCACAAATACAGAAAAGATGAGGGAATTTATCATCAGAAAACCCCCACTCCAGGAAATACTGAAGGGGATTTTCCAAACCAGATCCAAAGAACAAAACAAAACAAAACCACAAGTAAAAGCTCCACCAAGAACACAATAAAACCAAATTTAAACTGTGACAACAAAATCAAACAAACAAAAAAAGGGTAGAGGATGGAGATTAACAGTAGCAAAGGATGATGGAGTGCAGAAGCACTTATAAGATAATGTATTACAATGAACATGGTAGTTATCCTTTTCATTACTTAATGATAACCACCCCTGAAAAAACCAACACAGAAGCACATAACTTAAAAAAGGTAGCAACAGAGGAAAGAAGTATGGAATAAAACCAAAGAAAAACAAATGATAGAAAAACAAAAAAGAACAATCAAACAAGATACAAAACTAACAGAAAGCAATTTATAAAATGGCAATAGGGGACCCTGAAGTGTCAATAATACACTAAATTTAAATGAATTAAACTCACCAATAAAAAGGCAAAGAGTAGCAGAATGGATTAAAAATGAAAATCCAACTCTATGCTTTCTAAAAGAAACAATCTAAGCAACAAGCATAAAAACAAATTCAAAGTAAGAGCCTGGAAAACAGTAGTCCAAGCAAATAACATCCAAAAAAAAGCAGGTGTAGCAATACTTATATCTAATAATGCTGACTACAAGACAGCAAAAGTAAACAGAGACAAAAGTGGTCATTTCATAATGATTAAGAAGACACTGAATCAAAATGACATAACAGTTCTTAATATATATGCACCAAACCAAGGAGCACCAAAAAATATAAGACAGCTACTTATTGACCTAAAAACAAAACCCGACAAAAATACAGTCATACTTGGAGGCCTCAATACACCACTGAGGGCTCTAAATCATTCATCCAAACAGAAAATCAATAATATATTGGCCTTAAATGAAACACTAGAGCACCCTGATATGATAGACATCTACAGGACATTTCATCCCAAAGCGAAAAAGTATACATTTTTCTTTAATGTACATAGAATATTTTAAAAAATAAACCATATGTTGGGCCACAAAGATAACAAAATGTCCTGATATGATAGACATCTACAGGACATTTCATCCCAAAGTGACAGAGTATACATTTTTCTCTAGTGTACATGCAACATTTTCAAGAATTAACCATATGTTGGGCCACAAAAATAACAAAAGTGAATTCAGAAAAATTGAAATTGTAGCAAGCATATTTTCCGATTATAAAGCCAATTCTAGTTTCACTAGAATTCAACTGCAAAAAAGAGGAAAAAACCCCCACAAAAATGTGAAAACAAGATACTTTAAAAACATACTTTTAAAAAATGAATGGGTCAAAGAAGAAATAAGCGCAGAGATCAAAAGATATATACAGACAAATGAAAATGAAAATGTGACATATCAGAATCTCTGGGATGCAGCAAAAGCAGTAATAGGAGGGAAGTTTATATCCATTCAGGCCTATATGAACAAACAAGAGAGAGCCCAAGTAAACCACTTAACTTCACACCTTAAGGAACTAGAAAAAGAAGAACAAAGACAACCCAAAACCAGCCGAATAAAGAAGATAATAAATATCAGAGCAGAAATAAATGAAATAGAGAACAGAGAAACTATATAAAAATTAATAAAACAAGGAGCTGGTTCTTTGAAAAAATTGACAAACCGTTGGCAAGACTCACCAAAGAAAAAAAAGAAAGGACTCATATAAACAAAATCCAAAATGAAAGAGGAGAAATCACCACAGACATCATAGATATACAAAGAATTATTGTAGAATACTATGAAAAACTATATGCCACCAAATTCAGCAATCTAGAAGAAATAGAGAAATTCCAAGAAAAATACAACCTTCCTAGACTGAGTCATGAAGAAGCAGAAAGCCTAAACAGACCAATTAGGAGGGAGGAAATAGAAAAAACTATTAAAAACCTCCCCAAAAGTAAAAGTCCAGGCCTAGACGGTTATACTAGTGAATTCTATCAAATATTAAAAAAAGAGTTGGTTTCTATTCTACTCAAAGTCTTCCAAAAAATTGAAGAAGAAGCAATACTTTCAAACACATTTTATGAGCCCAGCATTAACCTCATACTGAAACCTGGCAAGGACGGCACATACAAAAAAACCTACGGACCAATATCTCTAATGAATACAGATGCTAAAATACTAAACAAAATACTGGTAAATCGAATACAACAACATATTAAAAAAAATAATACATCATGATCAAGTGGGATTCATCCCAGAATCTCAAGGATTGTTCAACATATGTAAAATGGTTAACATAATACACCATATAAACAAAACAAAAAACAAAAACTACATGATCTTATCAATAGATGCAGAAAAGTCATTTGATAAAATACAACACCATTTTATGTTTAAGACACTCAAGAAAATGGGTATAGAAGGAAAATATCTCAACATTATAAAGGCCATATATGATAAACCATCAGCTAACATTATATTAAATGGTATAAAACTGAGGACTTTCCCCCTTAAATCAGGAAAAAGACAGGGTTGTCCACTCTCTCCACTCTTATTTAACATGGTGCTAGATGTTCTAGCTAGAGCAATCAGACAAGACAAAGGAATAGAAGACATCCATATCGAAAAAGAAGTAAAGGTATCACTTTTTGCAGATCATATGATCCTATACATCAAACCCCCAAAGACTCCACAAAAAGATTACTAGAAACAATAAACCAATATAGTAAGGTCACAGGATACAAAATTAATATACAAAAGTCCATAGCCTTTCTATATGCCAACAATGAAACATTAGAAAACAAACTAAAAAAAAAATCCCCTTCTTGATTGGAACAAAAAAAATAGAATACTTAGGAATAAACATAATAAAGAATTGTAAAGGACCTATATAATAAAAACTACAAAGCATTGTTAAGGAAAATTGATAAAGATACAATGAAATGGAAAAATATTCCTCTTTCTTGGATAGGAAGAATAAATATAATCAAAATGGCCATATTACCCAAAGCAATATACAAATTTAATGCAATTCCCATCAAAATTTCAATGACATTTTTAAAAGAAATGGAACAAGAAATCATCAGATTTATATGGAACTAGAGAAAACCCCAAATAGCCAAAGAAATCCTAAAGAAAAAGAATGAAGCTGGGGGCATTACAATACCTGACTTCAAACTATATTATAGATCCATTACAATAAAAACATCATGGTATTGGCAGAAAAATAGACACTCAGACCAATGGAACAGTACAGAAAGTCCAGAAATAAAACCACATATAGATGGTCAAATAATCTTTGATAAAGGGGCCAACAACACACAATGGAGAAAAGAATGTCTCTTCAACAAATGGTGCTGGGAAAACTGGAAAGCTACATGCAAAAGAATGAAACTCGACTACAGTTTGTCCCTTGTAGTAAAATTAAATCAAAATGAATCAAAGACTTAAATATACATATAAGACCTGAAACAATATAGTACATAGAAGAAAACAGAGATACTAAACTCATGGACCTTGGTTTTAAAGACCATTTTATGAATTTGACTCCAAAGGCAAGAGAAGTGAAGGCTAAGATAAATGGATGGGACTACACCAGACTACAAGTTTTTGCATAGCAAGAGAACCTGACAACAAAATAAGCAGAGAGCCAACCAAATGGGAAATGATATTTTCAAACAACAGCTCAGATAAGGGCCTAATATCCAAAATAATACAAAGAACTCAGAAAACTCAACAACAAACAAACAATCCAATAAAAAAATGGGAAGAGGACATGAACAGACACTTTTCCCAGGAAGAAATACAAATGGTCAACAGATATATGAAAAGATGCTCATCTTCATTAGTTATTAGAGAAATGCAAATCAAAACTACAATGAGATAGCACCTCACACCTGTTAGATTAGCTATTATCAACAAGACACGTAATAACAAGTGTTGGAGAGGCTATGGAGTAAAAGGAACCCTCATTCACTGTTGGTGGGAATGTAAAGTAGTACAACTATTATGGAAGAAAGTATGCTGGTTCCTCATAAAACTGCAAATAGAACTACCTTATGATCTAGCAATCCCTCTACTGGGTCTATACCCCCAAAACTCAGAGACAGTAATATGTAAAGACACATGTAGGCCCATGTTCATTGCAGCATTGTTCACAGTGGCCAAGACATGGAAACAACCAAAAAGCTTTTCAATAGATGACTGGATAAAGAAGATGTAGCACACATACACTATGGAATACTACTCAGCCATAGAAATGATGACATTGGATCGTTTACAACAAAATGGTTGGATCTTGATAACATTATACAAAGTGAAATAAGTAAGTCAGAAAAAAGTAACAAGTGCATAATTCCATACATAGGTGGGACATAAAAATGAGACTAAGAGACACGAACAAGTGTGTGATGGTTATGGGGGGGGGGATTGGGGGAGGAGAAGGAGGGAGAGGAGAAGGGGGAGGGGCACAAAGAAAACCAGTTAGAAGCTCACAGAAGACAATCTGAGTTAGGTTGACGGGTATGCAACATAATTGAATATCAAGGTAACCTGAAGATATTTTCTTTGAACATATGTACCCTGATTTATTTGTGTCACCCCATTAAAATTAATAAAAATTTATATATATATAAAGCAAATAACACCCTTGCTTTAAAATGGCTGTGTTCCAGCAGAGAGTGTCAGAAAATAATCAAGGAAACAAGCAATAATTTCAGATTACTCAAAGTGCTGTTACTAGAGGATCAATGTTAGAAAATAACTGGTGAAGAGAAGTGTTTGTTGTAAGAGGGAATAACAGAGTGTTCAAATTTTAGATCTGGTAGTGAAAGAAAGTCTGGAAAGGTAAGCTTTTAACTGAGATATAAAATAATGTAAACTAATGAGTAAGCAAAGGCCAGGGGAGGAGAACTTTAGGCAAATGGTACAACAAATCCAAGGGACGTATAGATTGAAGTAAGAAAAATTAAGAGTGTAGGGGCAGAAAGTTAGCTTCTGTGACCAGAACTCTGTGAGCCATGAGAATGGAGGGGTAGGCAATGACTAGACCTGATAGGACTTTGACATAATGAGGAGTTTGGGTGATATTCTAAATATAATGAGAAAATATTTTAGTAGGTAAATAACCACCAGCATATAGCCATGGTTAACTGAAAACTATACTTGAATTATATGTTTCTATAGTCATGCCTGGAGGAGCTTAAACTGAAGTTGATCAAAGAGGCATCAAAAAAAGAAGTGTGAGATAAATGAATAAACAATTGTATTTGCATTGTTTGCCTTTTAGCCTGTGTAATCAACTCTTCCAACATGGCCAAACATCATCATTTTTTCTAGCACTGAATATCATAGAGCATTCCTATGATACTCAGTGTAGAAAATTTGAACTTTTTTAGGGCATGTGTTATGGATAATTTTGTCAATGATAATACAAATGTTGTGCATAATTAGTAAAAAGAAGACTACATTTTCAGTGAGATAATAAAAGGAATCCAATAAAAGTCCATGGTGACTATAGTAAGAGATAACAGTCCCTCGGTACTTCCCATTTTAAGTATTACTAATTGCAGGGTGTCATGTAACTGCTCAGCAAGAGGAAACACACGTCTGCTAGATACTTGGAAAAAAGACCTGCAAAGGGGAATGGAGTAGAGTAAACTCACAATAAGAACACCTTCAATTTAAAATGTAATTTCTACCAGCAGATATGTCTCAGATAAAGAAGGTAAGCTACAGAAACCAAATAGCACAGATGTTGAGTTTGGGCTTTGGAGTCAGACAGAACCAGCCTTATACCCTCACTACCCCAGCACTTGCCAGCAATGTGACCTCACCTTGTGCTTCTCCTCATCTCAGCAAATTGTATCTTCATATCACCACATGACTGAAGTAATCCTTGATTCCTTTCTTTACATTCAATGACCTGCAGGAATATTTTATGTTCATGTGTTCAAAAGAGAATAATAAATTGGCACTTTTGTGCCAGAAGTTGTTTTTCTTGTCAAAAAAGAAGAGTATCTGTTCAGGTCCTCTGACTTTTTAAAAAAAATTAAATTGTTTGTTTGTTTGGTGTTAAGTTGTATGAGTTATTTTTATATTTTGGATATTAACCCCTTCTCAGAACTGTTGTTCGCAAATTCCTCTCCCCCTTTGGTTGGCTGTCTTTTTGTTTGTTACTAGTTTCTTTTTGCTGTGCAGAGTATTTTAATTTGATGTACTTCCATTCATTTATTTTTGCTTTTACATTCCCTTGCTTTTGGGGTCAAGTTCAAAAAATCTCTGAGATCAAAGTTCATAAGTTTACTATCTATTTTCTTATGTGTTTTATTGTCTCTGTCCTATATTCAAGTTCTTTATCCACTTTGAATTAATTTTGTGCATGGTGTCAGATAGTCTAGTTTCATTCTTTTGCATGTGGCTTCCCAACTTTTCCAGCACCATTTATTGAAAAACCTTTCTTTTCTCCACTGTGTGTTTTTGGCTCCTTTGTCGAAGATTATTTTCTGCCTACATGTGGTTTTATTTCTGGGCTTTCGATTCTGTTTCATTGGTCTCTGTGTATATTTCTCTGCCAATAACATGCTGTTTTGATTCTTGTAGTTTGAAGCCAGGGAGTGTGATAATTCTGTTTTTTTCTTTCTTTTATTTTTCAGGATTGCTTTGCCTTTTCAAGGTCTTTATAGTTCCTGTAAAGTCTTTCAGACTAAAAATAAAAGGAATAGCACACATCCTTGTCTGTTACCGCCTACAGAGGAGAGGTGGTGAGAGAAGGAGGCATCCATAGAAAGGAGGGGCAAGGAGCTGCAGCTGTGGGGCCTCCTTTTGTGTTAGGACACTGTGCGGGGCACTGAGGACATAGCAGAGAACAGGACAGAATCCAGGTGGATAAAGTCCAGAAACATAACAAAGAAATAAAGAAATATTCAGAAGGGTCTGTTGTTTATTGAACCCCAGATCACCACCACCAGAAAAGGGAGAAGAGAAGCACTATGTATTTGCCACCAGGTGCAGTGAAGCTGCAATTGCCTAATTTCATGTCAGCAAGTATTTGCAGTGAACCTTTTTGTTCCAGGGGACACATCTGGAGGTGCTGGCCCAAAGATGAAGAAGATGAAGTTTTTATCCTTGAGGAACACAGTGTGGGAGATGGAGAGGAAGTTTTCCCCAGATGTTGTAGAAGTAGAAGTAAAAGACATT
This sequence comes from Saccopteryx bilineata, assembly GCF_036850765.1. Lineage (NCBI taxonomy): Eukaryota > Metazoa > Chordata > Mammalia > Chiroptera > Emballonuridae > Saccopteryx > Saccopteryx bilineata. Next base: position 95,118,316 of record NC_089498.1, read on the forward strand.
CCTGGTGTGAGAAAGATTCCATGCACAATGCTGATTGTGGCCTCCAGGAGCTGAGAGCAAACGCTGGCTGACAGTCTGCAAGGAAAGGAGAACCTCAGTCTTTCAACCACTAGGAACTGCTGACAACCTGAATAAGCCTAGAAGCAGAGTCTTCCCCAGAGCCTCCAAATAAGTTCCCTGCCCTTGATTTTGGTCTTGTGAAATTCTTTTTTTTTTTTTAAATTTTTGTATTTAAAAAATTAAAAAAAAATTTGTTTTGAAGTTAGAAGCAGGGAGGCAGTCAGACTCCTGCATGCACCCCACTGGGATCCACCCTGCATGCCCACCAGGGGGCGATGCTCTGCCCATCTGGGTCATTGCTCTGTTGCAGCCAGGGCCATTCTAGTGCCTGAGGCAGAGGCCATGGAGCCATCCTCAGCACCTAGGCCAGCTTTGCTCCAATGGAGCCTTGGCTGCCGAAAGGGAAGAGAGAGATAGAGAGAAAGGAGAGGGGGAAGGGTGGAGAAGCAGATGGGCACTTCTCCTGTGTGCTCTGGCCAGGAATCGAACCCGGGACTTCCACATGCTGGGCTGATGCTCTGCTGCTGAGCCAACCAGCCAGGGCCAAAATTCTAAGCAAAGAACCAAGTCAAACCTGCTTTGTACCTACAAAAGTAAGTTAATAAATGGCTATTATTTAAGCCTCTATAAAAGAAAACTTGCATGTTACAACTAAACTAATATTTAGAGGGAAATTTATGGCTTTGAATGATTTGTTTTTCAGGATGTTTCAGGTTGGTTAGCTGTTTGAAATCTTTTCTTTAACTTCAGTCCCTATCCAAAATGTCCTTTTATTTCTTAAATGTCAACTTATTATTCCAGAGTTAATGAAGTTGCAAAGAATCTACCTGACAAAAAAGAAACTTTCTGGAGGAGGGGGCCAAGGGAACACCTGAGCTCAGTGTAAGAAGAGGCAGCATCTTTTTTTAAAAATTTTTTAAATTAATTATTTAATTAATTAATTTATTTTTTACAGAGATAGAGAGAGAGTCAGAGAGAGGGATAGACAGGGACAGACAGACAGGAACGGAGAGAGATGAGAAGCATCAATCATTAGTTTTTCATTGCGCATTGCAACACCTTAGTTGTTCATTGATTGCTCTCTCATACGTGCCTTGACTGCGGGCCTTCAGCAGACGGAGTAACCCCTTGCTGGAGCCAGCGACCTTGGGTTCAAGCTGGTGGGCTTTTCCTCAAACCAGATGAGCCCACGCTCAAGCTGGTGACCTCGGGGTTATGAACCCGGGTCCTCTGCATCCCAGTCCAACGCTCTATCCACTGCGCCACCGCCTGGTCAGGTGGCAGCATCTTTTTAATAAGGGTAGGGAATGCTGGGTTGCATATTTATTAGTTTGAGAGAGCATTCTGCTTTAGACACCTCTGACACTCTAGATTTCTCTTTTTCTAATAACATCACATTTACTAATACTGGGAGAGCCTTTTCCAGCATATTGTAGGGGGCCTGGACTGTTTCCATGGAAGTGCTTTTTTAGTAAGTGGAAAATGGCACATCCCAGTAATACTCTCCAGGACCATCAATTGCCACCTATCACTCATGCCTCCCTCTACCTGCCACCCTGGACAGAAAAGCTTAGTAGTATTTATAGATGCTCATGACAAGCAGCATACAAGAAACTTCCTCATTGCTTTAAACTGTACAGCTGTAGGTTACCTAAAGCTTCTGGGGAGCTCACTTACTTTGAGAGGAAGGAAGGGAAAAAAGAGAAAATGTATAGTAACTGTGGAATTGGTAACAAAAAAAATCCAGGGTCCTACAACACAGAAAGGGAGAAGAAGTGGCACGTAGCCCGACTCATAGAACTGTGTTCAGTCAGCAGTCTTGACTCCTTAGTTCTCAAAGTCTTTTCTTCCCTGAGTGAGGCACATCTGGGTCTGGGCATGGCTTTGGGCAGGTGGTCACTCTGAACTCGGTTGGAGGCTCTTTGGAGACAGGTGGAGAACAGGGGCATTTGACTCATAAACCTACACATTTGTTTCCTCACTCTTCCCGTGGGTCAAGTGTGAGATATGGGAAGCACATCATGCACAGACAGACCCCTGGCTCTGGTTACCTTTGGTGAGTGCCTCTGTACCCAGGGCTTGGCTGACCTGTATCAAGCATGGGCTTTCTTCTCCAGGTTTTGTTTCATTTAATATAGTCGTGACTGCTAAGTAGCCTTAATGTCCAAGTTTGTCAGATGAAGAAATGGAAGTGCAGAGAGATTTATATGCTTTGCCAAGGTGACACAATTTGGAGCTGGGGTCAGGATCCAGGAGTCTGGCAACCATGTCTGGCCTCCTCTCAGCACAATAAAACAAACCTGGGGTCAACCTGTGCTGAGCTGCACAGAGATGGCGCTGTAGCTGGCAGTGTCCTGGTCAGTCACCACGGCTGGCCAGTGCCACAGACGTTATCATAGCCTTGTCATTAGCAGCTACTTCAAATGCATCTTCTCAAATCTCTTTTAGTATGTTCATGATTTTATGGGCCCATTACAATTTAAGTAAAAGTCTGGGAGCTCTCGATTATTCTGAGGAGAGGAAGGTCTTTGCAAAGAGTGGCATCCATGTTGAAGCAGGGCCTGAGAGCTGCAGTGTGTCCCTGGGCTAGTCCTGCCACTATGTGTGACTTTGGGACCAAATAGTAGGCAGGTCCAGGGATGGCACATGGGGCTCCACTCTGAGTGAATGCTGTATTTTGGGCTCACTTCCACTAAAATAACTAACTGCAAAGGAGTTAAATAGAATGATTTAAAGATTCACAAATATATGATTTAAAGATTCACAAATACATGACTTTATTAAAAATATTATTGCTTCGAGGACACTAAGTTGATTCTATAAAGTGTGGCAAATATTACCCACTTTGCAAATTCTTTTCTTTTTGTTCTTCTTTAGGTTTAGAATTAGTATATGAAAAATGCTTAATGCAAGTGACTGGTGGAGAGTAGATACTTAATAAATAATAGCTATTGTAAAGAAGCATATAATTTATTTTGTATACACCCCTCTTTCATTGTAAGCACACTGTTGAGCAGTTAGTAATCCCTTACTTAAAATAGATTCTAGAAATTTTTGATTAACACAAACCATAATAAACCTTAAAACTCTAGAATTTAAGTAAAGGGTTAGTTTTCTCTCTTGTCTTCACCCAACTGTCACCCTTTACAAAGTTCCCAAATCAAAGAACCCCTCCCCCTCAAAGAAACAATACAAAAACCAAGGGTCTTTTTGCTTGGGTCCACAAGACTTTCCTCAGGTGTGAGGTCCCTTACTGACTTGTCTTAGACCTTTTAGCTTCTGCATATGTTACTGCTCCACTGTCTTCTCTCAACACTGCTCTTTGTCCAGACCCTGTACATCATGGTGGTTAGACAATCATATACTTTACAAAGTGTTCTCCCCCCCCCCCCAGTATTTCCAGTACTACCTGGCACCTTGCATAGTTATTATACTATTATTGCCTATATTTCCTATGCTGTACTTTATATCCCATGACTTTTTTGTAATTACCTGTTTGTACTTGTCAATTCCTTCACCTTTTACCTAGTTTACCAACACTCGTCCTTTCTGGCAACCATCAGTCTATTCTCTGTATCTGTGAGTCTGTTGCTGTTTTGTTTGTTCATTTATATTGCTCTTTAGAGATTCCACACTTAAGTGAAATCATATGGCATTTGTTTTTCTCTGACTGACTTATTTCATTTAGCATAATGCCCTCTATGCCCATCAAGGCTGCTGCCAATGGTAAGATTTTACTTTTTTCTATAGCCAAGTAATATTTCATTGTACATATATAGCACAAATCTTTAATTAACTCATCTACTGCTGGGCACCTGAGGTGTTTCCATAGCTTGGCTACTGTAAGTAACACTGCAATGAACAATAGATGTGCATATATTCTTTCAAATCAGTGTCTTGGGTGTTTTTGGTTATATACCCAGAAGTGGGGTGGCTGGGTCATATAGTAAGTTCCATTTTTAATTTTTTGAGGAATCTCCATACTGTTTTCCACAGTGGCTGTACCAATCAGTAATCCCACCAGCAGTGCAGGAGGGTTCCCTTTTCTCCACATTCTCGCCAGCACTTGTTTGTGGATTTATTGATGATAGCCATTCTGACTGGTGTGAGAGGATATCTCATTGTGATTTTAATTTGCATTTCTCCGTGATTTGTGACTTATTATTGCTACAGATACATTTGCTTTTACTTCCATCCTCTGATTTTTTATTTTGTATTTCTTTGAATGGTTGCTTGTGTTTTCTGTATTTTGTTAAATGATTTTTTTTATAATAAATTTTTATTAATGGTAATGGGATGACATTAATAAATCAGGGTACATATATTCAAAGAAAACATGTCTAGGTTATTTTGTCATTAAATTATGTTGCAAACCCCTCGCCCAAAGTCAGATTGTCCTCCGTCACCCTCTATCTAGTTCTCTGTGCCCCTCCCCCTCCCCCAACTCTCTCCCTCCCTCCCTCCCAGGTCCTCCCTCCCCCCCACCCTTGGTAACCACCACACTCTTGTCCATGTCTCTTAGTCTCATTTTTATGTTCCACCAATATATGGAATCATGTAGTTCTTGTTTTTTTCTGATTTACTTATTTCACTCCGTATAATGTTATCAAGATCCCACCATTTTGCTGTAAATGATCTGATGTCATCATTTCTTATGGCTGAGTAGTATTCCATAGTGTATATGTGCCACATCTTCTTTATCCAGTCTTCTATTGAAGGGCTTTTTGGTTGTTTCCATGTCTTGGCCACTGTGAACAGTGCTGCAATGAACATGGGGCTACATGTGTCTTCACGTATCAATGTTTCTGAGGTTTTGGGGTATATACCCAGTAGAGGGATTGCTGGGTCATAAGGTAGTTCTATTTGCAGTTTTTTGAGGAACCACCATATTTTCCTCCATAATGGTTGTACTACTTTACAGTCCCACCAACAGTGAATGAGGGTTCCTTTTTCTCCACAGCCTCTCCAACATTTGCTATTACCCGTCGTTTTTTTTTTTTTTTTAATAAATTTTTATTAATGGTAATGGGATGACATTAATAAATCAGGGTACATATATTCAAAGAAAACATGTCTAGGTTATTTTGTCATCAAATTATGTTGCAAACCCCTCGCCCAAAGTCAGATTGTCCTCCGTCACCCTCTATCTAGTTCTCTGTGCCCCTCCCCCTCCCCCTAACTCTCTCCCTCCCTCCCTCCCATGTCCTCCCTCCCCCCCACCCTTGGTAACCACCACACTCTTGTCCATGTCTCTTAGTCTTGTTTTTATGTTCCACCAATGTATGGAATCATGTAGTTCTTGTTTTTTTCTGATTTGCTTATTTCACTCCTTATAATGTTATCAAGATCCCACCATTTTGCTGTAAATGATCTGATGTCATCATTTCTTATGGCTGAGTAGTATTCCATAGTGTATATGTGCCACATCTTCTTTATCCAGTCTTCTATTGAAGGGCTTTTTGGTTGTTTCCATGTCTTGGCCACTGTGAACAGTGCTGCAATGAACATGGGGCTACATGTGTCTTCACGTATCAATGTTTCTGAGGTTTTGGGGTATATACCCAGTAGAGGGATTGCTGGGTCATAAGGTAGTTCTATTTGCAGTTTTTTGAGGAACCACCATACTTTCCCCCATAATGGTTGTACTACTTTACAGTCCCACCAACAGTGAATGAGGGTTCCTTTTTCTCCACAGCCTCTCCAACATTTGCTATTACCCGTCTTGTTGATAATAGCTAATCTAACAGGAGTGAGGTGGTATCTCATTGTAGTTTTGATTTGCATTTCTCTAATAACTAATGAAGCTGAGCATCTTTTCATATATCTGTTGGCCATTTGTATCTCTTCCTGGGAGAAGTGTCTGTTCATGTCCTCTTCCCATTTTTTTATTGGATTGTTTGTTTGTTTGTTGTTGAGTTTTATGAGTTCTTTGTAAATTTTGGATATTAGGCCCTTATCTGAGCTGTCGTTTGAAAATATCAGTTCCCATATAGTTGGCTGTCTGTTTATTTTGATATCAGTTTCTCTTGCTGAGCAAAAACTTTTAATTCTGATGTAGTCCCATTCATTTATCTTTGCCTTCACTTCTCTTGCCATTGGAGTCAAGTTCATAAAATGTTCTTTAAAACCCAGGTCCATGATTTTAGTACCTATGTCTTCTTCTATGTACTTTATTGTTTCAGGTCTTATATTTAGGTCTTTGATCCATTTTGAATTAATTTTAGTACACGGGGACAGGCTGTAGTCGAGTTTCATTCTTTTGCATGTGGCTTTCCAGTTTTCCCAACACCATTTGTTGAAGAGGCTTTCTTTTCTCCATTGTGTGTTGTTGGCCCCTTTATCAAAGATTATTTGACCATATATATGTGGTTTTATTTCTGGGCTTTCTATTCTGTTCCATTGGTCTGAGTGTCTATTTTTTTGCCAATACCATGCTGTTTTGATTATCGTGGCCCCATAATATAGTTTAAAGTCAGGTATTGTAATGCCCCCAGCTTCATTCTTTTTCCTTAGGATAGTTTTGGCTATTCGGGGTTTTTTATAGTTCCATATAAATCTGATGATTTTTTGTTCCATTTCTTTAAAAAATCTCATAGGGATTTTGATGGGAATTGCATTAAATTTGTATATTGCTTTGGGTAATATGGCCATTTTGATTATATTTATTCTTCCTATCCAAGAACAAGGAATATTTTTCCATCTCATTGTATCTTTTTCGATTTCCCTTAACAATGCTTTGTAATTTTCATTATATAGGTCCTTTACGTTCTTTGTTATGTTTATTCCTAGGTATTTTATTTTTTTTGTTGCAATCGTGAAGGGGATTATTTTTTTGAGTTCGTTTTCTAATATTTCATTGTTGGCATATAGAAAGGCTATGGACTTTTGTATGTTAATTTTGTATCCTGCGACCTTACTGTATTGGTTTATTGTTTCTAATAATCTTTTTGTGGAGTCCTTCGGGTTTTCGATGTATAGGATCATATCATCAGCAAAAAGTGATAGCTTTACTTCTTCTTTTCCGATATGGATGCCTTTTCTTTCTTTGTCTTGTCTGATTGCTCTGGCCAGAACTTCTAGCACCACGTTGAATAAGAGTGGACAACCCTGTCTTGTTCCTGATTTAAGGTAGAAAGTCCTCAGTTTTATGCCGTTTCATAGGATGTTGGCTGATGGTTTATCATATATGGCCTTTATCATGTTGAGATATTTTCCTTCTATACCCATTTTGTTGAGAGTCTTAAACATAAAATTGTGTTGTATTTTATCAAAAGCCTTTTCTGCATCTATTGATAAGATCATGTGGTTTTTGTTCTTTGTTTTGTTGATATGGTGTATTACGTTAACCGTTTTGCGTATGTTGAACCATCCTTGAGATTCTGGGATGAATCCCACTTGATCATGATGTATTATTTTTTTAATATGTTGTTGTATTCGGTTTGCCAGTATTTTGTTTAGTATTTTCGCATCTGTATTCATTAGAGATATTGGTCTGTAGTTTTCTTTCTTTGTGCCATCCTTGCCAGGTTTTGGTATGAGGGTTATGTTGGCCTCATAAAATGTGTTTGGAAGTATTGCTTCTTCTTCAATTTTTTGGAAGACTTTGAGTAGAATAGGAACCAAGTCTTCTTTGAATGTTTGATAGAATTCACTAGTATAACCGTCTGGGCCTGGACTTTTATTTTTGGGGAGGTTTTTAATAGTTTTTTCTATTTCCTCCCTGCTGATTGGTCTGTTTAGGCTTTCTGCTTCTTCATGACTCAGTCTAGGAAGGTTGTATTGTTCTAGGAATTTATCCATTTCTTCTAGATTGTTGTATTTGGTGGCATATAATTTTTCATAGTATTCTACAATAATTCTTTGTATTTCTATGATGTCTGTGGTGATCTCTCCTCTTTCATTTTGGATTTTATTTATTTGAGTCCTGTGTCTTTTTTCCTTGGTGAGTCTTGCCAAGGGTTTGTCAATTTTGTTGATCTTTTCAAAGAACCAGCTCCTTGTTTTATTGATTTTTTCTATAGTTTTTCTGTTCTCTATTTCATTTATTTCTGCTCTGATTTTTATTATCTCCTTTCTTCGGCTGGTTTTGGGTTGTCTTTGTTCTTCTTTTTCTAGTTCCTTAAGGTGTGAAGTTAAGTGGTTTATTTCGGCTCTCTCTTGTTTGTTCATATAGGCCTGAAGTGATATGAACTTTCCTTTTATTACTGCTTTTGCTGCATCCCAGAGATTCTGATATGTCGTATTTTCATTTTCATTTGTCTGTATATATCTTTTGATTTCTGCGCTTATTTCTTCTTTGACCCATTCATTTTTTAGAAGTGTGTTGTTTAGTTTCCACATTTTTGTGGGTTTTTCCCCCTCTTTTTTGCAGTTGAATTCTAGTTTCAAGGCTTTATGATCAGAAAATATGCTTGGTACAATTTCAATTTTTCTAAATTTGCTGATATTGTCTTTGTGGCCCAACATATGGTCAATTCTTGAGAATGTTCCATGTACACTAGAGAAAAATGTATACTCTGTCGCTTTGGGATGAAGTGTCCTGTAGATGTCTATCATATCCAGGTGTTCTAGTATTTCGTTTAAGGCCACTATATCTTTATTGATTCTCTGTTTGGATGACCGATCTAGAGCCGTCAGCGGTGTATTGAGGTCTCCAAGTATGATTGTATTTTTGTCAGTTTTTGTTTTAAGGTCAATAAGTAGTGGTCTTATATATTTTGGTGCTCCTTGGTTTGGTGCATATATATTAAGGATTGTTATGTCTTCTTGATTCAACTTCCCCTTAATCATTATGAAATGACCATTTTTGTCTCTGAGTACTTTTTCTGTCTTGTAGTCAGCATTATTAGATATGAGTATTGCTATGCCTGCTTTTTTTTGGGTGTTGTTTGCTTGGAGTATTGTTTTCCAGCCTTTCACTTTGAATTTGTTTTTATCCTTGTTGCTTAGATGTGTTTCTTGTAGGCAGCATATAGTTGGATTTTTTTTTTAATCCATTCTGCTACTCTGTGTCTTTTTATTGGTAAGTTTAATCCATTTACATTTAGTGTAATTATTGACACTTGTGGGTTCCCTACTGCCATTTTATAAATTGCTTTCTGTTAGTTTTGTATCTAGTTTGATTCTTCTCTTTTGTTTTTCTATCATTTGTTTTTGTTTGTTTGTGTTCCATACTTCTTTCCTCTGTTGCTACCTTTTTTAAGTCGAGTGTTTTTGTGGTGGTTTTTTTAAGGGTGGTTACCATTAAGTAATGAAAAGGGTACCTACCATATTCATTGTAGTACCCTATCTTATGAGTGTTTCTGCACTTCATCATCCTTTGCTACTGTTAATCTCCATCCTCTCTCCCCTTTTTTTCCTTTGTTGTCACAGTTTAAGTTTGGTTTTATTGTGTTCTTGGTGGAGCTGTTACTTGTGGTGTTGTTTTCTTTTGTTCTTTGAATCTGGTTGGAAAGCCCCCTTTAGTATTTCCTGGAGTGGGGGCTTTCTGTTGATAAATTCTCTCATCTTTTCTGTATTTGTGAATGTTTTTATATCTCCTTCATACTTGAAGGATAGCTTTGATGGGTATAGTATTCTTGGCTGAAAGTTCCTCTCTTTCAGGGCTTTAAATATTGGGGTCCACTCTCTTCTAGCTTGTAGAGTTTCTGCTGAGAAATCTGATGATAATCTAATAGGCCTTCCTTTATATGTTGTACTCTTCTTTTCCCTGGCTGCCTTGAGAATTTTTTCTTTGTCATTGATTTGTGTCATCTTTATTATGATGTGCCTTGGAGTGGGTTTGTTGGGGTTAAGAAAACTTGGTGTTCTGTTTGCTTCTTGAATTTGAGGCTTTAGTTCTTTCCACAGGCTTGGGAAGTTCTTGTCTATTATTTGTTTGAGTATATTCTCCATTCCATTTTCTTTCTCTTCTCCCTCTGATATACCTATTATTCTTATGTTATTCTTTCTGATGGAGTCAGACAATTCCTGTAGGGCTTTCTCATTTTTTATTATTTTTGAGTCTCTTTCTTCTTCTCTCTGTTGTGCCTCAAGTTGCTTGTCTTCTATTTCACTAATCCTATCTTCAATCTGGGCTGTTCTGTTAGCTAAGCTTGTTACCTCGTTTTTCAGCTCGTGAATTGAGTTTTTCATTTCTGTTTGATTTGTTTTTATAGTTTCAATTTCCTTGGTAATATATTCTTTGTGTTCATTGAGTTGTTTTCTGATCTCCCTATATTGCCTTTCTGTGTTTTCTTGTATATCTCTGAGTATTTTTAAGATTTCTATTTTAAATTCTCTGTCATTTAGCTCCAAGGCTTCCAATATGTTAAGTCTTTTCTCCATAGATTTTTCCACATCTATTTGTGTTACCTCTCTTTCTTTTGTATCCATAATATTTGATTTCCTCTTTCTTATCGGCATCTGAGGGTGGTCTGGTTGATAGCACTAATTAGAATTAATAAAGAGTAAAAAGTAAAAAAAAAAAACAAAAAAAAAACCAAAAAAAACCCAAAAACAAACAAACAAAAAAAAAGGTAAAACACCCCACAAAAAAAAAACAGTAATAATTTATTATTTCCCCCTTTTTTCTCTCTTCTCTTTCACTCCTCTCCCCTCCTCAGGGAAATATCGTGCCTATAATGGAGGGCCTGATTTGGGGTGAAGAGTTCAAGGGGCAAATAAAAGGGAGTAGGGACTTACTAAATGCAAAAAAAAAAAAATCTTAGACAAGCATAAGATGATTAATAAAGAAGAAAAAATAAAAATAATAAGTAAAAATCTGTTGTATTAAGTGGAGCGAAGACTAAATACAATGGAGACCTTGGGTTGGGAGGACCCAAAATGCCACAAAAATAAACAAACAAGAAAAAAAAAAAAACAAAAGCAAAAAAGAGAAATAAAGCCAAAAAAAAGCCTTGAGTCCCAAATTAACTAATTTGTTCGTGATTGAAGGTTATATGGGAGGAAAGTAAAATGAGAAAAGAAAAAACAAATAGAAAGGAAAAAATAAGAAAAAGAGAAAAACGAAGGAAGAAATAAAATAGGAAGAGAAAAAAACAAAATAAAGCAAGACAAAAGAAAAACAAAAGAGGAGAGAGTGAGAGTTAAGTGTTTTGTAGTATAACCTTAAAGGAGGGTGAGGATGAAGAAGAGAAATAAAATGCAACACTCATGAGTAGTGTAGTTCAAGAAAGGGGAAGCATAAGATGGGCAGAGAATAGAAGGACCGAGGTGGAGGAAATAAAGGCAATAAGATAGAAGAAACAAACAACAACAACAAAAAAATTAGTGGATCAAGTTGTAAAGTCTGTGGATTTTTCTTGATTTTGAGAGGTTAACTTCTTCCTTTTTCTTTTCTCTCCCTCTTCCTGGTCGGTGATTCTGTACCCCAGGCTCTGCCCCTGTGTCACACTTAGGTAGGGATTTGCAGTTGATGGGATTCTATGGCAATGTCATATAATTGGCTTTAGTCTTGCTGGAAGTCAAGGCTTGTTGGCGTTTGCAGGGTCCAACGATGAGAGAGTTTGCTTTCCTGGATTCTCTCTCCTAGTCCCCCCTTTCTGAATTAGCTGCCTGGTGATCCAGCTATAAGGCTGCAACTGCTTCTGCCTGGGGAGTAAGAGGCTCAAAGAGCTGGGAAATCCCCACTCTATCCCCACTCAGTGCAAGGCTTTGGGAAAGGCTCTGACAGTCAGGGCCTCCAGTGTAATCAGGCGGGGGTGGGAGTCAATTGTTGTCAAGGTGACTGTTCAGCGCCTATCATTTAGTTGGACCTCTCAACCCAGGCTTTCCACACTTTGTAGCCTGTTTTTGCAGGGAAGAAGAGGCACTAGTCTCTGCTTACGACTAGTGTAGTATAGACCTTATTATCTGCCAAGTCCTTCTTGTTAGCGTTTATCCCTGAATATGGAGGCTCTATCAATCAGAAGTTGCCCCCGCCCCTTTAGCGAGAGGCACTAAAAAATATCACGCCTCTTGTCTTGGATCGCTGAACTGAGAGAGATCTTATCAATTAAAACCGAGGGTGCGCAGATTTCATGGGTTAAGCTAATTTCAGTGATTGGGTCGCAGCTGTGCTTCCAAAGGTATTTTAGGCTGCCTACGCGTGCCCCTCCCCAATGCTTGATTGTTAGCTTGAATGGCTGGGTGAGGTGCCCCGCCCACGGAGAGAATCTCCCAAGCCTCTCCCGCTCGCCCCGCAGCTGGCGGCTGGACTGCACCAGGCGCAGGATAATGGAGCACCCTGGGTGTGCGGGCCAGCAGGGCGCCCTGGGCGCGTGGAATGCCCAAGGCACGCGCGCGAATGGGGCGCTCCGGGCACCGGTGGCCGGCGACCCCCACTCGCAGTGTGCGGGCTGCTGGGAACGTCAGCGGTGCTCAACCGGACCGGGCGCGTGCGCGGCTGCTCGCGGCGGCTCGCGGCGGCGGCGGCGGCTCGCGGGGGCTCGCGGGGGCTCGCGGTGGCGGCTCGCGTCGGCCGCTCGCGGCGGCTCGCGGTTCCCAAGTATATGGGCTGACTCACCACAGGCGCACTTCCTTGCGGTTTGAAAGAACGTCCCTGTGGTAGATTCCTCCACACCCTCGTCTCTCAGATTCAAGTGATAACAGTCCTTTCGCTATCAGTTTGTGTGGAACTCCGGAATGCTCCGAGGATAAATTTTTCTGTTTCTAGTTGATAAATTTGTTGTGATTTAGGGGAGAGCTGTCGGACGCGCTGCTCATGGTGCCATTTTCGTGACGTCCGAGTCAGTTAAATGATTTTTATTTCATTTTATTTTATTCTATTTTTCTTTCTCCTTCTGGTAATCAGAAATACTCATAATCTCTTTTTTTGTTCTATATGATGTAACATTTAGGACTAAAGGGCTACAGTGTGTTTGGGAGGGGCTTCAGAGCCTGCTCAGAGACTGTTGCTTCACAGGCTGGTCAGAGGAGGGACTGCTGAGTGATCTGTACTGAGGCTGCGAGGGACACACCACTTCCCCAGGTTACCATGAACTTTCAGCCATTCTAACTACATCTGATTGCCTTTCCAGTCAGGAAGTGGTTTCATCTGATTCCCACTGAAATTTCCAGAGCTCAAGAGTCTCCAGACAGAGGTTGCTGTGGCTGGTGCCACATGAGAGGAGATGTTTCAGACTGATGAGACAGCTGTGCCCACGGAGCTGCCCTGACACCATCTCTCCAGCCCTGGCTATTAAAACCACAATGCTGGGCCATGGACTCCAGAGGTTAAGGACCATTCTTTGTACTTTCATCTGTCTCAGTGTCCCCATCCTTGCCTGGCACGGTACTGAAATAGTTCCATATGTGCAGAAAAGTCAGGGGAGGCCTGAAAAATGGCCAGTACCTGGTCACCTGCACTCTTACGTGCAGACTAGAGGGTTTCCAGGAGCAACGACTATGAGACAAATAGTGCAGGACGGCATTCCCATCACTAGATGCACTGAAGGAGGACTTGCTATGTGGATAGAAGCTTGGGGACCAGGGAGAAGGAATTAGGCCTGCGAGGGTGAGGGGCATAGGAGCTTTAGGCCACACTTGTCGGAGGGGACTCAGGACCTTTAGAAAGGGAGGCTGGGGTGAGGGGAGGAGCTGAGGAAGTGAGAAAAGTTCATCTCAGAAGGTCTCCACTGCTCAGCTCCAGGCCTTGAAAATGCATGGATGAGGATCCTGGCTGGAGGCGGGACCACCTAGGCAGAAGAAAAATATTGGGATGAATTAAGGCAATGGAAATGGGTGAAGAGAAGGAGGATGGCTTCAGAAATCTAAAGGTGACATATGGAGAGGGATCTGAAAACTAATAGAAAGTTAGGTTGAAGGAGGAGATGACCATGATATATGGGGTGACGACAGTGCCGTTCAGGTCATGAGAAAGCATGGGAGGGGATCAGGTTAGGGGGAACTGTGAGGGAAGAGCCTGAAGCTGGGGAGGGGGTCACCCAGAAGGAGTGGGATGTGAGCTGCAGGCCTTGTGACATGTCTGACCATTGGGTAGGGGTCTGACCCTGGGAGTTCTTCTCAGGACATGGTAGGGAAACAGGACAAGAGCCCCAGAGCTTCTAAGGGTCTGACCTTCTGGGAACTGAACCCCAGAGGTTGTCAAGGGGTGGAGGTGCCAGAGGCGGCTTCCAGAAGACACTGCCAAGGAAAACAAATAAAAAAAGGATGAATGGATGAAAGAAAAATAAAGAACAAAAGACATAAAAATGAGGAAATAGAGCTGTCTCGAAGATAGCTGATGGTGGAGCCAGGACTCAAACCCTGGCAGTGGGATTCACGCTTCTCAACTCTGCTGCCTACAAATGAATGAAGAGAATGGGAACAGAGAAGATGATGCATACCATAAGTAACTTACTGACTGCGCATGCAATAATAAAGAAGTTGTGATTTGAATGGTCTAAGGTGGATTCATCTATGATATTATAAGTCAGGAGGGCCTGGCAGGGTTCACAGGAAGCTTCAATGATATTAGTCATCTTGTGTTTTGATCTGGGTGCTGATTACCCAAGCCTGAGTCATAGGGAACCCTAGATTATTTAAATCTGAAGTCACACTGACAGTCATGACATCTTTGGGCAGTCGCAACTGTGGCTGATGCGCTTAGTAGAATAGCAGAATGTGGTACTGAGTTAGTAGATGCAGTGTGCCTGGAATATGAGCACAAGTGGAAACCCAGACATAGATCTGTTACTATGGATGTTGGAATCTTTGAGAACGTCCAAGCCCTGTGGGGCTAGAGCTGCCTGAATGCTGGAGCAAGGCATGTTGTTGTTTGGTTCTTTGAGGCACAGCCGCCAAGAGCTGGTCTCCCTTGGCCAGCTGACTTTGTGCAGACTGGGACCAGAGAACGTCCATGTACAACAATTGCTGGATGAAGACACCTTGGCTTTGGTTTTTGGTTCAAACCAAAGGCATTTTTGTAAGCCTCTATTTTCTTGACTAGCTTTGAGTAAGTTGAACTCAAACTCTGTTGACTTCGGTTCTGGCCAAGTTCTGCTGCTTGGAGATTTGTTTTGTTTCTTTTTGATACTCTACAAGTAAATAATTGCAAAACGTGGTGAAGACAATGAGAAACAGATGCATGCCTGCCAAATAAGGAAGTGGAAAGACAGACCCTTCCCCTTGCAAGCAGCGCAGTGCAGGGTGTGCCCCAATGAGGGGAGTACCCTCTGCCTGTGCTGGGATGCCTCCTGAGCCAGTGCCTCTCTCAGTATCTGGGTTCAATAAAGATGATTCAGTCTCCCTGTGTAATCTGTAATTGTTGTATGACTTCTTTCCAGAGATCTTTCACCTACTTTTAGATGCAGCTCAGTGTGGATTTAGGGATGCGCTGAAAGAAATAATGAAAAGTAGGCAATTTGGGGTACCATGTTCCAAAGGCTATCTGTATCTCACCACTGCAAGGCAAGCTTCTGACATCCTTTTAGTCCTGAAACATCTGTGAAATTCCATGAACAAAAGGAGACATGATGCCCCACCTCCCACAGGTGGGTAGATGCTGGCATTCTTGTGACTTGAGAGTGTTACCAACCTATCAGGCTGCTTTGGGTCTACAAGAAGAAGAGGGAGTTTTTGAGTTTGTCACTCAGTCTTGTGGTCATCAGTGAAAAATTTGAGTGCTATCACCTTTGACACTAGAACAAATGACAGAAACATGTATTTTAGACTTCTTAAAATCTGACTGATGGTTATGGTGGAGCAAGAAATGATTTATTCTCATAAAATAGACAATACACTTTCACAGTTAAGATAACAGCCCCCCCCCCAAAAAAAGACAAAAACCTTCAGTTTGGTTTGGTGGAAATGACATAATTTCTTTATTCTTAATTATTTGAAATTATATTTACAAATTATATATCTGTATGTATATATGCTAGCTCATATTTTTTCCTCCAGAAGATTGTAATTTTCCAAGGATAAGGCTTATTTTTCTTCTTTTTTTCTTTTTCTTTTTAGATACCAGTCTTAAATACAATGCCTGCAAAATTGTTGCTCTATAATATATATAGTCATTTATTTATTTAACCAAGATTTATTGAGTGCCTACTATGTACTAGGCACTGTTTTCAAGGATTTTATAGTTAACAGAAGGGACAAAAATTTCTGTCCTTCCAAAGTTTACCTTTGAAAGGAATGAGAACAACACTCCCACCCTCTACTTACACTCCCTCTCCAAAAAATAGGAAGAAAAAAAAGGGGTAAAAGAGTAGGGAAAATAATAGGGCAGGAAAAAAGGTTGTGTGAAAATATGTATTTGTGGGTGAGAAAAATGTGTGAAGGTGGTGGTATAATTATATGAAGCAGCCCAGGGAAAGCTGCATGGAAGAAGTGCCACTCATGCAAGGTTATCAAAGAGTTATAGAGTTATAAGGAAAAAGTACTGTAGCCACAGGAAACCACATGTGTCAAGAACCTTTGGTGGAGTGAGCATACCCCAAAATCAAATGCCAATGCAGAGGTCCATGGACTAGAGTAGAAGGAGCAGGGATGGGGAAGGAATGGGAGATGAGATTGGAGAAGTGGGGACCAGATTGTGGAGATGCTTGAGGCCATTGACATCATGGATTTTCTTCTGAATGACATGGAGAACTAGGGAGGATGCTGAGCTGAGGAATAACTTGATTGGACTTGAGTTTTAAATGGGCCACTCTGGCTGATACCCTGAAAATACATTAAAAAGAGGCAAGAGTGGAAACAGATAGACTAGGGAGGAGCTATTGAGAGGGTCCAGGAAAGAGATGATGGAGGCTTGGGCCCAAAGGCATTGGTGGGGGTGGTGATACTGGTAAGATTCTGGATATATTCCCACATAAAGTCAATAGGCTTCCTGGGCTATCAGATGTGATATGGGGAAACAGAGAAGTCAAAGTTGGTTATAAGACTTTTGATCCAAGCAACTGGGAAAATGGAGTTAGCATTTATGGAAATGGAGATCTTCTGTGAGAAACTTATTATGATGGTAAGGGGGTTATATTAGATTCTAGAATTTGCTAAGGTTTAAATTTACTGATTATTGCCAAATTTCTCTTCTGCATGGTTGTCTAAATTATAATTCCACCAGCAGAAAATGTATGCTCCCATTACTTACTCTCCAGGGATTGCTATACTAATGGGTATAATGAGATACCGTGTAGTAGGTTTTTTTTTTTTTTTTTTTTTTTTGTATTTTTCCGAAGCTAGAAATGGGGAGAGACAGTCAGACAGACTCCTGCATGCACTCGACCGGGATCCACCTGGCCCGCCCACCAGGGGGTGAGGCTCTGCCCACCAGGGGGTGATGCTCTGCCCCTCTGGGGCATCGCTCTGCCGCGACCTGAGCCACTCTAGCGCCTGGGGCAGAGGCCAAGGAGCCATCCCCAGCATCCAGGCCATCTTTGCTCCAATGGAGCCTCGGCTGCGGGAGGGGAAGAGAGAGACAGAGAGGAAGGAGAGGGGGCGGGGTGGAGAAGCAGATGGGCGCTTCTCCTGTGTGCCCTGGCCGGGAATCAAACCCGGGACTTCTGCATGCCAGGCCGAAGCTCCACCACTGAGCCAACCGGCCAGGGCCCGTGTAGTAGTTTTAAGTCATGTTTTCCTGATGATCATTGAGTTGGAAGCCAATTTCTACATTAATTGACCTTTGGACTTCCTCTTCTTTGAACTGCCTTTGGTATCGTTTTCCTATACTTTCTATTGGATTATCTGTCTCTTACTTGTAGGAGCTCTTAATGTACTTTGTATATTGCTTGCTACATCTGTTGCAAATGTCTCCTCTCAGTGTTGTGTTGATTTTATTTTATTTTTTAAATTTTATTTAGACAATTAATTTTAACAAGGTGACATAGATTTAGAGAAAACATCTCCAGATCATTTTGACATTTGGTTATGCTGTATACCCATAACCCAAAGTCAAATCATCCTCTGTCACCTTTTATTTCATGTTCTTTATGCCTCTCCCCCTTCCCTACCCCCTCCCTTAACCACTGCACTCTTATCTATGTCCATAAGTCTCAATTTTGTGTCCCACCTATGTATGGAATCATACAGTTCTTAGTTTTTTCTGATTTACTTATTTACTCAGAATAATGTTATCAAGGTCCATCCATGTTGTCGTAAATGATACTATGTCATTTTTTATGGCTGCATAGTATTTCCTAGTATATATGTACCACATCTTTATCTAGTCCTCTATTGAAGGGATTTTAAATGCTATTTATACTACCTTGTAGAGATTTGTAAACTTTAATGTAATCAACTTACTTTATTTTTTTAGGAAGTTCATGATTTTTTCATCTAGTTTAAAAATTCTCCTTTCCCTGTCATAAGGGCATATGCATATGTCTTTGTCCAGACATTTTCAGTTTTGTCTTTAATATTTGACTTTAATTTAGTTATTTAATAAACACTTTAATGTGCCAGGTGCTATTCTAAGTGCTTTACAAAAATTACCTCATTTAATCTTTATGACAATCCTAGGAGTTATGTGCTGTTATTATTCCCATTTTATAAATGAGAAATCTGGGAGTTTGGGAGGCTAAACAACCTACTAAAGAGTGCAATTCTAGTAAGTGGTAGAATCTCTAAGTCTATTTTGCACATGTGAATTATTTGAGGGAAAATTGACACTTACGTATTAAGTGTTTACACCAGTTCAGTTTTTCAGGTCTTTTTATAATGTCTTTCAAGAAAGGGTATACAATTTCTCTATCTCTTCTGTTGGATTCTCCTCCAGATTTTATAGAGGCTCTTCTTATTGTCAGTGCAATCCTCTCTCTTTTTTTTTTTTTTTTTAATATTAATATTTTTTTATTAAATTTAATGCAGTGACATTGATAAATCAGGGTACATATGTTGAGAGAAAATATCTCTAGATTATTTTGACATTTGATTGTGCTGTATACCCCTCCCGCAAAGTTAAATTGTCTTCTGTCACCTTCTATCTGGTTTTCTTTGTGCCCCTCCCCTCCCCTAACCCCTCTCTCCTTCTTCACCCCCTCCCCCCTCTCCCTCCCCCCTCCCCCAACCCCCCCACCCCTGTTGCCATCACATTCTTGTTCATGTCTCTGAGTCTCATTTTTATGTCCCTTCTATGTATGGATTCATCTCAGTTTTTTTTCTGATTTACTTATTTCACTCCGTATAATGTTATCAAGGTCCATCCATGTTATTGTAAATGATCCGATGTCATCATTTCTTATGGCTGAGTAGTATTCCATAGTATATATGTACCAAAGTTTTTTAATCCACTCGTCCTCTGATGGACACTTGGGCTGTTTCCAGATCTTCGCTATTGTGAACAATGCTGCTACAAACATGCGAGTGCATTTCTCCTTTTCGAGCCGTTCTATGGTGTCCTTGGGGTATATTCCTAAAAGTGGGATAGCTGGGTCAAAAGGCGGTTCGATTTTCAGTTTTTTGAGGAATCTCCATACTGTTTTCCACAGTGGCTGCACCAGTCTGCATTCCCACCAGCAGTGCAGGAGGGTCCCCTTTTCTCCACATCCTCGCCAGCACTTATTCTGTGTTGTTTTGTTGATAAGCGCCATTCTGACTGGTGTAAGGTGATATCTCATTGTGGTTTTAATTTGCATTTCTCTAATGATTAGTGATGTTGAGCATTTTTTCATATGCCTATTGGCCATCTGTATGTCCTCTTTGGAGAAGTGTCTATTCATCTCTTTTGCCCATTTTTGGATTGGGTTGTTTGTCTTCCTGGTGTTGAGTTTTACAAGTTCTTTATAAATTTTGGTTATTAACCCCTTATCAGATGTATTGTCAAATATGTTCTCCCATTGTGTAGTTTGTCTTTTTATTCTGTTCTTGTTGTCTTTAGCTGTGCAAAAGCTTTTTAGTTTGATATAGTCCCATTTGTTTATCCTGTCTTTTATTTCACTTCCCCGTGGAGATAAATCAGCAAATATATTGCTCCGAGAGATGTCGGAGAGCTTACTGCCTATGTTTTCTTCTAAGATGCTTATGGTTTCACGGCCTACATTCAAGTCTTTTATCCATTTTGAGTTTATTTTTGTGAGTGGTGTAAGCTGGTGATCTAGTTTCATTTTTTTGCAGGTAGCTGTCCAGTTTTCCCAACACCATTTGTTAAAGAGGCTGTCTTTACTCCATTGTATTTCCTTACCTCCTTTGTCAAATATCAGTTGTCCATAGAACTGTGGGTTTATTTCTGGGTTCTCTGTTCTATTCCATTGATCTATATGCCTGTTCTTATGCCAGTACCAGGCTGTTTTGAGTACAATGGCCTTGTAGTATAACTTGATATCAGGAAGTGTGATACCTCCCACTTTATTCTTCTTTTTTAAGATTGCTGAGGCTATTCGTGTCCTTTTTTGGTTCCATATAAATTTTTGGAATATGTGTTCTATATCTTTGAAGTATGTCATTGGTATTTTAATTGGTATTGCATTGAATTTATAAATTGCTTTGGGTAATATAGACATTTTAATGATGTTTATTCTTCCTAACCATGAGCACGGTATATGCTTCCACTTGTTAGTATCTTCCTTGATTTCTTTTATCAATGTTTTGTAATTTTCCGAGTACAAGTCTTTAGTCTCCTTGGTTAAGTTTAGTCCTAGGTACTTTATTTTTTTGGTTGTAATTGTGAAGGGGATTGTTTCCTTAATTTCTCTTTCTGACTGTTCATTGTTGGTGTATAAAAATGCTTCTGATTTCTGAGTATTGATTTTATATCCTGCCACTTTGCTGAATTTATTTATCAGGTCCAGTAGTTTTTTGACTGAGACTTTAGGGTTTTCTATATACAATATCATATCATCTGCAAATAATGATAGTTTTACTTCTTCTTTTCCAACTTGAATGCCTTTTATTTCTTCTTCTTGTCTGATTGCTGTGGCTAGGACTTCCAGGACTATGTTAAATAAGAGTGGTGAAAGGGGGCACCCCTGCCTTGTTCCTGATCTTAAGGGTATTGCTTTTAATTTTTGCCCATTGAGTATGATGTTGGCTGTGGGTTTCTCATAGATGGCTTTTATCATGTTGAGGTATGTTCCCTGTATTCCCACTTTGCTGAGAGTTTTGATCATGAATGGGTGCTGGATTTTATCAAATGCTTTTTCTGCATCTATTGAAATTATCATATGGTTTTTCTCCTTCTTTTTGTTTATGTGATGAATCACATTGATTGATTTACGAATATTGTACCAGCCTTGCCTCCCCAGAATAAATCCCACTTGATCATGGTGTATGATTTTTTCCATATATTGTTGGATCCGGTTTGCTAATATTTTGTTGAGGATTTTAGCATCTATATTCATCAGAGATATTGGCCTATAATTTTCTTTCTTTGTGTGGTCTTTGCCTGGTTTTGGAATCAGAATTATGCTCGCCTCATAAAAGGAGTTTGGAAGTCTTCCTTCCTCTTGAATTTTTTGAAATAGTTTGAGAAGGATAGGAGTTAGTTCTTCTTTGAATATTTGGTAGAATTCCGTTGTGAAGCCATCGGGCCCCGGACTTTTCTTTGTTGGGAGTTTTTTGATAACTGTTTCGATCTCCTTTGGTGTAATTGGTCTGTTTAAGTTTTCTGATTCTTCCAGATTGATTTTTGGAAGATTGTACGTTTCAAGGAATTTGTCCATTTCATCTAGGTTGTCTAGTTTTTTGGCATACAGTTCTTCATAGTATTTTCTTACAATATTTTGTATTTCTGTTGTGTCAGTTGTTATTTCTCCTCTCTCATTTCTAATTTTATTTATTTGAGTCCTCTCTCTCTTTTTCTTGGTGAGTCTACTTAAAGGTGCATCAATCTTGTTTACCTTTTCATAGAACCAGCTCCTAGTTTCATTGATCCTCTGTATTGTTTCTTTAGCCTCTATGTCATTTATTTCTGCTCTGATCTTTATTATTTCCTTCCTTCTACTACATTTGGGCTTTACTTGCTGTTCTTTTTCTAATTCTTTTAGATGCAGGGTTAAGTTGTTTATTTGAGCTTTTTCTAGCTTCTGAAAGTGTGCCTGTAGTGCTATGAACTTCCCTCTCAGCACTGCTTTCGCTGTGTCCCATAAATTTTGAGTTGTTGTATGCTCATTGTCATTCGTTTCTAGGAATTTCTTTATTTCTTCTTTGATCTCATTCTTAATCCATTCATTATTTAACACCCTGCTATTTAGTTTCCATGTGTTTGAGAATTTTTGAGCTTTTCTGCTGTGATTCATTTCTAGTTTCATGCCGTTGTGATCGGAGAAAGTGCTTGATATGATTTCAGTCTTCTTAAATTTGTTGAGAGCACTTTTGTGCCCTAACATGTGGTCTATCCTAGAGAATGTACCATGAGCACTTGAAAAGAATGTATATTCTGCTGCTTTAGGGTGAAAGGTTCTGAAGATATCTATTAAATCGAGTTGATCTAGTGTTTCCAATAAGTCTGCTGTTTCTTTGTTAATTTTCTTTCTTGAGGATCTATCTAGTGATGTTAGTGGGGTATTGAAATCCCCTACTATTATAGTATTGCTGTTGATCTCGCCCTTTAAATCCATCAAAGTCTGTTTTATATATTTGGGTGCTCCTATATTAGGTGCATATATATTTATAATAGTTATATCTTCCTGTTGGATTACTCCCTTTATCATTATGTAGTGGCCTTCTTTATCTCTTACTATATCCTTTGTTTTAAAGTCCAATTTGTCTGATATAAGTATTGCTACCCCAGCTTTTTTTTCATTTCCATTTGCATGAAACATTTTTTTCCATCCTTTTACCTTCAATCTGTGTGTGTCTTTTGTTCTAAGGTGTGTCTCTTGTAGACAACATATGTATGGGTCCTGTTTTCTTATCCACGCAGCTACCCTATGTCTTTTGATTGGATCATTTAATCCTTTTACATTTAAGGTTATTATTGATATGTAGTTGTTTATTGCCATTTTCTTCTTTAAAGGTGTATTCCTTTTTCTTTTTTTTTTTTCTGTATTCTTTTCCCACTTTATCTGTTTACACCAGGCCCCTTAATATTTCCTGCAGCGTTGGTTTGGTTGTAATGAATTCCTTGAGTTGTTCTTTGTCTGGGAAGCTTTTTATTTCTCCTTCAATTTTAAACGATAGCCTTGCTGGATAAAGTAGTCTTGGTTGTAGGTTCTTGTTCTGCATTACTTTGAATATTTCTTGCCATTCCCTTCTGGCCTCAAGTGTTTCTGTTGAGAAGTCAGATGTCATCCTTATGGGGGCTCCTTTGTAGGTGATAACTTTTTTTTCTCTTGCAGCTTTTAATATTTTCTCTTTATCGCTTAGCTTTGGTATTTTAATTATGATGTGTCTTGGTGTAGGTTTCTTTGGGTTTCTCTTTAATGGAGTCCTCTGTGCTTCTTGGATTTGTGAGAGTTTCTCTTGCATTAATTTAGGGAAGTTTTCAGCTATGATATGATTGAACAAAGTCTCTATCCCTTGTTCCTTTTCTTCTTCTTCAGGAACCCCTATGATGCGGATGTTATTTCTCTTCATGTTGTCACAGAGCTCTCTAAGAGTTTCCTCTGACTTTTTGAGTCTTTTTTCTCTTTTCTTCTCTGCTTTCATGCCTTCATTCCAGTTGTCTTCTAACTCGCTGATTCGATCCTCTGCTCTATCTATCCTGTTTTTAATTCCTTCCATTGTGGTCTTTATTTCTGATATTGTATTTGTCGTCTCCAACTGATTCTTTTTTATACTTGCTATTTCTTTATTTAGGTTTTCAAACTCCCCCTCCATTGTTGTTCTAAGATCCCTAAGCATCCTTACAATCATTATTTTGAACTCCGCATCTGGAAGTTTGATTATTTCCATATCACTCAGTTCATCTCTCGAAAGTGTCTCTTGTGGTTTCATTTGGATTGCACTCCTTTGTTTTCTCATCTTCTTCTTCTTTTTTTTTTTATTTGTAGAGTTGATTGAGTCTAGGCTTGGTGTTGTCTGCCTCCAGTTTTCAGTTGTGTTATTTTTAGGTCTTCGTGGGTTGGTATCAGCTATTATTTGTAATCCACTTTCGGATTTGGGCAGCTTTGAAGTCTTGATTTGTTTGTTTTCTTAACAGGTGAACTGATCTCAGCAGGGGGCTTCCTTGAAACTGTATCCAGGAATGCTGTGGGTGTAACCTGAGACGCTGAAGGTCTCTTCCTCCAACTAATCTCACTGGGGGCAGGGTTTTTTCTCTCAGCTTCAGTAGGGGGAGGTGTATCTCAGATCTCCATGGAGACCTGAGTTACTGCCCCTCCTCCCCACTTCTTGTTTTCAGCTGTGTCTTGTTGCGCTGATTGGAGCTGGATAGATGTCCGGAGATCTCTGATCCGGAAGCACTTCAGCTCTGTTTTGTGAAATGTTCAGTCCCTCCCCCAGCTATGGCCGCCTCCAGCACGAATGAGTCAGCTTTTTTATTTTGTTACTTGCATACCTTAGCCCCTCACAGTCTGTCCCTCTCCCTGTCTTTTCCACTTGGGAGATAAGCTTGTCTTTTCAACCCACCTTGCTCCCTGGTCGCCAGGTAAGTGGCTGTGAGCAGTAGTTTCTGCTCTTTTTCCTCTGTGAAATCCTCTCTGGGCTCTCAGCCTCACCCCCCTCCTTCCCTTCCTGTAAGCAGAGGAGATTCAGGCACTCCTTACCAGGATTATTGTGGCTTCCTCTTTGCTCCTTGGTTTTTGAGAGCTGTTCTTGCAGTTCAGTGTTGGTTTTTCATGCTGATTTTTTCTAAATTGATTTGTATTCCAGTTTGGTGTTGAGAGCTGGGTGTCTGTGCATCCGCCTACTCCGCTGCCATCTTCTCTCCCCCGCAATCCTCTCTCTTAAAATACATTTTCTAGTTGGCTGTCCATGATGAATATTTATTCTTTTTGCATATTGGTCACACACACACACACACACACACACACACACACACACAACTTTTCTCTTATTGGTCCTAATAGTTTGGCGAGTTGCTCTTGCATTATGCCATTATCTCTTTTTCCATGGGCTCTTTGCACTTCTCTCCTCATGTTACCACATTTGGCTCATAAGCATCTTTCCTTCCCTTGGTTCTTGAGCTCAATATTTATTTTACCAAGAAATATTTCCCAACTTTCCCAATCTGTTCACTTTCATTAGCATTGGGGAGCTTATCTTAGAGGCTTAAAGAAAGTGATATGTGTTAGTATAAATGAGACAAGTAAATTAGTTCTAACCTAAACCAAACATAGCTAGAACAAAACAAAACTTAATAATGTGGCTTCTTTAAACAGCAGAAGAGAAAGTGGCAGTGATCTTAGAAAATATTTCATAGCCGAATTTTAGAAATGATAGTTTTTAAGCCAAAACAAAATAAAGCAATTGCTTTTGTGGGCTTCATATGACCATAAGACTGGTTTATAGTAAATGAATCAGTTTACTCATTTAATGTTAGGGGTTTAAGACATCAACAAAGACCCCTGCTTCATCTAACTTCTCCTTCACTTTCATGAGAACCAATACCAACATATAGCACACATACAACATGGATTACCACTCATTAAATGATAAACTGGAAGACAGGTTTTTGTGCACCTGCCAAAGTGAACGTACCCAAGAATTGATACGATGTAGTAGGAAAATTCTTCAGATGTGTTTCAGAGAGACATTTGAGGGTCTCCTGCCTTGATGTGAATTTGGTAAAAAATTGGTAGAAATAAGAACTATGTTAAATCACCATCCAGGATTGAGAAAGAATGACTGTGGCCGTTGGCATGTGAACAAGATTAACTGCATCTTGTCTAAACAGAGACCAACACATAGAAGGAAGAATCACTCATTCCTTGGACCAGACATAATGTGACTAAGTTGCTTTGTAAAGTTGAATACTCATGGTGAAGGGGAGTTCAGGCTGTGGCAGAAGCATTGCTCAGTAGGTAAGGTTGGGTGATATCTAATGTCATTTTTGACAATCACATTTTCTTCATTAGGAGATCATGCAAGAAACCCACATGGGCGTAAGCTGTGCCCCACTGGCAGCCCTGTTTTCACAGTCATATGAACTGCTATAACACTTGTTGTCTGCCATATAATAAACACCCCCCATGAACGAGCTTTAAACACCCCCCATGAAAGCTTTATTTAGTGTGCACTGAGATTTGTTCACACAATGGAAAAGAATACAGTCAGCAGCAAGGAGACCTGGTGGCAAGGACCTATAATCCTGGGTGCTTTGATCCTCAGTTTCTGTGTGTATAAGGAATGAATAATAATAACTACTCATGGTGTTACTGAGAGGATATGGTAAGATTACATATACACAACATATGGTGGGAACAATTACAATGACTACAAGATATCAAGAATAGTTTCATTGGATTTTTTACTTGATAGTTAATGATCTGTTACAAATTTTCAGAACTCCCAACAGTTTCATAGATATAAAAATAAACAAATAAGCTCATTGCTTTATTATAGATATTTTCTTTTTTTAAAAAATAATTTTATTTTTTTAATGGGGCGACATCAATAAATCAGGATACATATATTCAAAGATAACAAGTCCAGGTTATCTTGTCGTTCAATTATGTTGCATACCCATCACCCAAAGTCAGATTGTCCTCTGTCACCTTCTATCTAGTTTTCTTTGTGCCCCTCCCCCTCTCCCTTTCCTCCCTTCCCCCTTAACCACCACACTCTTATCAATGTCTCTTAGTTTCACTTTTATGTCCCACCTACATATGGAATAATGCAGTTCCTGTTTTTTTCTGATTTACTTATTTCACTTCATATCATGTTATCAAGATCCCACCATTTTGCTGTAAATGATCCGATGTCATCATTTCTTATGGCTGAGTAGTATTCCATAGTGTATATGTGCCACATCTTCTTTATCCAGTCATCTATTGATGGGCTTTTTGGTTGTTTCCATGTCTTGGCCACTGTGAACAATGCTGCAATGAACGTGGGGCTGCATGTGTCTTTACATATCAATATTTCTGAGTTTTGGGGGTATATACCCAGTAGAGGGATTGCTGGGTCATAAGGTAGTTCTATTTGCAGTTTTTTGAGGAACCACCATACTTTCTTCCATAATGGTTGTACTACTTTACATTCCCACCAACAATGTATGAGGGTTCCTTTTTCTCCACAGCCTCTCCAACATTTGCTATTACCTGTCTTGTTGATAATAGCTAATCTAATAGGGGTGAGGTGGTATCTCATTGTAGTTTTGATTTGCATTTCTCTAATAGCTAAAAAAAATGAGCATCTTTTCATATATCTGTTGGCCATTTGTATTTCTTCCTGGGAGAAGTGTCTGTTCATGTCCTCTTCCCATTTTTTTATTGGATTGTTTGTTTGTTTTCTGTTGAGTTTTATAAGTTCTTTGTAAATTTTGGATATTAGGCCCTTATCTGAGCTGTTGTTTGAAAATATCATTTCCCATTTAGTTGGCTTTCTGTTTATTTTGTTATCAGTTTCTCTTGCTGAGCAAAAACTTCTTAGTCTGATGTAGTCCCATTCATTAATTTTTGCCTTCACTTCTCTTGCCTTTGGAGTCAAGTTCATAAAATGCTCTTTAAAACCCAGGTC
Organism: Saccopteryx bilineata; assembly: GCF_036850765.1. Classification (NCBI taxonomy): domain Eukaryota; kingdom Metazoa; phylum Chordata; class Mammalia; order Chiroptera; family Emballonuridae; genus Saccopteryx; species Saccopteryx bilineata. The sequence goes on from NC_089498.1 coordinate 95,145,853, forward strand.
CATGAGTTGAGTACCTATGTCTTCTTCTATGAACTTAAATGTTTCAGGTCTTATGTTTAGATCTTTGATCCATTTTGAGTTAATTTTAGTACAGGGGGACAAACTGTAGTCCAGTTTCATTCTTTTGCATGTGGCTTTCCAGTTTTCCCATTACCATTTATTGAAGAGGCTTTCTTTCCTCCATTGTGTGTTGTTGGCCCCTTTATCAGAAATTATTTGTCCATATATATGTGGTTTTATTTCTGGACTTTCTATTCTGTTCTATTGGTCTGAGTGTCTATTTTTCTGCCAATACCATGCTGTTTTGATTGTCATGGCCCTATAATATAGTTTGAAGTCAGGTATTGTAATGCCCCCAGCTTTATTCTTTTTCTTTAGGATTTCTTTGGCTATTCGGGGTTTTTTATAGTTCCATATAAATCTGATGATTTTTTGCTGTTATAGATATTTTCAAAGGCAAGATAGATGTCTCTTAAATAGTTTGTGTGACTCAAAGGGGAAGAGATCTAATGATTCTAGAACTTTACCCTGCATATAAATATCAAATAGCCATGAAATTAAAATGCTGATCTGTTATGGGCTTACCTGAATCCCTAAAATTCATAGTTCTTGAAATACATGAATATTTCTACTGTTCCTTGAGCTTTATCAGAGCTTCCTCTATGGGAGCCATAAATATTCCCTGACCCCAGAAGTGTTCATATGGCCTCATCCTCATCCTGGGAAGACACTACTGTGGCTAGTGTGTTTGTGCCATTGTAGGCCTTGTGTTTGGTGCAGTGACTGGAAAATGTCACAACGGTCACCAAGTGAGTCGCAGGGAAAAATATCTACAGTTCTACTTATAGCCACATTCACACACTGCAGACCCTCGTGGGGATGACTAAAGCATTAGTAGTCTCTCAACATGTGAATTTCAGTGTTCAGGTGCTCATCATTTGAGCTACTCTCTGTTTCCAGAACTGGAACTGATAAATTACAAATGTTTAATTTAATTCAACAAGCAAACATTTATGAAGTGTACAACATGCCCTAAGTTCTGTGCTGAGCTTGGAGTATAAATACAAGACTTCTACTCATCAGAATTTGGTGAAGGGGTGTGCATGCATACACACACACACACACACACACCCATACATAGAGTACAGCAGTTCAAGAAGGAAAGTCAGTGTGGGAGATGATGAGAACCTAGGCCAGTAGATCTCAAACTTTTTGAAATCAGGGCGCATTTAAAATCATACAAATAATTGTAGGTGCACTGTATACAAATTTCTGAGAAATATGTTATAATAATTAAGTCAAATATTAAAGAAAAAATATAAAGTCCAAGCATGTCTTTATGGTAATTAAACAAAATACGACAAAATTAAATTTATTCTGACATTAAAAAACATTTTTTATGTTACATTTTTAGAGTTGTGCTTTTTAGAATTTGTAAAAATGAGGGATTAAAAAATAAAAAAAAATGGCAAAAGTTATCTTTATATATATGGACATTCTTAGTAAGATTTAATAAATTCAACAGTTCTGGTGCAAATGTGTTAAGTTTTTTCATTCTTGTGTTTATGAGAAACATGAGCCTGATGTGTCCTAATGATTTCTTCAATGTTTGGGCATATATTTCAAAGGCAAAATCTCATTTCTTTGTCAATACATTGAAGAATTCCTCTTTTTTTACTCTTAGTTGTGTTGAGGGTAGAAAATCCTAATTCACATAAGTACGATGTTGAAAATTGTAGTAAAATGTTCAAAGCTTTTTTAGATATTGCCACATATTCTTTTTTTATAGAAATCCAAAAGGCTTCAAGAGACAATTCTTTATGTTTAATCATCAATCCAAAACCTCCATCATACATATTATCTTAACTTTACACCAAACAAAGGATAGAAGAAATGTGCCTCCAGTCTTTCTGGGGAACATGGGAGGTAGTGTAAACAATCCAGCACCACAGCTTAACAGCCTTTTGCAACCTAATCAGGCAAGTGAGCTGGGCGGTTGGGCAGACTGTCATCTTACAGTCAATTCCTTACACCTCTGTCCCCAAAAAATCTAAACTCCAAAAACCCTGTTGGTTTTTTGGTTCCCAACAGGCACATATTTCCCTAGAATACCATAGGGCACACCTGAAAATTTTCTAGGGTGCACCAGTGTGCCCTGGTGTACACTTTGAGAACCACTGACCTAGGCTAAAGGTAGTGAGTCTGGAGGGAAGGCAAATAATGGTTACAAGTTGTACCATGGGTGTAGTCACACTCACTGATAGTTACCAAGTCACCTTCACAGCTGTAAAAGAAAAACAATAGACATTGTTAATCTGTGAGTGAGAATTATCCAGACAAAGAGAAGGGTGGTGTTCTTGGACTAGGAAGTGAGGCCATTTCTTTCATGTTAAATACAAAATGATGAACAGCTTAATGACTGCAGTCAGCCCTGCACTTGGTCTTCAACCTGAGCGTTACTCTTGGTGAGTAAAACCTTCATTCTTCAAACCCACCCTGAGCTCACACATCTAAGTTTCTGGACTGAAAACAGGTCAATAAAAATGATCACAGTTCAGATGAATCTAGGAAGATGGTGATGGAGTAGGCAGACATTACAACTCCCACCTCCCAGAACCAAAGTAGATTATAACTTAACTTAGGAACAATCATCTTGAAAAACCAACTTTGGACTAAACTAAGAGGAATCTATAACCAAGCAACACCGAGGGATCCACACTGAGCAGGTAGGAAAGGTGGAGACACAGAAAGGGCTGCCCTACTTCTAGGAGTGAAAGGCAGTCCGGAGGGTCTCTCACTGTGGGTGAGTTTCCAGGAGAGTTGTGGGCCCTCAGCCACAGGACCAGAACCCCAGCCTGGAGTCCCAGAGACTAGAGGAGGCATACAGAAAGTACTCAGCTGAAAGAAGAGCTGGGTTACTTTTTGAGAGAGGGAGACAGAACTCCTAGACCCAGGCTCTGTTTTAAAGGGGCCACACAGAAAACCTTGTTCACAGCCACTTATCCAGGACTCTGGGATTGGGGAGAGCTGAGAGGACTGAAGTTGTGAGAGAAGAGTGTAATCTCAGAGGCACAGGGAGAGACTGTGGGAGACAGCCACTCTAACCCCTGTGCTGACTCACTTCCCAAATATAAAGTGGCCATTTTCCCCAGAAGAAGCAGTGCCAGCAAAGGGAAGCAATTATCCCACCAACAGGAGGCTCTCCTACTCCAGTCAGTGCAAAGAGTGGCTTAGAAGCAGGGGGCACATCAGGAACACAGGTTTTGAGTGCTGAGGTCTGGGCTACATGGCTCCCCCAACTTGCTGAGTACCCTTTGAAAGATGGAAGGGCCCTGCTGTGAGAGCAGGCGTGGCACTTGGCCCAAGCAGGGGATGGTGGCAGAGCCCAGTGAGGCAGCCGTCACAGTAGCAGCAGGGAGTGGAGCCTGGAGAGGACTCCTGTATGCCCATAGGTGCAGAACTCTGTGGGGCAAGGCACCCCTTGTGCAGGCGTGGGGTGGAGCCCAGAGAGGCAGCCCATGCACCTACAGGGAGCAGAGTTCAGGGAAGTGAGGCATCCCCCATGCCAAAGGAACAACCCGAACTGTGGCCTGTGAGCTTGCACTGGTGCCCAAGTGCCTGAGGAGGCGGAGGCAGAGGGGTCTGGTGGAAAACCTCACTTAAAAATTAGACAGGCCACATATACTGGCCAAGAGTGGATAAAAGCCAGCCTAGGAGTGCAGCTGAGAGTTACAATGGCATCAGGGCCCAGCAGAGGCAGACACAAATTCTGGATCACCTGTTGCTCCAAAAAGGTTGCTAAGGGTTAGTCATAGGCAGTGACCCCCACTGATCTGCACCAGGTTCTGGCCAGGGAAGTCCATGGCTGGTACATCCAGTTACCAGATATGGAGAGCATCAGCTCAGGACCTAACAACTATGGTTGGAGCGGTATCATAAGAAAAGGCTCCTCACACCTGACCTAGCTAAGGCATAGAAAACATTGTCACAAACAGCAAAAAGAGTAGTAGCAGCAGACAAGTAGTCCACAGTAGATTACAAACAGCTGAAGCCATCCCAGGAAGATTTAGAAATAACACAACTGAAAACTGGAGGCAGACAACACCAGCCCTATACTCAGCTAGCTACAGAAACAACATATCTAAAGGAGCAGTCTATACAGAGACAAAATAGGAAGACAGAGAAAAACAATTCAAATGAATCAACAAGAGAAATCCCCAGAAAAAACTTTAAATGAAATGAAAATAGCTAAGATACTGGATGCAAAGTTTAGAATAATGATTGTTAGGATGCTCAAGGATCTTAGAGCAACTATAGACGGACAAAATGAGCACCTACACAAAGATATAGCTGGCATCAAAAAGGACATTGAAATCATATAAAAAATCAAACAGAAATGACAAAATAATATTAGAAATGAAGATTACACTAGAAAGAATTAAAAGTAGGCTGGATAAAGCAGAGAATTGAATCATCAATTTAGAGGACAAGATAAGCAAAAGCAAGAAAGCAAAATAGCAAAAAGAAAAGAAGATTAAAATTCTGAGGAAACTCTAAGAGAGCTTTGTGACAACATGAAGAGAAAGAACATCTGCATAATAGGGGTGCCTGAAGGAGAAGAGAATGAACAAGGGATAGAGAATCTATTTGAAAAAATCATAGCTGAAAACTTCTTTAAATTGATGCAGGAAAAAGTCACACAAGTTCAAGAAGCACAGAGTCCCATTAAAAAGGAACCCAAAGCAACCTACATCAAGACACATCATAATCAAAATACCAAAGCTAAGAGATAAAGAAAGAATACTAAAAGCTGCAAGAGAAAAGCAGTCAATCACCTACAAAGGAGCCCCCATAAGGATGACATCTGACTTCTGAACAAAAACAGTTGAAGTCAGAAAGAAATGGCAAGCAATATTCAAAGTAATGCAAAACAAGAGCCTACAACCAAGACTTCTTTATCCAGCAAGACTATAGTTTAAAATAGAAGAAATAAAAAGTTTCCCAGGCAAAAACAAAAAAAACAAAACTCAAGGAATTCCTTACAATAAACAACTACATATCAATAATAACCTTAAATGTAAATGAATTAAATGCTCCAATCAAAAGACATAAGGTAGCTGTGTGGATAAGAAAACAGGACCTGTACAATGCTGTCTGCAAGAGAGTCACCTCAAAACAAAAGATACACATAGTCTGAAAGTAAAGGGATGGAAAAAAATATTTCATGCAAATGAAAATGAAAAATATGCTGGGGTAGCAATACATATATCTGACAAAATAGACTTTAAAACAAAGACTATAGTAATGGGATAAAGAAGGTCACTACATAATGATAAAGGGAACAATTCAAAAGAAAGAGATAACCATTATAAATATCTATGCACCTACTATAGGAGCACCTAAATATATAAAGCATACTTTGATGGACATAAATGGCAAGATCAATGGGAATACTATAATAGTAGGGGATTTCAATACCCCACTAACATCACTGGATAGATCCTGAAGAAAGTAAATTAACAAAGAAAGAGCAGACTTAAAGGACACACTAGATAAACTGGATTTAATAGATATCTTCAGAACCTTTCAATCTAAAGCAGCAGAATATACATTCTTTTCAAGTGCTCATGGTACATTCCCTATGAGAGACCACATGTTAGGATACAAAACAAGTTTCAATAAATTTAAGAAGATTGAAATCATATCAAGCATCTTCTCTGACCAGAATGGCATGAAACTAGAAATCAACTACAATAGAAAACTAAAAAGCACTCAAACACTTGGAAACTAAACAGCATCTTATTAAATAACAAATGGGTCAATGATAAGATCAAGAAAAAAATAAAAAATTTTTCTTGAAATGAATGAAAATGAGCATACAGCAACTCAAAATCTATGGGACACAGCAAAAGCAGTCTGAGGGGAAGTTCATAGCATTACAGGCATATCTCAAGAAGCAAGAAAAAGCTCAAATAAACAATTTAACCCTGCATCTAAAAGAACTAGAAAAAGAACAGCAAATAAAGCCCAGAGGAAGTAGAAAAAGGAAATAATAAAGATCAGAGTGGAAATAAATAACATAGAAACTAAAAAAAAAAAAAAAAAATACAGAGGATCAATGAAACCAAGAGCTGGTATTTAAAAGGTAAACAAGACTGATGAAACTTTAACCAGACTCACCAAGAAAAAAAAAAGAGGACTCAATAAATAAAATTAGAAATGAGAGTGGAGAAGTAACAACTGACACAGCAGAAATACAAAGGATTGTAAGAAAACACTATGAAGAAATGTACACCAAAAATTAGACAACCTAGGTGAAATGGACAAAATCCTTAAAACATATAATCCTTCAAAAATCAATCTGGAAGAAACAGAAAACCTAAACAGACTGATTATAACAAATAAGATCAAAACAGTTATTAAAAAACTGCCAACAAACAAACAAAACATCTGCCCTGGGCCAGATGGTTTCACAGGCGAATTCTATGAAATATTCAAAGAAGAACTAACTCTTATCCTTCTCAAGCTATTTCAAAAACTACAAGAGGAGGGAAGACTTCCAAACTCCTTTTACGAGTTGAGCATAATTCTGATTCCAAAACCAGACAAAGACAAAACAAAGAAAGAAAATTATAGGCCAATATCCCTGATGAATTTAGATGCTGAAATTCTCAAGAAAATATTAGTAAACCGGATCCAGCAATATGTGAAAAAAATCATACATCATAATCAAGTGGGATTTATTCTTGGGAGGCAAGGCTGGTACAACATTCGCAAATCAATCAATGTGATTCATCACAGAAACAAAAAGAAGGAGAAAAACCATATGATAATTTCAATAGATGCAGAAAAAGCATTTGATAAAATCCAGCACCCATTCATGATCAAAACTCTCAGCAAAGTGGGAATACAGGGAACATACCCCAACATGAGAAAGGCCATCTATGACAAACCCATAGCAAACATCATATTCAAAAGGCAAAAGTTAAAAACAATCCTCTTAAGGTCAGGAACAAGGCAGGGGTGCTCCCTTTCACCACTCTTATTCAACATAGTTCTGGAAGCCCTAGCCACAGCGATCAGATAAGAAGAAGAAATAAAAGGCATCCAAATTGGAAAAGAAGTAAAACTATCATTATTTGCTGATGATATGATACTGTACATAGAAAACTCTAAAGTCTGAGTCAAAAACCTACTGGACCTGATAAATGAATTCAGCAAGGTGGCAGAATATAAAATTTATATTCAGAAATCAGAGGCATTTTTATACACCAGCAATGAACTGTCTGGAAGAAAAATTAAGAAAACAACCTCCTTCTCTATTGCAACAACCTAAAATAAAGTAACTAGGAGTAAATTTAACCATGAGATTAAAGACTTATACTCAGAAAATTATAAAACATTGATAAAAGAAATCAAGGAATATACAAACAAGTGGAAGCATATACCATGTTCATGGATAGGAAGAATAAACATCATTAAAATATCTATATTACCCAAAGCAGTTTATAAATTCAATGCAATTCTTTATTTTATTTTATTTATTTATTTATTTTTATTAAAAAAAATTTTTTTTTTATAAATAAATTTTTATTTCAATGGGTGACATCGATAAATCAAGGTACATACATTCAAAGAAACCATTTCCAGGTTATCTTGTCATTTAGTTCTGTTGCATACCCATCACCTGAAGAGAGATCATCCTCCACCACCCTCCATCCAGTTCTCTCTGTAGCCCTTCCCCTCTCCCTCTCCCTCCTTCCCTCCCTGCACCTCCCATAACCACCACACTCCTGTTCATGCCTCTTAGTCTCGCTTTTATGTTCCACCAATGTATGGAATCCTGCAGTTCCTGTTTTTTTCTGATTCGATTATTTCGCCCCACACAATGCTAAAAAGACTCCACCATTCTGCTGTAAGTGATCCGATGTCATTATTTCTCCTAGCTGAATAGTATACCATGGTGTATATGTGCCCCATCTTCTTCATCCAGTCCTCTATTTTTTTTTACAGTGATTAAAAGCCTTTAAGCAAACTCTTGGCCAATACAGCAAGAATCCATAAAAGAGTAGTGTCCTTAACATGTTCACCAAGTCCAAGTTGGCCCCATCACCATGCCAAATCCCTGAAAAATGCAACCCAACCACAGTTCAGTCTGTTAGGAGCTGTCACAGGGAGCAGGAGTCCAGGAAAGTTCCCCGCAGGAAAAGTCCGCATGGCACTGGAATTGTTGTCACCATTCTATACTTTGCAGCTCATGTCCAAGTCCCAATGACCGCTGCTTGTAGCTGGTAATGATTCAGGTAGACTGGAAAAAGCCATTTGCAGCATGTGTGGATATGGAGCTTCTGTTCTCCTCTGCCTGGAGAGTTGAGACCAGGTTGCTTTTCCCTGGAGCTCTGTGACTGTGGCCTGGTAAAGAGAACCTTGGGATACACTAAGCTGGGTGGCAAAGGTAAATTCATAATACAAGTTGGCAAAAAGAGGAAAGAGATGACGTCAGAGTAATGGCGGGGTAGGAAGCGATACTGATAAATCTCCCCCAAAACTCAACAAGATCTTCAACCAGAAACAGAAAAACCTATCCTTGGAGCCTCCAGGTGTTTTGCAATATACCCAAAGGTATGGTCGAGCGAAAAATTGGCTAAATATATAACCAAACCCCGAAAAAAATAGGGAGTAAGAAATGCTCCGCCTTCCTCACTAACCTAAACAAGGTGACTTTCTCTGGGAACTGTGAATATAGAAACTGAGGCGGACAAAGAGGGTGAATAGATCTAGGCCGTGGCACAAAAGGCTCAACCAGGTTGTGGCACGGAGATCCAAGCCGAGGAAAAACTGTTCCTGTGGCAACCCGGTAATACAAGCTAATACTCGCGCCAAACCCAGACAAAAAAGACAAGCGGGGCAGCCATTTTCCCCGATCCCCAGGTCAACACGCGCATATAGTGGGCGAGAGATTCCTTCCAAAGACCTGGGAGTGGGCGCGCGTGTTGTCCCACAAAGAGGCAGAGTCAGAGGCCTTTGTGTGGCCTGAAAGTGGAATCTCTGGGCAGCCCCAGCGTCCTGGGAAAGCCGCGCACAGGAGGGAGCGAGAATTAATACCAACGGTGGAACTTTTCCTTGCTGGTGGGGGTTTCACTCAGAGGGAAACGCGGCTGGCCTGATATCCTGGTCTGCGCTCGCAAATAGTGAGCGAGAGATTCCTCCGAGTGCCTCGGCAGTGCGCGCCTGTGTTATCGCACAGAGGGGCAGAGTCAGGGGCCTTTGTGTGGGCCAAAGAGAAATCTCAGGCTGCCCCAGCGCCTTGCAAAAACCATGCATGGGGATGGAGTGAGAGCCAATTCCAACGCTGGAACTTCTCCATGTGGTTGGGGGTTTCACTCAGAGCATGAGACTACTGGCCTGATATTTTGGTCTGCGCGCAGATAGTGAGTGAGAGTTTCCTCCAAGTGCCCTGGGAGTGGGTGCCCACCTGTCTTACCGGACAGAGTGGCAGAGCCAGAGGTCTTTGAGTGGGCGGGAGCCCCTCCTGATTATGCTAGCAGCTCTGACTGAGCCTTACCCAGAGCCCTGTGCTGAGTGGAAATAGAATGGGGAGTGGCCAGCTCTTTGAGCCTCTTACTATCCAGGCAGGGGCAGCAGCAACCTCATAGCTGGATTATCAGCCTACTAATTGAGGAAGGAAAGACTAGGAGAAAGGCTCCAGGAACACGGACTTGCTCACTGGCGGAGCCTATAAATGCTAATGAGCCTCGACTGCCAACGAGACTAAAATACAATACATGACATTGCCATAGAGACTTATCAACTGCAAACCTCTACCTGAGCATGCCAAAGGGGCAGAACCTGGGGTACAGAGTCACCGACCAGAAAGAGGGAGAGAAAAGAAAAAGCAAGAAGATAACCTCTCAAAATCAAGAATCATCTGCAGACTTTATAACCTATCCCATTTTATTATATTTGTTCGTTTGTTTCTCTTATCTTCATTCTTGATACTTTTTTTTCCTCCTCCAATTTGGCCGATTAACTCTCTACCGGTCTTACTCTCTCCTCTCCTTGAACTACACTACCCATAAGTGTTACAAGTCCCATTATCTTTTCTTTCCTCTTCCTTTCTCTCTATGAGGGTTGCACTCCAAAACCCTTAACTCTCTCTCTCTCTCTCTCTCCTCTTTTTTCTTTTTTCTTCTTTTAGTGGTTCCCTCTTTTTTCTCTCTCTCTCTCTTTCTTTTCTCCCTCTATATTAGTTTCTTCCTTTCTCCTTTACATCTCCTCTCATTCAAACCTCAATAACAAACAAATTATCTTATCTGGGACTCAAAGTTATGTTTGTGGCATTTTGGGGGTTTTTACTTCACCTTTTAAACTCACTAGCAGTGCTCCCATTTCTGGCTCTAAATTTTATCTAGTTCTTGTTCCACTAAATACAATAGTAATTTTTCAATTTGTCCCCCCATTTTTCTGTTTCCCTCTTAGTCCTCTCATCATAACTCTTAGTCAACCAACACCTAAAAGCAAATCATTTTATTCTTTACCAAAATTTTTTCCTTATTTGCTTTTTGTGGGTCCATACCCCTTTCTTTTTTCTTTTTTTTTCTTTTTTTTGCCCCTTTATTACTTTTCCCCAATTCAGGCCTTTACAGGCGTTGTTTGTTATAATTCACAGTTCACCACAAGATTTTCTCAAGAAAGAGGGGAGAGAAGAGGAGAGGAAAAAAGGAGGGGGGGAATAATTTCCTTTTTTAAAAAAATTTTTATTTTATTTTATTTTTCTTTATTTCATTATTAATTTTTTTTAAAAAAACCAAGGGAGTGACTCATCCCAGGGGTTAGGGTGGCTATCTCCCAAAATATTTCTCCCTGTGCCTCCTAGATTACACTCTCTTCCTGTTACTGTGGTCCTCTCCTCTCTCCCCCCATCCCCAGGAGCCCCAGGTGATTGTTTTTGAGAGAGATGTTCTGCATGGTCCCTTTAAGAAGGATCCTGGGTCTGAGAAAGCAGACTCTGTCACAAACAGTATCCTGACTAGTTTCCAGCTAAATACTGTCCTTACGCCTCTTCTGGGCTCTGGGCTACAGGCTGGGGCTTTGTTCCTGGGGCTCAGGACCCTTTCCCCTCTGCTAAACTCACTTCCCGCCGCGCGAGTCTCTCCCTGCTGCCATTCACTCTGAGGAACTGGGCAGCCCTCTCTGCATTTCCGCTTTTCCTAATAGTCTCGGTGTGGGCTTCTTCAGTGTTCCTTGGTTGAAGAGTCCTCTTAGTTTAGTCCCAAAATTTATGCTTTTTAGCATTCGCTTCTCTTTTTTTCTTCTCCCACTTTCTTAGATGTGCACTGCTATGTAGATGCCTCTCACTTCCCACTCAATGCAATTCTTATTAAAATACCAATGACATAATTCAAAGATAAAGATAAAATATTTCAAAATTTATATGGAACCAAAAATGAACACAAATAGCCTAAGCAATCATGAAAATGAAGAATAAATTGGGGGGTATTACACTTCCTGATATCAAGTTATTTTACAAGGCCAATGTGCACTCAAAACAGCTTGGTACTGGCATAAGAACAGACTTATAGATCAATGGAAGAGAACAGAGAACCCAGAAATAAACCCAAACCTATATGGACAATTGATATTTGACAAAGGAGGTAAGAGCATGCGATAGAGTAAAGACAGTCTCTTTAACAAATGGTGTTGAGAAATTTGGACAGCTACCCGCAAAAATTTGGACAGCTACCTAGACCACCAACTTACACCATTCACAAAAGTAAACTCAAAATAGATAAAGACTTAAATATAAGTCGTGAAACCATAAGCATCTTAGAAGGAAACATAGGCAGTAAGCTCTCCAACATCTCTCACAGCAATATATTTGCTGATTTATCTCCATGGGCAAGTGAAATAAGGGACAGGATGAATAAATGGGACTATATCAAACTAAAAAGCTTTTGCAGAGCTAAAGACAATATAAACAAAATAAAAAGACAAACCACACAATGGGAGAACATATTCGACAATACGTCTGATAAGGGGTTAATAAGCAAAATTTATAAAGAACTTGTAAAACTCAACACCAGGAAGACAGTCCAATCAAAAAATGGGCAAAAGAAATAAATAGAAACTTCTCCAAAGAGGACATACAGATGGCCAGTAGGCAGATGAAAAAATGTTCAACATCACTAATCATTAGAGAAATGCAAATTAAAACCACAATTGGATATCACCTCACACCAATCAGAATGGCGCTTATTAACAAAACAACACCTAACAAATGCTATTGTGGATGTGGAGAAAAGAGAACCCTCTTGCACTGCTAGTGGGAATGCAGACTGATGCAACCACTGTGGAAAACAGTATGGAGATTCTTCAAAAAATTAAAAATGGAACTGCCTTTTGACCCAGGCATCCCACTTTTAGGAATATATCCTAAGAACACCATATCACTGATTCAAAAGAAGAAAGGCACCCCATGTTTATGGCAGCATTGTTTACAATAGCCAAGATCTATTGGCTATTGGAAACAGCCCAAGTGTCCGTAAGTGGATGAGTGGATTAAAAAGCTGTGGTATATATACACAATGGAATACTATGGGCTATGAAAAAGAAGGAAATCTTACCTTTTTCGACAACATGGATGGACCTAGAAACTATTATTTTAAGTGAAATAAGCCAGGCAGAGAAAGAAAAATATTATATGACATCACTCATTTGAGGAATCCATTGAACAATGTGAACAGAGGAACAGAATAGAGGCATAGGCAGGATCAAAGGGACCAGAGGGAAAGCAGACAGAGGGAAAGGGTATGGGATGAGAGACTGGGATCAGAGAAAAGAAAGAGATTGGTGAAATTATATATACATAACACAGCATTATAGAGAGCAGAAAATCAAATTCTGGATGGAAGGGTGGATGGCATTGAGGGGAGGGGGGCAAAGGGGATGTAAAGGGCAATAGGGGGGTGGGGGGATGTATTCAGTGGGAACTTGAATCTATGTAAACACAATAAATTTAAATCAATAAAAAAATGATCACAGTTCAATTGTCATGGAGATGTTCACTTGAAACCTATGTACTCTTATTGTTCAATGTCACCCTATTGAATTTAATTAAAATGATCACAGCTATTTTAACCACTAGTATAACACATGGCACTGTGACAAGAAAAGGTTCAGGGGAGAGATGCCAATGCTCTTCATCTTCATCCCTTACCAGCTGCTAGCACAGGTGCAGAAACATAAGAAAGAACCAGTGAAGGCAAACACCGTTAGGGGTGCAGCCTGAAGCTGTGACTCTGGACTGGTGGGAGTGGTAGTGGGTGCAGGAGGCATTGGGAGGAAGTATATCCTGCTCTAATTCTCATGCCTCCTCCATGGCTGGCATTTATCCCTATATCCTCCAAATCCAAGCAGAAAATTTTCATCTTTCTGGTGCCTGTGATTAGTTCCACTCCGTCTCTTGGCCTCTTTGCAAAATGCCTTAAGGGACTTCTCTCTTTTCTGCCAGGCCCCTCCCCAAAGTGCTCAGCTGAGTCGATTCAAACTCATGTCTGTCGACTCAGAGCTCCCCCCTCCTTCCCTTGGGCTGTCATCTCATGGAGTGAGCAATGAAGATGCATTTGAGCCACAGACATCCCAACTTAGATAGGAAATGTGGTTTTACAAACCTTGACCATGGACCTACATTCTCTTCCCCTTGGAACAGAACATGAGAGCCAGCCAGAGGCCTTCTCTCACTCACTTACTCACTCACTCACTTACTCAAATTATCTGCTCATGTAACAGACATAATAATTAGGATGAAGGCCTGTTGCCTGAGATCAGGCCTGGCTGCCTAACATCTTTCTTGGTCACTTCGTCTTCACTGCGGGGCTGGAGTGAGGGGAGGTTTGATTTTTCTGGGATGGGTGGGTGGGTGCTTGTGATGGGGGTCAGGGCCCAGGGAGTCTCTTAGTCCTCCAGCTGGGCCTTCTTGTCTAGCACGCACAGGAGGTGTGCATCAGGGTGTGAGATGCAAAGCACAGCTGGCAGGTAAGTATAATTTCTTCCATTTTACTTGTTACCTGGGTGTACCGACCTCCCTGAGCAACCTCATGGGGCAGGATATGTGTGTTATGGTCATTATCCATCAGAACCCTAAATCACACCACTATTTGTATAGCCAAGGCCTGTGTGCACCTTCCATTTCAGTTAGCTCTTTTTTTATGCAGATTTCTTGTGTTTTTTTGTTTGTTTGTTTTAGTGTGCATGAGAGAGACAGAAAGACACAGAAGGAGAGAGACAAGAAGCATCAACTCATAATTGTGGCACTTTAGTTGTTTATTGATTGCTTTCTCACATGTGCCTCGACTGAGGGGCTATAGCCGAGCCAGTGACCCCTTGCCCAAGCCAGCGACCTTGGGCTCAAGCCAACGACCATGGGGTCATGTCTATGATCCCATGCTCAAGCTAATGACCCTGTGCTCAAGTTGGTGACCTCACGGTTTTGAACCTGGGTCCTCACTGTCCCAGGTTGATCCTCTATCCACTGTGCCACCACCTGGTCAGCCATCATGTTCTGTCATTTGATGTCTGTTTCTTTTTCTCCTCATTTTGGCTGCTTCCTTGTGTTTGTTTCTATTTATTAGGTAAATCTGTTATGTTTCCAATCTTCATGGGGTAGCCTTATGTAGAGGTATTAGTTGGGTTCAGTGACACAGTCTTCTAAATCACCTGTGCTGGGTACTCTAGAAATGTCCCTTGTGTGGGTTATGTGGGCCCTCCTCTTTTAATTGAGTCTTTATGGCTATTTGCCCATTGTGTGTGGGATCAACCCTTAGGCTGGCTCACTATGAGGCTCTACCTCAAGTAGGTGCTGACCATAGGAAGTGGGATTTGCCTCAGCTGGGTTTGGTTCCTGAGATCTCTCTTTGGATGTGCTGCTTGTGAAGCTAATTGAATCCTCCTATGATGTTGTGGAATGCTGGCCACTGGTTGTGTTGATTCTGGGCCTCTTGGGAGGAAATCTGGTTCAGGTCAGTGTAAGATGCTGCTTGTGACTGGACCTTAGCTACCCATTTAGAGCTATAAGCAAACCAGAGTTTGTGGCACATGTACATCTTGTGGGTTTAGATGTACATGTGGAGGACTATGTTGCACACCAAAGCCAGCTTTTACCAGCACCAGACCTGGGGGCAGGTCAGCCCAAATCCATAGCCACCTGGAGATTTGCCTGCTGGCTGGCTGTCAGGCTCTATTACTAAAAGAACTTCTGTGGAAGTCAAAGGATAGAGCTACTGAATCTCCCCTGAGTGAGACTTGCCTGTAGGCTTCAGGGAGGTTGGTTGGTTTGGTCCCCACCCCAAAGTCACAGGTTTTAGTCTGTCCCAGATTTTTCCCCACCTCAACAATGCAGAGTCACTTGCAGTTGGTTTGGTCAGGTCTTGGCAGTGGGTCTGCTGGGCGCCAGGAGGGTAATTATATTGAATCACCCATGAGGGGAAAAGCCCATCAAATTCATGGAAAATTGGGGGGGAATGGATCCTACCTCAAAGCCAGACAACTGAGACACTGTCACTTACTCCCTAGCACCTCAGCAGGACCTAATCTCTGCAGGCTGATGCTACATGGAGGGGTGTGCTCTCCCCAAGGATAATGGCAATTGCAGTATAGGGGAATGATTCTGCACAGGGATTTTGGTGGCTGTCCCCCTCGTGTCTCTCCCCAGATCCACAAATTCCAGACTCTGTTCATGTGACTCAAGTCCACTCAGCCCTCCTTCTGCCAAAGCCCAGAGTAGTGGCTGGGAATGAGACTTTTTCATTAGCTCTTTAAGAGGGTGCTTGAGTCTCTGCAGATTCTAGTCTCTTTCTGGCAGACTGAAACTTCACTGCTTTTCATAGCCCAATGCTATGTGGGCACTTCTTCCTGACTCTGGTGTTCTGGACTGAGGAGCCCAGCTTGGGGTTTAGGCCCCTCCCTCCTCAGGGGAAATTTCCCCTGCAGTTGAGCTGTCCCTAATGAACTTTAGTACTGCTAATGGGAGCTGAGCCAGCCCTTTTCATTCTCTGCCCTTCCTACCAGTTGCGATGTGGCCCTCTGTGAATCCTTGGTTATAAGACTCCTCTTCATTTAGTCTTGAGTTTGTTTTTAAAGGATGACTGTTGTTAAATTTAGTTGTAATTTCAGTTTTGTCCTGGGAGAAGGTGAGTGTAACATCCACCTACTCCTCTGCCACCATCTTGGATCTCCTTACACTTACTTATTTTCATTTATTTATTTATTTTTAATTTATTGTGTTAACATGGATTCAAGTATTCCACGTAATATAACACCCTTACTGCCAACCATATGACCCCATTTCACCCCCTTCTTCCCCATACCCCTAACTCCCTCCCACTTCTCTCTGGGATTTGCTGTCCTGTTATCTGTATCTCTGTGTTATGTATATATAATTTCACTAATCCCTTCACCTTCTCCTTCTCTGATTCCATCCTTTCATCTCCTTTCCCTCTGACAGCTATGCCTCTGCTTTCTGTGACCCTGCCTCTGCCTCTATTCTGTTTCCCAGTTCACCTTGTTCATTAGATTCCACATATAAGTGAGATCATATGATATTTTTATTTCTCTGCCTGGCTTATTTTACTTAGCATAATAACCTCCAGGTCCACCAATGCCACCACAAAAGGTAAGATTTCCTTCTTTTTCATAGCTGCATAGTATTCTATTGTGTATATATACCACAGCTTTTTAATCTACTTGTCCACTGATGGACACTTGGGCTATTTTTAGATCTTGGCTATTGTAAATGATCCTGCAATAAACTTGGGGTTGCATATCTTCTTTTGAATCAGTGTTTTGGTATTCTTAGGCTATGTTCCTGAAATTAGGATAGCTGGATCAAAAAGCAGTTCTACTTTTAATTTTTTAAGGAAACGCCACACTGTTTTCCACAGTGGCTGCACCAGACTGCATTCCCACCAGCAGTGCAGGAGGATTCCCTTTTCTCCACATCCTCGTCTGCACTTATTATGTGTTGTTTTGTTAATGAGTGCTATTCTGACTGGTGTGAGGTGGTATCTCATTGTGATTTTAATTTGCATTTCTCTAATGATTAGTGATGTTGAACATTTTTTTCATCTGCCTATTTCCATCTGTATGTCCTCTTTGGAGAAATGTCTATTTATTTCTTTTGCCTATTTTTTGATTGGACTGTTTATCTTCCTGGTGTTGAGTTTTACAAGTTCTTTATAAATTTTGGTTATTAACCCCTTATCAAGACTTATTGTTGAATATGTTCTCCTTTTGTGTGGTTTGTCTTTCTATTCTGTTTTGTGACTTACATTTAAGTCTTTTATCTACTTTGAGTTTATTTTTGTGAATGGTGTAAGTTGTTGGTCTAGTTTCATTTTTTTGCACGTACTTGTTTAATTTTCCCAACACTACTGTTTACTTATTTATTTTTTGTGATAGAGACAGAGAGAGACAAAGAGAGGGACATATAAGGACAGACAGACAAGAAGAAAGAGAGATGAGAGGAATCAATTCTTCATTGTGGCACCTTAGTTGTTGATTGACTGCTTTCTCATATGTGCCTTGACTGGATTAACCAGCAGAGCGAGTGACCCCTTGCTCAAGCCAGCGACATTGAGCCTTCAAGCCAGTGACCTTTAGGCTGTAGCTAGTGACCATGGGGTCATGTTTATGATCACAAGCTCAAGCCAGTGACCCCGTGCTCAAGCTGGTGACCTCAGGGTTTTGAACCTGGGTCCTCTGTGTCCCATTCCGATGCTCTAACTACTACACCACTGCCTGGTCAGGCTCCCAGCACCATTTATCGAAGAGACTGTCTTTACTCTATTTTATGCTCTGACTTCCTTTGTCAAATATAAATTGACCATGAAGGTTTGGGTTTATTTCTTGGTTCTCTGTTCTGTTCCATTGATCTATTGTATATGACTGTTTTTATGCCAGTACCAAGCTGTTTTGATTACAATGGCCTTGTAGTATAACTTGATATCAGGAAGTGTGATACCTCCTACTTTATTCTTCATTTTCATGGTTGCTGAGGCTATTTGGGTTCTTTTTTGGTTCCATATATTTAATGCTGTTTGTGTTTGATTTCTTTTTCCTTGGCTTGAGTTAAAGAGGTCTGTCTATTTTATTTTTATTTTTAAAAAATAATCAGATGTTCATTTTACTTATCTATTAAATAATTTCCACCTTTATTTGTTAAATTTCTGGGTTTAGATTTATTCATATTCCTTTTGGTTTATTTATTTTTTAATTTTTTTATAAATAAATTTTTATTAATGTTAATGGGGTGACATCAATAAATCAGGGTACATATATTCAAAGAAAATATGTCCAGGTTTTCCTGTCATTCAATTATGTTGCATACCCATCACTCAAAGTCAGATTGTCCTCCGTCACTGCCTATCAAGATTTCTTTGTGCCCCTCCCCCTTCCCCTTCTCCTCTCCCTCCTTCCCTCCCGCATCCCTCCTCCCCCCGACCCCCGGTAACCAGCACACTCTTGTCCATGTCTCTTAGTCTCATTTTTATGACCCACCAATGTATGGAATCATGTAGTTCTTGTTTTTTTCTGATTTACTTATTTCACTCCGTATAATGTTATTAAGATCCCATCAATTTGTTGTAAATGATCCGATGTCATCATTTCTTATGGCTGAGTAGTATTCCATAGTGTATATGTGCCACATCTTCTTTATCCAGTCTTCTATTAAAAAGCTTTTTGGTGTTTCCATGTCTTGGCCACTGTGAGCAATGCTGCCATGAACATGGGCCTACATGTGTCTTTACGTATCAATGTTTCTGAATTTTTGGGGTATATACCCAGTAGAGTGATTGCTGGGTCATAAGGTATTTCTATTTTCAGTTTTTTGAGGAACCACCATACTTTCTTCCAAAATGGTTGTACTACTTTACAGTCCCACCAACAGTGAATGAGATTCTTTTTTCTCCACAGCCTCTCCAGCATTTGCTATTACCTGTCTTGTTGATAATAGCTAATCTAACAGGTGTGAGGTGGTATCTCATTGTAGTTTTGATTTGCATTTCTCTAATAACTAATGAAGATGAGAATCTTTTCATATATCTGTTGGCCATTTGTATTTCTTCCTGGGAGAAGTGTCTGTTCATGTCCTCTTCCCATTTTTTTATTGGATTGCTTGTTTGTTTGTTGTTGAGTTTTATGAGTTCTTTGTAAATTTTGAATATTATGCCCTTATCTGAGCTGTGGTTTGAAAATATCATTTCCCATTTAGTTGACTGTCTATTTTGTTGTCAGTTTCTCTTGATGAGCAAAACTTTTTAGTCTGATGTAGTCTCATTCATTTATCTTTGTCTTCACTTTTCTTTTTTTTTTATATAATTTTATTTTTTTCATGGGGTGACATCAATAAATCAGGATACATATATTCAAAGATAACAAGTCCAGGTTATCTTGTCGTTCAATTATGTTGAATACCCACCACCCAAAGTCAGATTGTCCTCTGTCACCTTCTATCTTGTTTTCTTTGTGCCCCTCCCCACCCCCTATCCCTCTCCCATTCCCCCCTCCCCCCCGTAACCACCACACTCTTGTCAATGTCTCTTAGTTTCAGTATTATGTCCCACCTACGTATGGAATAATACAGTTCCTGTTTTTTTCTGATTTACTTATTTCGCTTCGTATCATGTTATCAAGATCCCACCATTTTGCTGTAAATGTTCTGATGTCATCATTTCTTATGGCTGAGTAGTATTCCATAGTGTATATGTGCCACATCTTCTTTATCCAGTCATCTATTGATGGGCTTTTTGGTTGTTTCCATGTCCTGGCCACTGTGAACAATGCTGCAATAAACATGGGGCTGCATGTGTCTTTACGTATCAATGTTTCTGAGTTTTGGGGATATATACCCAGTAGAGGGATTGCTGGGTCATAAGGTAGTTCTATTTGCAGTTTTTTGAGGAACCACCATACTTTCTTCCATAATGGTTGTACTACTTTACATTCCCACCAACAGTGTATGAGGGTTCCTTTTTCTCCACAGCCTCTCCAACATTTGCTATTACCTGACTTGCTAATAACAGCTAATCGAACAGGTGTGAGGTGGTATCTCATTGCCGTTTTGATTTGCATTTCTCTAATAGCTAAAGAAGATGAGCACCTTTTCATATATCTGTTGGCCATTTGTATTTCTTCCTGGGAGAAGTGTCTATTCATATCCTCTTCCCATTTTTTTATTGGATTGTTTGTTTGTTTGTTGTTGAGTTTTATGAGTTCTTTGTATATTTTGGATATTAGGCCCTTATCTGAGCTGTTGTTTGAAAATATCATTTCCCATTTAGTTGGCTTTCTGTTTATTTTGTTATCAGTTTCTCTTGCTGAGCAAAAACTTCTTAGTCTGATGTAGTCCCATTCATTAATTTTTGCCTTCACTTCTCTTGCCATTAGAGTCAAATTCATAAAATGCTCTTTAAAACCCAGGTCCATGATTTTAGTACCTATGTCTTCTTCTATGTACTTAATTGTTTCAGGTCTTATGTTTAGATCTTTGATCCATTTTGAGTTAATTTTTGTACAGGGAGAGAGACTGTAGTCCAGTTTCATTCTTTTGCATGTGGCTTTCCAGTTTTCCCAGCACCATTTATTGAAGAGGCTTTCTTTTCTCCATTGTGTGTTGTTGGCCCCTTTATCAAAAATTATTTGACTATATATATGTGGTTTTATTTCTGGACTTTCTATTCTGTTCCATTGGTCTGAGTGTCTATTTTTCTGCCAATACCATGCTGTTTTGATTGTCGTGGCCCTATAATAGAGTTTGAAGTCAGGTATTGTTATGCCCCCAGCTTCATTCTTTTTCTTTAGGATTGCTTTGGCTATTCGGGGTTTTTTATAGTTCCATATAAATCTGATGATTTTTTGCTCTATTTCTTTAAAAAATGTCATTGGAAGTTTGATGGGAATTGCATTAAATTTGTATATTGCTTTGGGTAATATAGCCATCTTGATTATATTTATTCTTCCTAGCCAAGAACAAGGTATATTCTTCCATCTCATTATATCTTTTTCGATTTCCCTTAACAATGGTTTATAGTTTTCATTATATAAGTCCTTTACATTCTTTGTTATGTTTATTCCTAAGTATTTTATTTTTTTTGTTGCAATCGTGAAGGGGATTATTCTTTTGAGTTCCTTCTCAGTTGTTTCATTGTTGGCATATAGAAAGGCTATTGACTTCTGTATGTTAATTTTGTATCCTGCGACCTTACTGTATTGGCTTATTGTTTCTAGTAGTCTTTTTGTGGATTCTTTGGGGTTTTCGATGTATAGGATCATATCATCTGCAAAAAGTGATACCTTTACTTCTTCTTTTCCGATATGGATGCCTTTTATTTCTTTGTCTTGTCTGATTGCTCTAGCTAGAACCTCTAGTACCACATTAAATAAGAGTCGAGACAGTGGACAACCCTGTCTTGTTCCTGATTTAAGGGGGAAAGCCTTCAGTTTAGTGCCATTTAATATGATGTTAGCTGATGGTTTATCATATATGGCCTTTATCATGTTGAGATATTTTCCTTCTATACCCATTTTCTTGAGTGTCTTAAACATAAAGTTGTGTTGTATTTTATCGAAAGCCTTTTCTGCGTCTATTGATAAGATCATGTGGTTTTTGTTCTTTGTTTTGTTGATATGGTGTATTACATTAACCGTTTTACGTATGTTGAACCATCCTTGAGATTCTGGGATGAATCCCACTTGATCATGATGTATTATTTTTTTAATATGTTGTTGTATTCGATTTGCTAGTATTTTGTTTAGTATTTTAGCATCTGTATTCATTAGAGATATTGGTCTGTAGTTTTCTTTTTTTGTGCCATCCTTGCCTGGTTTTGGGATGAGGGTTATGTTGGCCTCATAAAATGTGTTTGGAAGTATTGCTTCTTCTTCAATTTTTTGGAAGACTTTGAGTAGAATAGGAACCAAGTCTTCTTTGAATGTTTGATAAAATTCACTGGTATAGCCGTCAGTGCCTGGACTTTTATTTTTGGGGAGGTTTTTAATGGTTTTTTCTATTTCTTCTCTACTGATAGGTCTGTTTAGGCTTTCTGCTTCTTCTTGACTCAGTCTAGGAAGGTTGTATTTTTCTAGGAATTTATCCATTTTTTCTAGGTTGTTGAATTTAGTGGCATAAAGTTTTTCATAGTATTCTACAATAATTCTTTGTATATCTACGGTGTCCATGGTGATTTCTCCTCTTTCATTTTGGATTTTGTTTATATGAGTTCTTTCTCTTTTTTCCTTGGTAAGTCTTGCCAAGGGTTTGTCAATTTTGTTGATCTTTTCAAAGAATCAGCTCCTTGGTCTATTAATTTTTTCTATAGTTTTTCTGTTCTCTATTTCATTTATTTCTGCTCTGATTTTTATTATCTCCTTTCTTTGGCTGGTTTTGGGTTGTCTTTGTTCTTCTTTTTCCAGTTCCTTAAGGTGTGAAGTTAAGTGGTTCACTTGGGCTCTCTCTTTTTTTTCATAAAGGCCTGACGTGATATGAACTTCCCTCTTATCACTGCTTTTGCTGCATCCCATAGATTCTGATATGTTTGTTGTACTGTCATTTTCATTTCTCTTTATATATCTTTTGATTTCTGTGCTTATTTCTTCTTTGACCCATTCATTTTTAAAAAGTATGTTGTTTAGTTTCCACATTTTTGTGGGTTTTCCCCCTCTTTTTTGCAGTTGAATTCTAGTTTCAAGGCTTTATGATCAGAAAATATGCTTGGTACAACTTTGATTCTTCTGAATTTATTGATGTTATTTTTGTGCCCCAACATATGGTAAATTCTTGAGAATGATCCATGTATACTGGAGAAAAATGTATACTCTGTCACTTTGGAATGAAATGTTCTATAGATGTTTATTGTATGCAGGTGTTCTAGTGTTTTGTTTAAGGCCAATATATCTTTATTGATTCTCTGTTTGGATGACCGATGTAGAGACATCAGTGGTGTATTGAGGTCTCCAAGTATGATTGTATTTTTGACAGTTTTTGTTTTAAGGTCAATAAGTAGCTGTCTTATATAGTTTGGTGCTCCTTGGTTTGGTGCATATATATTAAGAATTGTTATGTCTTCTTGATTCAGTGTCCCCTTAGCCATTATGAAATGGCCATTTTTGTCTCTGAGAACTTTTGCTGTCTTGTAGTCAGCATTATCAGATATGAGTATTGCTACACCTGCTTTTTTTTGGATTGTATTTGCTTGGAGTATTGTTTTCCAGTCTTTCACTTTGAATTTGTTTTTATCCTTGTTACATAGATGAGTTTCTTGTAGGCAGCATACAGTTGGATTTTCTTTTTTAATCCATGCTGCTACTCCGTGCCTTTTTATTGGTGAGTATAATCCATTTACATTTAGTGTAATTATTGATACTTGTGGGTTCTCTATTGTCATTTTATACATTGATTTCTGTCAGTTTTGTGTCTTGTTTGATTCTTCTCTTTTGTTTTTCTATCCTTTATTTTTGTTTGGTTGTATTCAATACTTCTTTCCTCTGTTGCTATCTTTTTTAAATCATGTGCTTCTCTGGTGGTTTTTTCAAGGGTGGTTATCATTAAGTAATGAAAATGGTTTCTACCCTGTTCATTGTAGTGCACTATCTTCTGAGTACTTCTGTACTCCATCGTCCTTTGCTACTGTTAATTTCCATCCTCTTCTCCTTTTTTTTTTTTTTTTTTTTTTTGTTGTCACTGTTTAAATTTGGTTTTATTGTTTTCTTCGTGGAGCTTTTACTTGTGGTTGTGTTTTGTTTTGTTCTTTGTATCTGGTTGGAAAACCCCCTTTAGAAGTTCCTGTAGTGGGGGTTTTCTGATGATAAATTCCCTCATCTTTTCTGTATCTGTGAATGTTTTTATTTCTCCTTCGTATTTGAAGGATAGCTTTGATGGGTATAGTATTCATGGCTGAAAGTTCCTCTCTTTCAGGACTTTAAATATTGGGGTCCACTCTCTTCTAGCTTGTAGAGTTTCTGCTGAGAAATCTGATGATAATCTAATGGGCCTTCCTTTATATGTTGTATTCTTCTTTTCCCTGGCTGCCTTGAGAATTTTTTCTTTGCTGTTGGTTTGTGTCAATTTCATTATGATATGCCTTGGAGTAGGTTTGTTGGGGTTAAGAAAACTTGGAGTTCTGTTTGCTTCTTGAATTTGAGGCTTTAGTTCTTTCCACAGGCTTGGGAAGTTCTCATCTATTATTTGTTTGAGTATGTTCTCCATTCCATTTTCTCTCTCTTCTCCCTCTGATATACCTATTATTCTTATGTTATTCTTTTTGATGGAGTCAGATAATTCTTGTAGGGCTATCTCATTTTTTTAAATTTTTGAGTCTCTTTCTTCTTCTCTCTGTTGTGCCTCAAGTTGCTTGTCTTCTATTTCACTAATCCTCTCTTCTATCTGACCTGTTCTATTAGCTAAGCTTGTTACTTTGTTTTTCAGCTCGTGAATTGAGTTTTTCATCTCTGTTTGATTTGTTTTTATAGTTTCAATTTCCTTGGACATATATTCTTTGTGTTCATTGAGTTGTTTTCTGAGCTCCGTATATTGCCTTTCTGTGTTTTCTTGTATATCTCGGAGGATTTTTAGTATTTCTATCTTGAATTCTCTGTCATTTAGCTCCAAGGTTTCCAATATATTAAAGTTTTTCTCCATAGATTTTTCCTCATCTAGCTGTGTTACCTCTCTTTCTCTTGTATCCATGATATTCGATTTTCTCTTCCTTAATGGCATCTGAGGGTGGTTTTGTTGATAGTATTAATGAGATTTAATAAAGAATAAAAAGTTAAAAAAAATAAAAAAAATTAAAAATCGAAAAGAGTTGTTTTTTTTTTTAAAAATTAATAATGAAATAAAGAAAAATAAAATAAAATAAAAATTTTTTTAAAAAGGAAATTATTCCCCCCCTCCTTTTTTCCTCTCCTCTCCTCTCCCCTCTTTCTTGAGAAAATCTTATGGTGGACTGTGAGTTATAACAAACAATGCCTGTGATGGAGGGCCTGAATTGGGGAAAAGTAATAAAGGGGCAAAAAAGAAAAAAAGAAAAAAAAAAAAAGGAAAAAAAAAAACAAAAAAGAAAAAAAAAAAGAGCGTATGGACCCACAAAAAGCAAATAAGGAAAAAATTTGGGTCAAGAATAAAATGATTTGCTTTTAGGTGTTGGTTGTCTAAGAGTTATGATGAGAGGAATAAGAGGAAAACGGAAAAATGGGGGGACAAATTAAAAAATTACTATTGTATTTAGTGGAACAAGAACTAGATAATATGGAGAGCCAGGGATGGGAGCACTGCTATTGAGTTAAAAAGGTGAAGTAAAAACCCCCCAAAATGCCACAAACATAGGTTTGAGTCCCAGATAAGATAATTTGTTTGTTATTGAGGTTTGAATGAGAGGAGATGTAAAGGAGAAAGGAAGAAACTAATATAGAGGGAGAAAAGAAAGAGAGAGAGAGAGAAAAAAAGAGGGAACCACTAAAAGAAGAAAAAAGAAAGGAGAGAGAGAGAGAGTTAAGGGTTTTGGAGTGCAACCCTCATAGAGAGAAAGGAAGAGAAGAGAAAAGATAATGGGAGATGTAACACTTATGGGTAGTGTAGTTCAAGGAGAGGAGAGAGTAAGACCAGTAGAGAGTTAATCGGCCAAATTGGAGGAGGAAAAAAAAGTCTCAAGAATGAAGATAAGAGAAACAAACGAACAAATATAATAAAATGTGATAGGTTATAAAGTCTGCAGATGATTCTTGATTTTGAGAGGTTATCTTCTTGCTTTTTCTTTTCTCTCCCTCTTCCTGGTCGGTGACTCTGTACCCCGGGTTCTGCCCCTTTGGCATGCTCAGGTAGAGGCTTGCAGTTGATAAGTCTCTATGGCAATGTCATGTATTGTGCTTTAGTCTCGTGGGAGTTGAGGCTCATTAGCATTTATAGGCTCCGACAGTGAGAGAGTCCGTGTTCCTGGAGCCTTTCTCCTAGTCTTTCCTTCCTCAATTAGTAGCCTGATAATCCAGCTATGGGGTTGCTGCTGCCTCTGCCTGGATAGTAAGAGGCTCAAAGAGCTGGCAACTCCCCACTCTATTTCCACTCAGCACAGGGCTCTGTGTGAGGCTCAGTCAGTCAGAGCTGCTAGCATAATCAGGCGGGCTTTCCGCCCACTCAAAGACCACTGGCTCTGCCACTCTGTCCGGTGACACAAGCGGGTGCCCACTTCTGGGGGGCGCTTGGAGGAAACTCTCACTCACTGTCTGCGACCAGGATATCCAGCCAGCAGTCTCACGCTCTGAGTGAAACCCCCAACCGCAGGGAAAAGTTGCAGCATTGGAATTGAGTCTCGCTCCGTCCCCGTGCGCGGCTTTTGCAAGGCGCTGGGGTGGCTCGAGATTCCGCTTTGGCCCACACAAAGGCCCCTGCCTCTGCCCCTCTCTGCGATAACACAGGCGCGCACTGCCGAGGCACTCGGAGGAATCACTCACTCCTTATCTGCGCGCGCAAACCAGGATATGAGGCCGGCCGCGGTTCCCTCTGAGTGAAACCCTCACTAGCACGGAAAATCTCCACCGTTGGAATTAGTTCTCACTCCCTCCCGTGCGTGGCTTTCCCAGGGCACTGGGGCTGCCCAGAGACTCTGTCCTTGGCCCACAGAAAGGCCTCTGACCCTGCCTCTCCGTGGGGCAACATGGGCACCCACTCTCGGGGCCTAGGAAGAAAATCTCGCCCACTAACTGCGCACCGACCAGGAGACCGGGTAAAATGGCCACTCCACTTGTCTTTCTTTGTTTGGGTTTGGCGCGAGTGTTAGCTTGTATTGCCCGGGTTGCCACAGGATCAGATTTTCCTCGGCTTGGATCTGTGTGCCACAGCCTGGTTCGGCCGTTTGTGCCGCGGCGGCCTGGATCTATTCACCCCCTTTGCCCGCCTCAGTTTCTATATTCACAGTTACTAGAGAAAGCCGCCCTGTTTAGGTTAGTGAGGAAGGCGGAGCATTTCTTACTCCCTATTTCCTTCAGGGTTTGGTTATATATTTAGCCAATTTTTCACTCAATCATACCTTTGGGTGTATTGCGAAGCATCTGGAAGCTCCAAGTATAGGTTTTTCTGTTTCTGGTTGAAGATCTTGTTGAGTTTTGGGGGAGATTTATCGGTATCGCTTCCTACCCCGCCATTACTCTGACGTCATCCGTCTTCACTTTTCTTGCCTTTGGAGTCAAATTCATAAAATGCTCTTTAAGACCAAGGTCCACGAGTTTAGTACCTATGTTTTCTTCTATGTGCTTTATTGTTTCAAGTCTTATATTTAGGTCTTTGATCCATTTTGAATTAATTTTAGTACAAAGGGACAAGCTGTAGTCGAGTTTCATTCTTTTGCATGTGGCTTTCCAGTTTTTCCAGCACCATTCGTTGAAGAGGCGTTCTTTTCACCATTGTGTGTTGTTGGCCCCTTTATCAAAAATTATTTGTCCATATATATGTGGTTTTATTTCTGGACTTTCTATTCTGTTTCATTGGTCTCAGTGTCTATTTTTCTGCCAATAGCATGCTGTTTTGATTGTTGTGGCCCTATAATATACTTTGAAGACTGGTATTGTAATGCCCCAGCTTCATTCTTTTTTCTTAGGATTGTTTTGGCTAATTGGGGTTTTTTATAATTCCATATAAATCTGATGATTTTTTGTTCCAATTCTTTTAAAAATGCCATAGGAATTTTGATGGGAATTGAATTAAATTTATAGATTGCTTTGGGTAATATGGCCATTTTGATTATATTTATTCTTTCTATCCATGAACAAGGAATATTTTCCATCTCATTGTATCTTTTTCGATTTCCCTTAACAATGCTTTGTAGTTTTTGTTATATAGGTCCTTTACATTCTTTGTTATGTTTATTCCTAGGTATTTTATTTTTTTGTTGCAATTGTGAAGTAGATTATTTTTTTGAGTTTGTTTTCTAATATTTCATTGTTGGCATATAGAAAGGCTATGATCTTTTGTATGTTAATTTTGTATCCTGTAACCTTACTGTATTGGTTTATTGTTTCTAGTAATCTTTATGTGGAGTCTTTGGGGTTTTTGATGTATAGGATCATATCGTCTGCAAAAAGTGATACATTTACTTCTTCTTTTCTGATATGGATACCTTTTATTTCTTTCTCTTGTCTGATTGCTCTGGCCAGAACTTCTAGCACCACGTTAAAAAAGAGTGGAGAGAGTGGACAACCCTGTCTTGTTCCTGATTTAAGGTGGAAAGTCCTCAGTTTTATGCTATTTAATAGGATGTTGGCTGATGGTTTATCATATATGGCCTTTATCATGTTGAGATATTTTCCTTCTATACCCATTTTCTTGAGTGTCTTAAACATAAAGTTGTGTTGTATTTTATCGAATGCTTTTTCTGCATCTATTGATAAGATCATGTGGTTTTTGTTCTTTGTTTTTTTGATATGTTGTATTACGTTAACCGTTTTATGTATGTTGAACCATCCTTGAGATTCTGGGATAAATTCCACTTGATCACGATATATTATTTTTTTAATATGTTGTTGTATTTCATTTGCCAGTATTTTGTTTAGTATTTTCGCATCTGTATTCATTAGAGATATTGGTCTGTAGTTTACTTTTTTTGTGCCGTCCTTGCCAGGTTTTGGTATGAGGGTTATGTTGGCCTCATAAAATGTGTTTGGAAGTATTGCTTCTTCTTCAATTTTTTGGAAGACTTTGAGTAGAATAGAAACCAAGTCTTCTTTGAATGTTTGTTAGAATTGACTAGTATAACCATCTAGGCCTGGACTTTTATTTTTGGGGAGGTTTTTAATAGTTTTTTCTATTTTCTCCTTGCTAACTGGTCTGTTTAGACATTCTGCTTCTTCATGACTCAGTCTAGGATGGTTGTATTGTTCTAGGAATTTATCCATTTCTCCTAGATTGTTGAATTTGGTGGCATATAGTTTTTTGTAGTATTCTACAATAATTCTTTGTATATCTATGCTGTCTGTGGTGATTTCTCCTCTTTCATTTTGGATTTTGTTTATATGAGTCCTTTCTCTTTTTTCCTTGGTGATTCTTGCTAAGGCTTTATCTATTTTTTTGATCTTTTCAAAGAACCAGCTCCTTGTTTTATTAATTTTTTCTATAGTTTTTCTGTTCTCTATTTCATTTATTTATGCTCTGATTTTTATTATTTTCTTTCTTCGGCTGGTTTTGGATTGTCTTTGTTCTTCTTTTTCCAGTTTCTTTCTTTCTTTTTTTTTAATAAATTTTTATTAATGGTAATGGGATGACATTAATAAATCAGGGTACATATATTCAAAGAAAACATGTCTAGGTTATTTTGTCATCAAATTATGTTGCAAACCCCTCGCCCAAAGTCAGATTGTCCTCCGTCACCCTCTATCTAGTTCTCTGTGCCCCTCCCCCTCCCCCTAACTCTCTCCCTCCCTCCCTCCCATGTACTCCCTCCCCCCCCACCCTTGGTAACCACCACACTCTTGTCCATGTCTCTTAGTCTCATTTTTATGTTCCACCAATGTATGGAATCATGTAGTTCTTGTTTTTTTCTGATTTACTTATTTCACTCCTTATAATGTTATCAAGATCCCACCATTTTGCTGTAAATGATCTGATGTCATCATTTCTTATGGCTGAGTAGTATTCCATAGTGTATATGTGCCACATCTTCTTTATCCAGTCTTCTATTGAAGGGCTTTTTGGTTGTTTCCATGTCTTGGCCACTGTGAACAGTGCTGCAATGAACATGGGGCTACATGTGTCTTCACGTATCAATGTTTCTGAGGTTTTGGGGTATATACCCAGTAGAGGGATTGCTGGGTCATAAGGTAGTTCTATTTGCAGTTTTTTGAGGAACCACCATACTTTCCTCCATAATGGTTGTACTACTTTACAGTCCCACCAACAGTGAATGAGGGTTCCTTTTTCTCCACAGCCTCTCCAACATTTGCTATTACCCGTCTTGTTGATAATAGCTAATCTAACAGGAGTGAGGTGGTATCTCATTGTAGTTTTGATTTGCATTTCTCTAATAACTAATGAAGCTGAGCATCTTTTCATATATCTGTTGGCCATTTGTATCTCTTCCTGGGAGAAGTGTCTGTTCATGTCCTCTTCCCATTTTTTTATTGGATTGTTTGTTTGTTTGTTGTTGAGTTTTATGAGTTCTTTGTAAATTTTGGATATTAGGCCCTTATCTGAGCTGTCGTTTGAAAATATCAGTTCCCATATAGTTGGCTGTCTGTTTATTTTGATATCAGTTTCTCTTGCTGAGCAAAAACTTTTAATTCTGATGTAGTCCCATTCATTTATCTTTGCCTTCACTTCTCTTGCCATTGGAGTCAAGTTCATAAAATGTTCTTTAAAACCCAGGTCCATGATTTTAGTACCTATGTCTTCTTCTATGTACTTTATTGTTTCAGGTCTTATATTTAGGTCTTTGATCCATTTTGAATTAATTTTAGTACACGGGGACAGGCTGTAGTCGAGTTTCATTCTTTTGCATGTGGCTTTCCAGTTTTCCCAACACCATTTGTTGACGAGGCTTTCTTTTCTCCATTGTGTGTTGTTGGCCCCTTTATCAAAGATTATTTGACCATATATATGTGGTTTTATATCTGGGCTTTCTATTCTGTTCCATTGGTCTGAGTGTCTATTTTTTTGCCAATACCATGCTGTTTTGATTATCGTGTCCCTATAATATAGTTTAAAGTCAGGTATTGTAATGCCCCCAGCTTCATTCTTTTTCCTTAGGATTGTTTTGACTATTCGGGGTTTTTTATAGTTTCATATAAATCTGATGATTTTTTGTTCCATTTCTTTAAAAAATCTCATAGGGATTTTGATGGGAATTGCATTAAATTTGTATATTGCTTTGGGTAATATGGCCATTTTGATTATATTTATTCTTCCTATCCAAGAACAAGGAATATTTTTCCATCTCATTGTATCTTTTTCGATTTCCCTTAACAATGCTTTGTAATTTTCATTATATAGGTCCTTTACGTTCTTTGTTATGTTTATTCCTAGGTATTTTATTTTTTTTGTTGCAATCGTGAAGGGGATTATTTTTTTGAGTTCGTTTTCTAATATTTCATTGTTGGCATATAGAAAGGCTATGGACTTTTGTATGTTAATTTTGTATCCTGCGACCTTACTGTATTGGTTTATTTTTGCTAATAATCTTTTTGTGGAGTCCTTCGGGTTTTCGATGTATAGGATCATATCATCAGCAAAAAGTGATAGCTTTACTTCTTCTTTTCCGATATGGATGCCTTTTATTTCTTTGTCTTGTCTGATTGCTCTGGCCAGAACTTCTAGCACCACGTTGAATAAGAGTGGAGATAGTGGACAACCCTGTCTTGTTCCTGATTTAAGGTAGAAAGTCCTCAGTTTTATGCCGTTAAATAGGATGTTGGCTGATGGTTTATCATATATGGCCTTTATCATGTTGAGATATTTTCCTTCTATACCCATTTTGTTGAGAGTCTTAAACATAAACTTGTGTTGTATTTTATCAAAAGCCTTTTCTGCATCTATTGATAAGATCATGTGGTTTTTGTTCTTTGTTTTGTTGATATGGTGTATTACGTTAACCGTTTTGCGTATGTTGAACCATCCTTGAGATCCTGGGATGAATCCCACTTGATCATGATGTATTATTTTTTTAATATGTTGTTGTATTTGGTTTGCCAGTATTTTGTTTAGTATTTTCGCATCTGTATTCATTAGAGATATTGGTCTGTAGTTTTCTTTCTTTGTGCCATCCTTGCCAGGTTTTGGTATGAGGGTTATGTTGGCCTCATAAAATGTGTTTGGAAGTATTGCTTCTTCTTCAATTTTTTGGAAGACTTTGAGTAGAATAGGAACCAAGTCTTCTTTGAATGTTTGATAGAATTCACTAGTATAACCGTCTGGGCCTGGACTTTTATTTTTGGGGAGATTTTTAATAGTTTTTTCTATTTCCTCCCTGCTGATTGGTCTGTTTAGGCTTTCTGCTTCTTCATGACTCAGTCTAGGAAAGTTGTATTGTTCTAGGAATTTATCCATTTCTTCTAGATTGTTGTATTTGGTGGCATATAATTTTTCATAGTATTCTACAATAATTCTTTGTATTTCTATGATGTCTGTGGTGATCTCTCCTCTTTCATTTTGGATTTTATTTATTTGAGTCCTGTGTCTTTTTTCCTTGGTGAGTCTTGCCAAGGGTTTGTCAATTTTGTTGATCTTTTCAAAGAACCAGCTCCTTGTTTTATTGATTTTTTCTATAGTTTTTCTGTTCTCTATTTCATTTATTTCTGCTCTGATTTTTATTATCTCCTTTCTTCGGCTGGTTTCGGGTTGTCTTTGTTCTTCTTTTTCTAGTTCCTTAAGGTGTGAAGTTAAGTGGTTTACTTCGGCTCTCTCTTGTTTGTTCATATAGGCCTGAAGTGATATGAACTTTCCTCTTATTACTGCTTTTGCTGCATCCCAGAGATTCTGATATGTCGTATTTTCATTTTCATTTGTCTGTATATATCTTTTGATTTCTGTGCTTATTTCTTCTTTGACCCATTCATTTTTTAGAAGTGTGTTGTTTAGTTTCCACATTTTTGTGGGTTTTCCCCCCTCTTTTTTGCAGTTGAATTCTAGTTTCAAGGCTTTATGATCAGAAAATATGCTTGGTACAACTTTGATTCTTCTGAATTTATTGATGTTATTTTTGTGCCCCAACATATGGTAAATTCTTGAGAATGATCCATGTATACTGGAGAAAAATGTATACTCTGTCACTTTGGAATGAAATGTTCTATAGATGTTTATTGTATGCAGGTGTTCTAGTGTTTTGTTTAAGGCCAATATATCTTTATTGATTCTCTGTTTGGATGACCGATCTAGAGCCGTCAGCGGTGTATTGAGGTCTCCAAGTATGATTGTATTTTTGTCAGTTTTTGTTTTAAGGTCAATAAGTAGCTGTCTTATATATTTTGGTGCTCCTTGGTTTGGTGCATATATATTAAGGATTGTTATGTCTTCTTGATTCAACTTCCCCTTAATCATTATGAAATGACCATTTTTGTCTCTGAGTACTTTTTCTGTCTTGTAGTAATCATTATTAGATATGAGTATTGCTACGCCTGCTTTTTTTTGGGTGTTGTTTGCTTGGAGTATTGTTTTCTAGCCTTTCACTTTGAATTTCTTTTTATCCTTCTTGCTTAGATGTGTTTCTTTTAGGCAGCAAATAGTTGGATTTTCGTTTTTAATCCATTCTGCTACTCTGTGTCTTTTTATTGGTAAGTTTAATCCATTTACATTTAGTGTAATTATTGGCACTTGTGGGTTCCCTACTGCCATTTTATAAATTGCTTTCTGTTAGTTTTGTATCTAGTTTGATTCTTCTCTTTTGTTTTTCTATCATTTGTTTTTGTTTGTTTGTGTTCCATACTTCTTTCCTCTGTTGCTACCTTTTTTAAGTCAAGTGTGTTTGTGGTGGTTTTTTTAAGGGTGGTTACCATTAAGTAATGAAAAGGGTACCTACCAGATTCATTGTAGTACCCTATCTTATAAGTATTTCTGCACTTCATCATCCTTTGCTACTGTTAATCTCCATCCTCTCCCCCCTTTTTTTCCTTTGTTGTCACAGTTTAAGTTTGGTTTTATTGTGTTCTTGGTGGAGCTGTTACTTGTGGTTTTGTTTTCTTTTGTTCTTTGAATCTGGTTGGAAAACCCCCCTTAGTATTTCCTGGAGTGGGGGCTTTCTGTTGATAAATTCTCTCATAATCAGGCAGAGGTGGGAGTCAATTGTTGTCAAGGTGACTGTTCATCGCCTATCATTTAGTTGGACCTCTCAACCCAGGCTTTCCACACTTTGTAGCCTGTTTTTGAATGCTCGTAGGATAAATTTTTCTGTTTCTAGTTGATAAATTTGTTGTGATTTAGCGGAGAGCTGTCGGACGCGCTGCTCACGGCGCCATTTCCCTGACGTCACTCTTTTTCCAGTTTCTTAAAGTGTGAATTTAAGTGGTTCACTTGGGCTCTCTCTTGTTTTTTCATATGGGCTTGAAGTGATATGAGCTTCCCTCTTTTCACTGCTTTTTCTGCATCCCAGAGATTCTGATATGTCGTGTTGTCATTTTCATTTGTATGTATGTATCTTTTGGTCTCTGCCCTTATTTTTCTTTGACCCATTCATTTTTTAAAAGTATGTTGTTTAGTTTCCTCATTTTTGTGGTTTTTTTTTTCTTTTTTTTGCAGTTGAATACTAGTTTCAAGGTTTTATAATCGGAAATTATGCTTGCTACAATTTCAATTTTTCTGAATTCGCTTTTGTTATTTTTGTGGCCCAACATATGGTCAATTCTTGAGAATGTTCCATGTACACTAGAGAAAAATGAATACTCTGTCGCTTTGGGATGAAGTGTCCTGTAGATGTCTATCATATCCAGGTGTTCTAGTGTTTCATTTAAGGCCAATATATCTTTATTGATTTTCTGTTTGTATGACCAATCTAGAGCCATCAGTGGTGAATTGAGGTCTCCAAGTATGATTGTATTTTTTCAGTTTTTTTTTAAGGTCAATAAGTAGCTGTCTCATATATTTTGGTGCTGTTTGGTTTGGTGCATATATATTAAGAATTGTTATGTCTTCTTGATTCAGTGGCCCCTTAATCATTATGAAATGACTATTTTTGCCTCTGAGTACTTTTGCTGTCTTGTAGTCAGCATTATTAGATATGAGTATTGCTACACCTGATTTTTTTTGGATGTTATTTGCTTGGTGTATTGTTTTGCAGCCTGTCACTTTGAATTTGTTTTTATCCTTGTTGCTTAGATGTGTTTCTTGTAGGCAGCATATAGTTGGAATTTCATTTTTAATCCATTCTGGTACTCTGTGTCTTTTTATTGGTGAGTTTAATCCATTTACATTTAGTGTAATTATTGACACTTGTGGATTCCCTATTGCCATTTTATAAATTGCTTTCTGTTAGTTTTGTATCTTGTTTGATTCTTCTCTTTTGTTTTTCTTTTATTTGTTTTTGTTTGTTTGTATTCCATACTTGTTTCCTCTGTTGCTACCTTTTTTAAGTCATGTGCTTCTGTGGTGGTTTTTTCAAGGGTGGTTACCATTAAGTAATGAAAAGGATACCTACCATATTTATTTTAGTATCCTTCTTGAGAGTGTTTCTGCACCTCATCATCCTTTGGTACTGTTAATCTCCACCCCCCCCCACTTTTTTTTTGCGTTTGTTGTCGCAATTTAAATTTGGTTTTATTGTGTTCTTGGTGGAGCTTTACTTGTGGTTTTGTTTTGTTTTGTTTTTTGGATCTGGTTGGAAAACCCCTTTTAGTATTTCCTGGAGTGGGGTTTTTCTGATGATAAATTTCCTCATCTTTTCTGTATTTGTGAATGTTTTTATTTCTCCTTCATATTTGAAGGATAGCTTTGATGGGTATAGTATTCTTGGCTTAAAGTTCCTCTCTTTCAGGGCTTTAAATTTGGGGTCCACTCTCTTCTTGCTTTTAGAGTTTCTACTGAAAAATCTGATGATAATCTAATAGGCCTTCCTTTATATGTAGTATTCTTCTTTTCCTTGGCTGCCTTGAGAATTTTTTCTTTGTCGTTAGTTTGTGCCATTTTCATTATGATGTGCCTTGGAGTAGGTTTATTGTGGTTAAGAAAACTTGGTGTTCTGTTTGCTTCTTGAATTTGAGGCTTTAGTTCTTTCCAGAGGCTTGGGAAGATCTCGTCTATTATTTGTTTGAATATATTCTTCATTTTACTTTCTCTCTCTTCTCCCTCTGATATACCTATTATTCTTATGTTATTCTTTTTGATGGAGTCAGACAATTCCTGTAGGGCTTTCTCATTTTCTTTAATTTTTGAGTCTCTTTTCTTCTCTCTTTTGTCCCTCAAATTGCTTGTCTTTTATGTCATAATCCTACCTTCTATTTGGCCTGTTGTATTAGCTAAGCTTGTTACCTCGTTTTTCAGTTCATGAATTGAGTTTTTCATTTCTGTTTGATTTGTTTTTATAGTTTCATATTCCTTGGACATATATTCTTTGTGTTCGTTGAGTTGTTTTCTGAGCTTCCTAAATTGCCTTTCTCTGTTTTCTTGTATATGTCTGAGTATTTTTAGGATTTCTATTTTAAATACTCTGTCATTTAGCTCCAAGGTTTCCAATATATTAAATTTTTTCTCCATAGATTTTTCCACATCTATTTTTGTTACTTCTCTATCTTTTGTATCCATGATATTTGATTTCCTTTTTTTTAATGGCATCTGAGGGTGGTCTTGGTGATAACACTAATGAGAATTAATAAAGAATAAAAAGTAAAAAAAACATAAAAAAGAAAATAAAATTTTGGAAAAAAAACACACAAAAAACAATAATAATTTATTATTTCCCTCCCCTTTTCTTTCTTCTCTTCCCCTCCTCTTCCTTCCACCTTAGGAAAATATTGTGATAATCTGTGAATTGTATTATGCTAAATGGAACAAAAACTGCCTACAACAGAGGGCCCGAGTTGGGGGGAAGTGTTCATGGGGCAAAAAAGGAAGTAGGGACCCACAAAATGCAAAGAAGAAAAAATTTGGGTCAAGTATATAATGATGTGCTTGTAAGTGATGGTCGTCTAGGAGATATAATGATAGCAATAAGAGGGAAACAAGAAAAAGGGAAAAAAAACTATTGTATTAAGTAGAGCAAAGAATGAATAGAATGGAGATCCTGAGTTGAGAGGCATGCTATTCAGTTAAAAAGCAAAACAAAAAGCACCCAAATGCCACAACCCCCCCCGAAACTTGAATCCCAAATTAAATAATTTGTTCGTGATTGAGGATTGAATGAGAGGAAAATTAAAAGGAGAGAAGATGAAACTAATAGAAAGTGAGAAACAAGAAAATGGGAAAAGGAAAGGAAGAAAAAAGAAAAAAACAAAAAAAGAGAGAGAGAGTGAATTAAGGGTTTTGGAGTGTAACCGTCATGGAGAGTAAGGAAGAAGAAAAGAAATAAAATAAAACACTTATGGGTAGTATAGTTCAAGAAAAGGAAAGAGTAAGATGGGCAGACAATAAAAGAACCTAGGTGGAGGAAATAGAAATAATACTAATAAAGGCAAGAAGATAAAAGAAACTAAAAAAATAGTGGAACAAATTATAAAGTCTGTGGATTTTTCTTGAATTTGAGAGTTTTACTTCTTCCCTTTTCTTTCCTTTCCCTCTTCCTTGTTGGTGACTCTGTACCCCAGGCTCTGCCCCATGGCACACTTAGGTAGGGATTTGCAGTTGATGAAACTCTATGGCAATGTCATATATTTGGCTTTAGTCTCGTTGCAATGTCATATATTTAGCTTCAGTCTCATTGGTAGTCAAATCTTGTTAGCGTTTGCAGGCTCTGACAATGAGAGAGTCCATTTTCCTGGAGCCTCTCTCCTAGTGTCTTCTTCCCGAATTAGCAGCCTGATGATTCAGCTATGAGACTGCCACTGCCTCTGCCTGGGGAGTAAGAGGCTCAGAGAGATGGCCAATCCCCACTCTATCCCCACTCAATGCAGGGCTCTGGGTAAGGCTTTGACAGTCAGAGCCGCCAGCGTAATCAGGCAGGGCTGGGAGCCAATAGCTCTCAAGGTGACTTTCTATGAGCCTCCAGGACTGTTCAGCAGCCTAGCACTCTGTGGGACCACTCTCCTCAGGCTTTTTGCACCTTGTAACCTGTTTTGGCTGGGAAGAAGATGCCCTAGTCGCTTCCTGCAGTACAGGAGGTCTTACCATCTGTCATGTCCCTCTTTTTAGCATATATCCCTGAGTATGAAAGCTCTGCCAATCAGAAGTTGCCCCCACCCCTTTAGCAAGAGGCACTAAAAAATATCATGCCTCTTGTCTTGGATCACTGAACTGAGAGAGATCTTGTCAATTAGAGCTGCGTAGGTCAGTTGGGAGGTGAGCAGCCTGTGAGTTAAATTAATTTCAGCGATTGGATCTGCTGAATTTCTCCAGGAAGAACTGCAAGCTGCCAGCGCACCTTTCCCCTGATGCTTGATTGTTAGCTTGAATGGCTGGGTGTGGTGCCCTGCCCATCTAGAGAAGCTTGAGTGTAGGGAAATTCGCTTTGGTGCACTCCCCGCCCGCCACTGGCAGCTGCTGCTTGTGATGCACGGGCATTTGCTCATGTGGGCTGACCCACCACAGGCACATCCTTCCCTCAGCTTGAACAAACATCTGTGCCATAGCCTAGCTACCTCCACACCCTTAGCTCCTCCCGACTCTCAGTTCCAAGTGAAAGCAGTCTTTGCTCAGGTTAGTGAGGAAGGCAGAGTGTTTCTTTGTCCGACTTATTTCCTTCAGGGTTGATTATATATTTAGTCAATTTTTCGCTTGACCCTACCTTCGCCTTCAGTGTGTGGAGCTCTCAGACACTCCAAGTGTAGATTTTTCTGTCTCTGGTTGATGAACTTGTTGAAATTTTGGGGAGATTTGTCGGTGGCGCTTTTCATGGCGGCATTTCTCTGACGTCACTCCCATTTTGGTTTATTTTATTATTATTATTTTGTTGTATCCTTTTGTCAAATGCTTAATTTATTTATTTCATTATTTTTACTCATAAAAAAACAGTAAATTCTGTGAATTTTTCTGTAGTTATTACCTTTATCTAACCCCATAAGTTTCTTTATTAGGTACAGAAATCTAACTGTAACTTTCATTTCCAATTGAGTGTCCTGTTGTTTAGAGTTGTTTGCTTGTTTTTTGTTAGTTATTTCTGGTTTTATTGCATTGTGGTTAAAGAAAGTAGTCTGAAGTATCTCAATTTTAAAAAATGCATTAAGAATTTTTTTTTTTGGCCTAGAACATAATCAATTTCTGTTAGTATTCCAATGATAGAAAATGAAATTGGGATTAACTGTTGGAAGCTGGTAAAACAGACACACACATTGTCATGTGCATATGTTTGCATATCTAGACTGCTGGTTTGTTGTGCTAGTAAGTCCTGGGGTCCTTGCAATGCAAGTTCATTAAGAAGATTTACTTGTTTCATTCCTGTCTCTGCCCCACATACCTAACAGGATCTGATTCCTGAAGAAATTTAGAAAATACTTGTTAAGTGAACTTGAACAATCTTATATCCTTAGTTTTATTTCTATATGAGGTATCATTTTCTAT
Organism: Saccopteryx bilineata; assembly: GCF_036850765.1. NCBI lineage: Eukaryota > Metazoa > Chordata > Mammalia > Chiroptera > Emballonuridae > Saccopteryx > Saccopteryx bilineata. The sequence goes on from NC_089498.1 coordinate 95,185,019, forward strand.
GTTGAACTAGATACTTTCATTGTGATTATGTAGTTTCATTAAATTTGTCTTTATTTAAAATATATTTAGTAAGGTCTTCTTTTTTTTTCTTATATATACCATTTTCTTTTTTTTTTAATAATTTTATTTTTTTTAATGGGGTGACATCAATAAATCAGGATACATATATTCAAAGATAACAAGTCCAGGTTATCTTGTCATTCAATTATGTTGCATACCCACCACCCAAAGTCAGATTGTCCTCTGTCACCTTCTATCTTGTTTTCTTTGTGCCCCTCCCCACCCCCTATCCCTTTCCCATTCCCCCCTTCCCCCCGTAACCACCACACTCTTATCAGTGTCTCTTAGTTTCACTATTATGTCCCAAGTAAGGTCTTCTTGAAGCTTTTGAGTACCTAAACATTTGTAAAGTCATATAGTGGCATTCATTATAAGAATACTTATTAAATGCTTATCATATATGAAGCACTATGCTAAGCATTAGAAATACAGTGACAAATAAAAAATCCACAAATTTTCTGCATATTTTTTTAAAATTTATTTATTAAATTTAATGCAGTGACATTGATAAATCAGGGTACATAGGTTGAGAGAAAACATCTCCAGATTATTTTGACATTTGATTGTGCTGTATACCCCTCCCCCAAAGTCAAATTGTCTTCTGTCACCTTCTATCTGGTTTTCTTTATGCCCCTCCCCTCCCCCAACCCCTCTCTCCTTCCTCGCCCCATCCCCCCTTCCCCCACCACCCCACCTCCGTTGCTATCACATTCTTGTTCATGTCTCTGAGTCTCATTTTATGTCCCATCTATGTATGGATTCATATAGTTCTTAGTTTTTTTCTGATTTACTTATTTCACTCCGTATAATGTTGTCAAGGTCCATCCATGTTATTGTAAATGATCCAATGTCATCATTTCTTATGGCTGAGTAGTATTCCATAGTATATATGTACCAAAGCTTTTTAATCCACTCTTCCTCTGACGGACACTTGGGCTGTTTCCAGATTTTTGCTATTGTGAACAATGCTGCCATAAACATGGGGGTGCATTTCTTCTTTTCATACAGTGCTATGGTGTTCTTAGGGTATATTCCTAAAAGTGGGATAGCTGGGTCAAAAGGCAGTTTGATTTTTAATTTTTTGAGGAATCTCCATACTGTTTTCCACAGTGGCTGCACCAGTCTGCATTCCCACCAGCAGTGCAGGAGGGTTCCATTTTCTCCACATCCTCAACAGCACATATTCTGTGTTGTTTTGTTGATGAGCGCCATTCTGACTGGTGTGAGGTGATATCTCATTGTGGTTTTATTTTGCATTTCTCTAATGATTAGTGATGTTGAGAATTTTTTCATATGCCTATTGGCCATCTGTATGTCCTCTTTAGAGAAGTGTCTATTCATTTCTTTTGCCCATTTTTGGATTGGATTGTTTGTCTTCCTGGTATTAAGTTTTACAAGTTCTATATAAATTTTGGTTATTAACTTCTTATCAGATGTATTGTCAAATATATTCTCTCATTGTGTAGTTTGTCTTTTTATTCTGTTCTTATTGTCTTTAGCTCTGCAAAAGCTTTTTAGTTTAATATAGTCCCATTTGTTTATCCTGTCTTTTATTTCACTTTCCTTGGAGATAAATTAGCAAAGATATTCCTGCGAGAGATGTTGGAGAGCTTACTGCTTATGTTTTTTCTAAGATGCTATGGTTTCATGGCTTACATTCAAGTCTTTTATCCATTTTGAGTTTATTTTTGTGAGTGGTGTAAGCTGGTGATCTAGTTTCATTTTTTGCAAGTAGCTGTCCAGTTTCCCAACACCATTTGTTAAAGAGGCTGTCTTTACTCCATTGTATTTCCTTACCTCCGTCGTCAAATATCAGTTGTCCATAGAGCTGTGGGTTTATTTCTAGGTTCTCTGTTCTGTTCCATTGATCTATATGCCTGTTTTTATGCCAATACCAGGCTGTTTTGAGTACAATGGCCTTGTAGTATAACTTGATATCAGGAAGTGTGATACCTCCCAATTTATCCTTCTTTTTTAAGATTGATGAGGCTATTAGTATTCTTTTCTGGTTCCATATAAATTTTTGGAATATGTGGTCTAAAACTTTGAAGTATGTCATTGGTATTTTAATTGGTATTGCATTGAATTTATAGATTGCTTTGGGTAATATAGACATTTTAATGATGTTTATTCTTCCTAACCATGAGCACGGTATATGCTTCCACTTGTTTGTATCTTCCTTGATTTCTTTTATCAGTGCCTTGTAATTTTCTGAGTACAAATCTTTAGTCTCCTTGGTTAAGTTTACTCCTAGGTACTTTATTTTTTTGGTTGTAATTGTGAAGGGGATTGTTTCCTTAATTTCTCTTTCTGACTGTTCATTGTTGGTGTATAAAAATGCTTCTGATTTCTGAGTATTGATTTTATATCCTGCCACTTTGCTGAATTTATTTATCAGGTCCAGGAGTTTTTTGACTGAGATTTTAAGGTTTTCTATATACAATATCATATCATCTGCAAATAATGATAGTTTTACTTCTTCTTTTCCAACTTGAATGCCTTTTATTTCTTCTTTTGGTCTGATTGCTGTGGCTAGGACATCTAGGACCATGTTAAATAAGAGTGGTGAAAGGGGGCACCCCTGCCTTGTTCCTGATCTTAAGGGTATTGCTTTTAATTTTTGCCCATTGAGTATGATGTTGGTTGTGGGTTTCTCATAAACAGCTTTTATCATGTTGAGGTATGTTCCCTGTATTCCCACTTTGCTGAGAGTTTTGATCATGAAAGGGTGGTGGATTTTGTCAAATGTTTTTTCTGCATGTATTGAAATTATCATATGGTTTTTCTCCTTCTTTTTGTTTCTGTGATGAATCACATTGATTGATTTATGAATATTGTACTAGCCTTGCCTCCCCAGAATAAATCCCACTTGATCATGGTGTATGATTTTTTCATATATTGTTGGATCTGGTTTGCTAATATTTTGTTGAGGATTTTAGCATATATATTCATCACAGATGTTGGCATATAATTTTCTTTCTTTGTGTTGTCTTTGCCTGGTTTTGGAATCAGAATTATGCTCGCCTCATCAAAGGAGCTTGGAAGTCTTCCTTCCTCTTGAATTTTTTGAAATAGTTTGAGAAGAATAGGAGTTAGTTCTTCTTTGAATATTTGGTAGAATTCAGTTGTGAAGCCATCAGGACCAAGATTTTTCTTTGTTGGGAGTTTTTTGATAACTGTTTAGATCTCATTTGGTGTAATCGGTCTGTTTAGGTTTTGTGATACTTCCAGATTGATTTTTGGAAGATTGTATGTTTCAAGGAATTTGTCCATTTCATCTAGGTTGTCTAGTTTTTTGGCATACCGTTCTTCATAGTATTTTCTTACAATATTTTGTATTTCTGTTGTGTCAGTTGTTATTTCTGCACTCATTTCTAATTTTATTTACTTCAGTCCTCTTTCTCTTTTTCTTGGTTAGTCTAGTTAAAGGTTCATCAATCCTGTTTACCTTTTCAAAAAATCAGCTTCTAGTTTCATTGATCCTCTGTATTGTTTCTTTAGCCTCTATGTCATTTATTTCTGCTCTGATCTTTATTGTTTCCTTTCTTCTACTACATTTGGGCTTTAATTGCTGTTCTTTTTCTCGTTCTTTTAGATACAGGGTTAAGTTGTTTATTTGAGCTTTTTCTAGCTTCTGAAAGTGTGCCTGTAGTGCTATGAACTTCTCTTTCAGTACTGCTTTTGCTGTTTCCCATAAATTTTAAGTTGTTTTATGCTCATTGTCATTCGTTTCTAGGAATTTGTTTATTTCTTCTTTGATCTCATTCTTAATCCATTCATTATTTAACAACCTGCTGTTTAGTTTCCATGTGTTTGAGAATTTTCGAGCTTTTCTGTTGTGGTTTATTTCTAGTTTCATGCCGTTGTGATCGGAGAAAGTGCTTGATATGATTTTAATCTTCTTAAATTTGTGGAGAGCACTTTTGTGCCCTCAGGTGTGGTCTATCCTAGAGAATGTACCATGAGCACTTGAAAAGAATGTATATTCTGCTGCTTTAGGGTGAAAGGTTCTGAAAATATCTATTAAATTGAGTTGATCTAGTGTGTCCAATAAGTCTGCTGTTTCTTTGTTAATTTTCTTTCTTGAGGATCTATCTAGTGGTGTTAGTAGAGTATTTTATTTATTTATTAAATTTAATGAAGTGACATTGATAAGTCAAGGTACATATGTTGAGAGAAAACATCTCTAGATTATTTTGACATTTGATTGTGCTGTATACCCCTCCCCCAAAGTCAAATTGTCTTCTGTCACCTTCTATCTGTTTTCTTTGTGCCCCTCCCCTCCCTCAACCCCTCTCGCCTTCTTCACCCTATCCCCCTCCCCCACCCCCATCCCTGTTGCCATCACATTCTTGTTCATGTCTCTGAGTCTCATTTTTATGTCCCTTCTATGTATGGATTCATCTTAGTTTTTTTTCTGATTTACTTATTTCATATAATGTTGTTAAGGTCCATCCATGTTATTGTAAATGATACGATGTCATCATTTTTTATGGCTGAGTAGTATTCCATAGTATATATGTACCAAAGCTTTTTAATCCACTTGTCCTCTGATGGACACTTGGGCTGTTTCCAGATGTTTGCTATTGTGAACAATGCTACCACAAACATGGGCTGCATTTCTCCTTTTGGAGCCATTCTATGTTGTCCTTGGGGTATATTCCTAAAAGTGGGATAGCTGGGTTAAAAGGCAGTTTGATTTTCAGTTTTTTGAGTAATCTCCATACTGTTTTTCACAGTGGCTGCACCAGTCTGCATTCCCACCAGCAGTGCAGGAGGGTTCCCTTTTCTCCGCATCCTCGCCAGCACTTATTCTATGTTGTTTTGTTGATAAGCGCCATTCTGACTGGTGTGAGGTGATATCTCCTTGTGGTTTTAATTTGCATTTCTCTAATTATTAGTGATGTTGAGCATTTTTTAAATGCCTATGGGCCATCTGTATGTCCTCTTTGGAGAAGTGTCTATTCATCTCTTTTGCCCATTTTTGGATTGGGTTATTTGTCTTCCTGGTGTTGAGTTTTACAAGTTCTTTATAAATTTTGGTTATTAACCCCTTATCAGACGTATTGTCAAATATGTTCTCCCATTTTGTAGTTTGTCTTTTTATTCTGTTCTTGTTGTCTTTAGCTCTGCAAAAGCTTTTTAATTTGATATAGTCCCATTTGTTTATCCTGTCTTTTATTTCACTTCCCCGTGGAGACAAATCAGCAAATATATTGCTTCGAGAGATGTCGGAGAGCTTACTGCCTATGTTTTCTTCTAAGATGCTTATGGTCTCACGGCCTACATTCAAGTCTTTTATTCATTTTGAGTTTATTTTTGTGAGTGGTGTAAGCTGGTGATCTAGTTTCATTTTTTTGCAGGCAGCTGTCCAATTTTCCCAACACCATTTGTTAAAGAGGCTGTCTTTACTCCATTGTATTTCCTTACCTCCGTCGTCAAATATCAGTTGTCCATAGAGCTGTGGGTTTACTTCTGGGTTCTCTGTTCTGTTCCATTGATCTATATGCCTGTTCTTATGCCAGTGCCAGGCTGTTTTGAGTACAATGGCCTTGTAGTATAATTTGATATCAGGAAGTGTGATATCTTCCACTTTATCCTTCTTTTTTAAGATTGATGAGGCTATTCGTGTTCTCTTTTGGTTCCATATAAATTTTTGGAATATGTGTTCTATATCTTTGAAGTATGTCATTGGTATTTTAATTGGTATTGCATTGAATTTATAGATTGCTTTGGGTAATATAGACATTTTAATGATGTTTATTCTTCCTAACCATAAAAACGGTATATGCTTCCACTTGTTTGTATCTTCCTTGATTTCTTTTATCAGTGCTTTGTAATTTTCTGAGTACAAGTCTTTAGTCTCCTTGGTTAAGTTTACTCCTAGGTACTTATTTTTTTGGTTGTAATTGTGAAGGGGATTATTTCCTTAATTTCTCTTTCTGACTGTTCATTGTTGGTGTATAAAAATGCTTCTGATTTCTGAATATTGATTTTATATCCTGCCACTTTGCTGAATTTATTTATCAGGTCCAGGAGTTTTTTGACTGAGATTTTAAGGTTTTCTATATACAATATCATATCATCTGCAAATAATGATAGTTTTACTTCTTATTTTCCAACTTGAATGCCTTTTATTTCTTCTTTTGGTCTGATTGCTTTGGCTAGGACTTCCAGGACCATGTTAAATAAGAGTGGTGAAAGGGGGCACCCCTGCCTTGTTCCTGATCTTAAGGGTATTGCTTTTAATTTTTGCCCATTGAGTATGATGTTCGCTGTGAGTTTCTCATAGGTGGCTTTTATCATGTTGAGTTATGTTCCCTGTATTCCCACTTTGCTGAGAGTTTTGATCATGAATGGGTGCTGGATTTTATCAAATGCTTTTTCTGCATGTATTGAAATTATCATATGGTTTTTCTCCTTCTTTTTGTTTCTGTGATGAATCACATTGATTGATTTATGAATATTGTACTAGCCTTGCCTCCCCAGAATAAATCCCACTTGATCATGGTGTATGATATTTTCCATATATTGTTGGATCTGGTTTGCTAATATTTTGTTGAGGATTTTAGCATCTATATTCATCAGAGATATTGGCATATAATTTTCTTTCTTTGTGTTGTCTTTGTCTGGTTTTGGAATCAGAATTATGCTTGCCTCATAAAAGGAGCTTGGAAGTCTTCTTTCCTCTTGAATTTTTTGAAATAGTTTGAGAAGGATAGGAGTTAGTTCTTCTTTGAATATTTGGTAGAATTCAGTTGTGAAGCCATCAGGACCAAGATTTTTCTTTGTTGGGAGTTTTTTGATAACTGTTTAGATCTCATTTGGTGTAATCGGTCTGTTTAGGTTTTCTGATTCTTCCAGATTGATTTTTGGAAGATTGTATGTTTTAAGGAATTTGTCCATTTCATCTAGGTTGTCTAGTTTTTTGGCATACCGTTCTTCATAGTATTTTCTTACAATATTTTGTATTTCTGTTGTGTCAGTTGTTATTTCTCCTCTCTCATTTCTAATTTTATTTATTTGAGTCCTCTCTCTCTTTTTCTTGGTTAGTCTCGTTAAAGGTTCATCAATCCTGTTTGCCTTTTCAAAAAACCAGCTCCTAATTTCATTGATCCTCTGTATTGTTTCTTTAGCCTCTATGTCATTTATTTCTGCTCTGATCTTTATTATTTCCTTTCTTCTACTACATTTGGGCTTTACTTGCTGTTCTTTTTCTAATTCTTTTAGATGCAGGGTTAAGTTGTTTATTTGAGCTTTTTCTAGCTTCTGAAAGTGTGCCTATAGTGATATGAACTTCCCTCTCAGCACTGCTTTTGCTGTGTCCCATAAATTTTGAGTTGTTGTATGCTCATTGTCATTTTTTTCTAGGAATTTTTCTATTTCTTCTTTGATCTCATACTTAATCCATTCATTATTTAACACCCTGCTGTTTAGTTTCCATGTGTTTGAGAATTTTCGAGCTTTTCTGTTGTGGTTCATTTCTAGTTTCATGCCATTATAATCGGAGAAAGTGCTTCATATGATTTTAATCTTCTTAAATTTTTTGAGAGCACTTTTGTGCCCTAACATGTTGTCTATCCTAGAGAATGTACCATGAGCACTTGAAAAGAATGTATATTCTGCTGCTTTAGGGTGAAAGGTTCTGAAGATATCTATTAAATTGAGTTAATCTAGTGTGTCCAATAAGTCTGCTGTTTCTTTGTTAATTTTCTTTCTTGAGGATCTATCTAGTGTTGTTAGTGGGGTATTGAAATCCCCTACTATTATAGTATTGCTGTTGATCTCACCCTTTAAATCCATCAAAGTCTGCTTTATATATTTCGTGCTCCTATATTAGGTACATAGGTATTTATAATAGTTATATCTTCCTGTTGGATTACTCCCTTTATCAGTATGTAGTGGCCTTCTTTATCTCTTACTATATCTTTTGTTTTAAAGTCCAAATTTCTGATATAAATATTGCTACCCCTGCTTTTTTTTCATTTCCGTTTGCATGAAATGTTTTTTCCATCCTTTTACCTTCAGTCTATGTGTGTCTTTTGTTCTAAGGTGTGTCTTTTGTAGACAACATATGTATGGGTTCTGTTTTCTTATCCACGCAGCTACCCTATGTCTTTTGATTGGATCATTTAATCCATTTACATTTAAGGTTATTATTGATATGTAGTTGTTTATTGCCATTTTCTTCTTTAAAGGTGTATTCCTTTTTTTGCTATATTCTTTTCCCACTTTGATCTGTTTACAACAGGCCCCTTAATATTTCCTGCAGCATTGGTTTGGTTGTAATGAATTCCTTGAGCTGTTTTTTGTCTGGGAAGCTTTTTATTTCTTCTTTGATTTTAAATGATAGCCTTACTGTATAAAGTAGTCTTGCTTGTAGATTCTTGTTCTGCATTACTTTGAATATTTCTTACCATTCCCTTCTGGCCTCAAGTGTTTCTTTTGAGAAGTCGGATGTCATCCTTATGGGGGCTCCTTTGTAGGTGATTGCTTTTTTTTCTTTTGCAGTTTTTAATATTTTTTCTTTATTGCTTAGTTTTGGTATTTTAATTATGATGTGTCTTGGTGTAGGTTTCTTTGGGTTTCTCTTTAATGGAGTCCTCTGTGCTTCTTGAGCTTTTGAGATTTTCTCCTGCATTAATTTAGGGAAGTTTTCTGCTATGATATGATTGAACAAAGTCTCTATCCCTTGTTCTTTTTCTTCTTCTTCAGGAACCCCTATGATGTGGATGTTATTTCTCTTCATATTGTCACAGAGCTCTTTAAGAGTTTCCTCAGACTTTTTGAGTCTCTTTTCTTTGTTCTTCTCTGCTTTCATGCCTTCATTCCAGTTGTCCTTCAACTATCTGATTCGATCCTCAGCTCTATCTATCCTGTTTTTAATTCCTTCCATTGTGGTCTTTATTTCTGATATTGTTTTTGTCATTCCCATCTGATTTTTTTATACTTGCTATTTCTTTATTTAGGTGTTCACAATGACCATCCATTGTTCTTCTAAGATCCCTAAGCATCCTTACAATCATTATTTTGAACTCCACATCTGGAAGTTTGATTATTTCCATATCACTCAGTTCATCTCCTGAAGGTATCTCTTGTGTTTTCATTTGGATTGCACTTTTTTGTCTTCTCATTGTTTTTGGGTGTTTTATTTGTAGAGTTGGTTGAGTCTCAGCTTGGTGTTGTCTGCCTCCAGTTTTCAGTTGTGTTATATCTAGGTCTTCTTGTGTTGGCATCAGCTATTATTTGTAATCCACTTTCGGATTTGGGCAGCTTTGAAGTATTGATTTGTTTGTTTTCTTAACAGGTGATAGTCTTGTTTATTGATCTCAGCAGGGGGCTTCCTTGAAACTGTATCCAGGAATGCAATGGGTGTAACCTGAGACTCTGAAGACCTTTTCTGCCAACTAATCTCTCTGGGGGCAGGGTGTTTTCTCAACTTTTGTAGGGGGAGGTGTATCTCAGATCTCCATGGAGACCTGAGTTACTGCCCCTCCTCCCCACTTCTTGTTTTCAGCTGTGTCTTGTTGCGCTGATTGGAGCTGGAGAGATGTCCGGAGATCTTCGATCTGGAAGCAATTCAGTACTCTTTTGTGGAAGGTTCAGTTCCTCCCCCAGCTATGGTCGCCTCCAGCATGGATGAGTCAGCTTTTTTAGTTTGTTTCCTGCATTCCTTAGCCCCTCACAGTCTGTCCCTCTCACTCTCCTTTCCACTTTGTAGATAAGCTGGTGTTTTTAACACGCCTTGCTCCCTTGTCACCAGGCAAGTGGCTGTAAGCTGTATTTTCTTCTCTTTTCCCTGGAGTGAGATCCCCTCTGGGGATCTGGGCTCCCCCTTCCCTCCATTCCTGTAAGCAGAGGAGATTCAGGCGCTCCCTACCAGGTTTGTTGTGGCTTCTTCTTTGCTTCTTGTTTTTTGAGAGCTGTTCTTGCAGTCCAGAGTTCATTTTTCATGCTGATTTTTCCTAAATTGATTTGTATTCCAGTTCGGTGGTGAGATCTGGGCGGCTGTGTGTCTGCCTACTCTGCTGCCATTTTCCCATCTCTTTCTGCATGTTTTGATTCATACATTTATAGTTATGGAAATTAATATTAACAAGTAAATAAATAAATATTAATTTAGAAGAATTTTGATTGGTACAGTGAAGAAGACAAATGAGCACTCATTAAAGATAGCAAAGAGAGATGGGCTATTAATGAGGTTATCTGGAAGTTTTCCCTGGGGAGAGGAAATTGATGGAGATCAAAGGATAGGGAGCAGTACCTGCTTTTAATAGGAAATCTCTTCTCTCTCATTTAGTTTCCCCTTGACCTCTATGTTAACAATATGGAAGCTTCAGTTTTGTCAGTACTTACATCATACATGATTATCCATGTAATTATATAATCCATACAACTAGGTATCAATATTTTATTATAATTTTTGTTGAAATTTTTTCCTTCCTTCCTTCCTTCTTTCTTTCTTCCTTTCTTTCTTTTTTTTCTTTTCTTTGCAAGAGGAAGGGTAATAGAGAGACAGACTCTTGCTGTGCCCTGACAGGATCTTCCTGGTAATTCCTATATGGACCCAATGTTCTGTCCATCTTGAGCCATGCTTGCAACTAAGCTATTTTTAGCGCCTGTGGTGGAGGCTCCACAGGGCCATCCTCAGTGCCCAGGGCTGATGTGCTTGAACCAATCAAGTGATGGCTGTGGGAGGGGAAGAGAGAGAAAGAAAGTGGAGGGGGAAGGTTGGAGAAGCAGATGGTCGCTTCTCCTGTGTTCCCTGACTGGGAATCAAACCCAGGACTTCCACATGCTGGATTGATGCTGTACTTCAGAGCCCAACTGGCTCTGACCAATTTTTGTTGACCTTATAAACAAAATATTCTTGGATTCTCTGTCCTCTTCTTTGCCCCTCATCTGTAAAGTTTTTATATGTAGTATGGGAATTTATTCCTTTTTCAATTGTAATAATGTCTGATATTTTTGGTCTTATTCTTGACTTTTTCTAGATGTTTTTGGCTATTATGTTTTAGTTTTCAACCTTGGTTGGCATTTCTGCTGAGTTTTATATTATGGCACTATTTATATTTTTGTCATTGGTAAGCTCTGATAGGAAGCAGCCTAGTTTCTGTGTTAATTCATGTGATGACCTTTGAATCTCTCTTAAGATGCTACCTGAAATTATCCCCCTTCCCAGCTTTATTGAGGTATAATCAACACATAAAAATTATATATACTTAAGGTTTACAACATGATGTTTAAATATACATCTACGTTGTGAAATGTTCACTACAGTCCAGCTTATTAACACACCTACCACCTCACACAGTTACTGTTTTATTTTTTATTTTTTTGGTGAGAATGATTAAGAGCTACTGTGGGCAGATTTCAAATACAAAACACAGCATTACTACCCAGTCACCATGCTGTGTGTTAATAACAAGACTCATCCATCCTGCACAACTGAACATTTGCACCTCTGACCAACAGTTTTTAAGTTCTGTTTCCTGCAGTACCCCTGTTTCCTCAAGTGCACTGGTCCCCCTTCTTGTGGCTCCTTAAGGCAGTTGGTTTTCCTAAATTGGGTCGACCCTTTAGCATTTACAGTTATAAAGAAAGTTTTAGATTTGAGACACTGGGTAGTGGTTGTTCATTAGTGTGCTGATTGTGATGCCAGAGTTCAACTTTGCCTGTCCAGTATTTCACCCTGTCCTCCCTGGGGGGGGTGCATTCTTCCCTGGCAGGAGGGTGATGTTCAAGGTAGAGACAGGTGATATAGGACCCCTTTCCACTGGAGTGAAGGTGAGTGCATTAGGAGATGTTAATGCTATTTCAGGTAGACAGTTATTTTTTTCCCCTCTATCCACAAGGGCAGGGGGATGTCCTTAGGGTCCTTTCAGGCTACTTTGCTTGGACCAGTACCTGATGGAATGCTCCCTCATGGTACTTCCCCTTGGCCCAGAGTTACAAATTTCTTGGACTTTCTGGTTCTCTGATGGGAATCTTTTCTGTTTGATGCTTTAAACATTTGCATTATTTAAAAAGTTTTTCAGCTATCTCAATAGGATTGGGAGGAAAATATTTCTATGTGACTCATGTTGCCATTAAGTTCAGAAGTCTAGATGTAGGTACTTTATTGGATGATCCTATTTTACCCCTTTTCCCTTCCCACCTTGCTGGCAAAACATGAGGGCTAAGGTCAAGATTGTTTAGTCAGAACTAAAACAATAAACTTAAAAAAAATGTAGATTTAAGAGTTTGCTGGGTTTCAATTTATCTGCTACATGGGGTGTTTCAAGTCTTTTCCGAGCATGGCACCAAGTCAATTCGGCCATATCACAGTGGTGTCTCCTCTAGACCAGTGTTTAACTGGGGATTTTGGGGGCTGGTGAAGGTGGTGGGAGACATTTACTTATAGGCCAATGAGAATAAGAACTAACAGAGGGAGAAGTAAATTAGAAAGAAGCATTTGTGAGAAATGACATGGAGAAGACCAGGAAGTGCAGGCTCATCTGAGTACAACAAGAATCTTTCATGACTTATATGCATGAAAGTGTTGGGAGATGCCTTGAAGGAAGCTGCATGGGTGGGTACAGATGTTTAAGAGCTCTTTGTCCTAAGATAGTTGGATTCAATTTAACTGGAATTAGAGAATCACACAAGGCAACAGCATGATTGGAGAAGGGTATCAGGTGCCAGTGTGTGCCACGCTGGCCATTTGGACAAATGTACAAATGTACCTCAGGGCCAAGACAGTGCTAGGGGCCTGCACTACTTAAACAAATTGGCTGACAGGAGGTATCCCATGAATTATTAGGGCTTCAGAGCCAGGCTTAGGTTGACTGATGACTACAAGACAAAATGGGCATGAATAAGTCAGGTCAGGATCCCAGCAGAAAGAGCCTACCTGTGCATGTGTGCTGGATGAGGGGAGAGGCCAAGATTAAGGTCAGCATAGAGGAGCTAGGGAACAGGGGAGGTGGTCTGGAGAGGGGGTCTGTGTGCAGAGGATCACAGCTCTGGTGCTTTGGCGATTCAGGGCCCAGCATGATGGAGATGGCTAAAGTCTTTTCAAGATCACAAGTGGAATTGATCCGAATGGAGAAGAGAGGAGAAAGATCACATGTAAGGGAAAAAATTGTGAATTTATCTGGGGGCATGTGGAATTTGAGGTATCTCTGGCACACTCAGGAGGGACATTCAGTAAACAAGTGGCAACGTCCAGTTCAGCACTGAACATGGGCTATGAAGAGAAGTCAGGAAGTGGGTCATTGAGATATGGTTTTGACAGTGATGGCAATCAACAAGGTGCTCAGATTGAAACAAAGCTAATGTAGGAAAATTCTGATCAAGGAGAGCACAGTAAAGGTCTACTGCATCCCTGAAGCATTTCTTTACCTGTAAAGAATATTTTATTTCAGTACAATGAGAATTCCACCATTTGATTATTAGTAGTGTTTAGAATAAATGACTTAGAGGAACTTGGCCCAACATGAGAGCTGCTAAAATGGGCTAGATTTGTTGCCACCCTTTCTGAATGTTTGGGGTATAACTGGGCTGTTCACTTTGTATGCCCCCCCAGACTAGATCTATTTTCTAATGAATAACAATCCATTTATCAAGTTTTCAGTTTTACATACTGTTCATCTGTTACTTTATGTCTCTACTCTTTCCCACAGCCATTAGTTTTTGCAATCTGTAACTCAAAACAACCTCCAGGACATCAATACTCAAGGTAGAGAAAGTCTACCATGATTTCAGTAGAAGGAGGGGGAGCAAACAGTCTACTTACTTGCTTGGAAGGACATGTGTCCAAAACAGCTATTTGACTTTGTATTCACTTTTCGACTAGCTGTGTTGGCCTTATGTTTCTTATTACACTGTAAATCTCTTTTACTATATTGAAAATTGAGAAACACATTTTTTTTTCTCTTTGGCTCTTTGTGGTGAGTGATGCATCTAAAGGCCATGCGTGGACAAGTGTACAAGTGCCAGTGGAAAATGGCTTTTTTGGAATAGCAGGTTTGGTCCTCAGAGGCTAAGAGTCCTCCATGTAGTGAGTGATGAGTCTGGATTCTGCTGTGTATATTAAGGTAATTTTCCTACTTAGCTCCAGATGTGGAGATGAGATTCAGTTTTATTGTGCCTAAAAGAACACATCCTTCAAAGTATGTATGCTACCGACATGGAATGTGACCACAGAGTTTCCTGTGAGGAACCTCCAGCTCCTAGAAGGAGAAAGGCCTTGGCAGGAGCAAGTTCTAGCCCTGTCTTCTGCTCTAGTAGAGTTGGGGTGATTTGGAAGATGATGGATTCTCACTGCCTGGGTGCCAGATGGTGAAGGAAGGGCAGAGAAAGGCAAGGAGTTGAGCTAGTAAAGGGCAAGGATGCTGAATGGTGTTGTCTTGCCAGGTACAGCATCAATGAATAAAGACCCAGGAAGAACAAGGTTCCATGCTCCTGTTCTGTTTTTGTGAATTAGTTGAAAAAATTTTTTAAATTTTTATTTATTTATTCATTTTAGAGAGGAGAGGGAGAGGGAGAGGGAGAGGGAGAGGGAGAGGGAGAGAGAGAGAGAGAGAGAGAGAGAGAGAGAGAGAGAGGAGAGACAGAGAGAAGGGGGGAGGAGCTGGATGCATCAACTCCCATATGTGCCTTGACCAGGCAAGCCCAGGGTTTCGAACCGGCGACCTCAGCATTTCCAGGTCGACGCTTTATCCACTGCGCCACCACAGGTCAGGTTTAGTTGAAAAATTTTAAGAGACTCACTCAATATCTTCTTACTAGTTCCTGAAACAACAATAAAATCACAAAGTGAACATTGTGAATCTTAGGACAAAAGAGAGCTGATAGCCTCTCATTTCTGAATTTCCCCCACAGGTTTCTTGTTATGAGGTAGCCCAATCTATGCATGACCACATCATGAAAGCATGAATGCATCCTATCAAAGGGAAGCCCATTCCTTCTTTGAAGAATTCAGGTGTTTGAACATGTCTTAATTATATTATTGTGACAATTACCTTTTCTCTGAGTCTTTCTCCCTTTTGTTTTAGTTCATTTTTATTTTATTCTTTTATTTATTTTATATATCCTCAGGTTTATTTGTACCAATAGCATAAGAGAATACCAGCCCCATGCAGATAGCAGCCTAGGGATTACACCAATCCTTCTGTTGGCACACAGAGGCCTCTACTATGGAGCCTTCCTGGGGCCTGGGAGCCTGAGCCTGAGTTGGAACTGCAGCCATAGATGGGGCCTTGTTTTGACCCTTGGCCTTGGACTTCAAAGCCTGATATGCTTGGTGATGTGGGCACAGGTGTGTTTCCTAAGTTTGGAGTGAGCATTGTAGGCAAATTGACAGAGCTTACAGCTGCCTCCCCTTGGGATCTTGGGCTTGACCTCTTTGGGCTTTATGAGGACCCTGACATCCCCTACACATGCACTCATGGCCTTGGCATTGTTCGCTTGCAACTTCTTCAGACCCTTGTTCTTCTTGGTGAAATGCGTGTTCCTCAAGAACTTGGTGTTCAGTCCCTTAAGAGATTCATATATTTGTAGTCTGGGTTTTCTGATGCTTGTTCTATACCATTTTGGGGACTGGTTGTATGTGGTGTGGTTCTTGGACTTGGTCATGTCTGCACCAATGCCCGCAGCTCCCAAACTGCCTGGGACCGAGTTTCAGTCTATTCTTTTAAAGGAACACAAAAAGCCAGAATGTCCATTATTAAGGCCAACTATCTATTAGACTGCAGGCATACAAAGTGATAAGTACATGTCTTTGTTTGTAAGAAGATTATAATTGAATGGAGAAAAGGAGAAAACCACAAACTTCCCAAGGTTAGGTTACATCTTATTCATCTGTAGTTTTGGTGACTGATAGAGCAGCTGGCACAAGGTTGGCGCTCAGATATTTTTAAAAGATGTGATAAGTAGAATAACGACATTGCTTGTTTATGATTATTATGCCTCATGTCAAACTCTGGAACTTTCTGTGTCACCTCAGGTGACAACTAGAGCTCTAACTCTGCTTCTTTCTCTCCCATCTGGCTCACAACCTGAAGTTTTGTAAGGCATTAGTTGTTCCATTCTGATTGGTCATGTCTGCATGTGTGTGTGTGTGTGTGTGTGTGTGTGTGTGTGTGTGTGTGTGTAGTATCTGCCTGAAGACCTTGTCCTCCATGGTCTGATTCTAGTTAGCCTGGCTTAGACAGAGACTCCTGGGCGCATTTGAAGGCTTGAGCATCTTTGCAACATATCCTGCCAGTTTGGAGTTAACACTTTTGCCTGTTTGCTTTACATTACTAGGGGAAGTAGGAAGTGATCTTTTCTGAACTCAGCCTGGTAAGGGGGATAGCATAGATGTGTGAAGAACCCAACAAAATGGTGGTGACAAAGGTGCAAATTGACCCTAGAGTTGAAAAAAAGAGTAATAAGTAGTGTTAGTGCTCTGTCCATGAGTCCTTGACAAGGCTAGAAGCAAGACACACTTAGAAGGGTCAGTTGGTAAGGCCACTGACACATCACCTCACTAGACAACACGAGTCAGAGACTTACTGTTGTGTCAGTGAATGCTCAGACTCTCCCTGGAGGATTCATTCATTGATACAGTTGCTAACAGGAAGTCCTGGTGCCCAAGACAGTCCACAGTCCTGCTTTCCAATGGGCTGGGATTGAATATAACCAAACAAATTAAATAGCTGTAGTTAGGCCTTGGAGACCATAAAGAAGGATTATATAGAGTATTCAAGACAAGGCTGGTTGGGGCCAGCTTCCTGAAGAGGTGACATTTGGGTTGAGACTGAATGACAGCAGGGGAACCAGTATAGTCAGGGGTCATATAAGCAGGTGGATGAGCTGGACATGATACTAGATTCTGAGGAAAAGTACAACAAGGAGAAGAGAAAGAATAGCAGTCTCTAGACTGTCCAAATTTGTGACTTTTCCTGTTATTTAAGGAATTCAATGGTATAATAGTTAGCATCTAGTTAGAATGATCAGAGTTAGTGCATAAAATACACGATGCTCAATTAAATTTGAATTTCAGAGAAACAACAAATTATTTTGTAGTATAAATATATCCCATACAAAAGAAAATATTAAAATTTTCTGTTGTGAAAGTAAATACAAAGATGGATAGAAGAAAGGAAAGAGAGGTGCAGGTATCATCTCTAGTTGAGGACTGACTTCAGATTGCTTCGCTACCCCTCGGCTCTGCAGAGACTAGTCAATCCCATGGTCAGTGATGGACTCAGACCATGGTGCAGAGAAGTAGGTGGTCAAGAGAGAATGTGGATGACCAAGCTGGCTCTTCCCTTCGAGGACCTACTATAGAGATGAATGGTAGAGGGTCCCAACCCTCACCCTGGCACCAATGTGGCTGGGGATAGGGTATTGGAACAGCTGCTCAGAACCAGGGCTCTGGGGCCAACCTGAGCTGTGTACCAGCGAGGCTGCTTTGGGCAGGTAACTGAAGATAGCAATCCATTCATCTGTCTAAGGCAGATAAAAGAAGACTTTAAATCCTGAGGATGTTGTGAGGATTAAATACATTACTGTAGGGATAAGCAATAGTTAAATTACTGGTCCACGGAAATGAATGTAGAAAAAAATTTTTTTTTAAAGAAAATAGATGTATCTGTTTGGTCTTTAGTTACACTGTCCTACAGATGATTTAAGATTAGGCAGCAAGTTTGAGGTAGAGCTGTGGTCGTCAGGATGGCTGCCCAGACCACAAAGCCAAGTTATCTCAATTACCACAGCAGAAGATTTCTGTTATTTTAATGAGTCACAGCATGTGCATGCAGACAAAAGGCTCTGGGCTGTGCTGCCAGGGTAACAAAAAGCAGATGCCGCAACATACTAACAATGAGATGCATGTAGCAACCGAACCTGTAGCTTGGTTACACAACTCAGGCCCTAATGAAACCCAGCTTCCTTATGGAATATTTTTCCTCAATGAGAAGGTATTGCACATGGCTCATGCCCCCTTGTGTAACACTTTCTTCCAAAGAAAACAGTATAAATATTTTAACTGAGGCTAGAAAAGGAAAATTTGCTTCAGTATAAGAATGTCAAAGCCATCTGCTAGGAAATCATGACTCTGCGATGTAAAACACACAGAGCTGTGTTGCTCAAATAATTTAATTGTAAAATACCATTTCCTGGATCTGAAGAGAAACATTTTCTACTTGGCCACTGGAGCTTTCTGGAGAAGGTGCAATATATCTGCAGTGTGGTAACAGTGATTTTTGAATTTGAAGGAGAAAAAAAAAAAGCAGTAGATTTTGGCAAACAAATGTTGAAGAGAGAGTTTTTTCAATTTTTTTGCAGATAATTTTGAAAGTTTTTTGTTAAAATAGCTTTGACAGAAACTGAGAAACATGACCATCAGTTTGAAGGAGAACAATAAAATTTTGCTGTTTGTAATTGCTTGTTTGCATTTTATTTTGAGCACATGTAATAAATGAGGACATTTCTGTACCATGAGAGAAAAACTCAAAAGTAGTGTTGTGACAGGGGAGAATCAGGAGTCAAATCGGGCAGGATGTAGCATGCGTCCATGTGACAAGGACCACACTGCTTTGGAAAGAATCTGTATGTAGGTTTTTAATACACATCCTCTACCTCCTCCCCCCCCCCAACACACCCACCCAACATTTTCCCCACCCACCCAATCTTTTTCAGAACCATTGTCTCTTTAGTTTTGGCAAATAGGTTCCAATATTGCTCCATTCTTATCCTATTATGATATTAATTAATGCTTATTTTCTTAACTTTTTTATTTTTATTTTTTTATTTTTTATTTATTTATTTATTTATTTATTTATTTATTTATTTATTTAATGGGGTGACATCAATAAATCAGGATACATATATTCAAAGATAACAAGTCCAGGTTATCTTGTCGTTCAATTATGTTGCATACCCACCACCCAAAGTCAGATTGTCCTCTGTCACCTTCTATCTTGTTTTCTTTGTGCCCCTCCCACCCCCTATCCCTCTCCCATTCCCCCCTCCCCCCCGTAACCACCACACTCTTATCAATGTCTCTTAGTTTCAGTATTATGTCCCACCTACGTATGGAATAATACAGTTCCTGTTTTTTTCTGATTTACTTATTTTGCTTCGTATCATGTTATCAAGATCCCACCATTTTGCTGTAAATGTTCTGATGTCATCATTTCTTATGGCTGAGTAGTATTCCATAGTGTATATGTGCCACATCTTCTTTATCCAGTCATCTATTGATGGGCTTTTTGGTTGTTTCCATGTCCTGGCCACTGTGAACAATGCTGCAATAAACATGGGGCTGCATGTGTCTTTACGTATCAATGTTTCTGAGTTTTGGGGATATATACCCAGTAGAGGGATTGCTGGGTCATAAGGTATTTCTATTTTCAGTTTTTTGAGGAACCACCATACTTTCTTCCATAATGGTTGTACTACTTTACATTCCCACCAACAGTGTATGAGGGTTCCTTTTTCTCCACAGCCTCTCCAACATTTGCTATTACCTGACTTGCTAATAACAGCTAATCGAACAGGTGTGAGGTGGTATCTCATTGCCGTTTTGATTTGCATTTCTCTAATAGCTAAAGAAGATGAGCATTTTTTCATATATCTGTTGGCCATTTGTATTTCTTCCTGGGAGAAGTGTCTATTCATATCCTCTTCCCATTTTTTTATTGGATTGTTTGTTTGTTTGTTGTTGAGTTTTATGAGTTCTTTGTATATTTTGGATATTAGGCCCTTATCTGAGCTGTTGTTTGAAAATACCATTTCCCATTTAGTTGGCTTTCTGTTTATTTTGTTATCAGTTTCCCTTGCTGAGCAAAAACTTCTTAGTCTGATGTAGTCCCATTCATTAATTTTTGCCTTCACTTCTCTTGCCATTGGAGTCAAATTCATAAAATGCTCTTTAAAACCCAGGTCCATGAGTTGAGTACCTATGTCTTCTTCTATGTACTTAATTGTTTCAGGTCTTATGTTTAGATCTTTGATCCATTTTGAGTTAATTTTTGTACAGGGGGAGAGACTGTAGTCCAGTTTCATTCTTTTGCATGTGGCTTTCCAGTTTTCCCAGCACCATTTATTGAAGAGGCTTTCTTTTCTCCATTGTGTGTTGTTGGCCCCTTTATCAAAAATTATTTGACTATATATATGTGGTTTTATTTCTGGACTTTCTATTCTGTTCCATTGGTCTGAGTGTCTATTTTTCTGCCAATACCATGCTGTTTTGATTGTCGTGGCCCTATAATAGAGTTTGAAGTCAGGTATTGTTATGCCCCCAGCTTCATTCTTTTTCTTTAGGATTGCTTTGGCTATTCGGGGTTTTTTATAGTTCCATATAAATCTGATGATTTTTTGCTCTATTTCTTTAAAAAATGTCATTGGAAGTTTGATGGGAATTGCATTAAATTTGTATATTGCTTTGGGTAATATAGCCATCTTGATTATATTTATTCTTCCTAGCCAAGAACAAGGTATATTCTTCCATCTCATTATATCTTTTTCGATTTCCCTTAACAATGGTTTATAGTTTTCATTATATAAGTCCTTTACATTCTTTGTTATGTTTATTCCTAAGTATTTTATTTTTTTTGTTGCAATCGTGAAGGGGATTATTCTTTTGAGTTCCTTCTCAGTTGTTTCATTGTTGGCATATAGAAAGGCTATTGACTTCTGTATGTTAATTTTGTATCCTGCGACCTTACTGTATTGGCTTATTGTTTCTAGTAGTCTTTTTGTGGATTCTTTGGGGTTTTCGATGTATAGGATCATATCATCTGCAAAAAGTGATACCTTTACTTCTTCTTTTCCGATATGGATGCCTTTTATTTCTTTGTCTTGTCTGATTGCTCTGGCTAGAACCTCTAGTACCACATTAAATAAGAGTGGAGAGAGTGGACAACCCTGTCTTGTTCCTGATTTAAGGGGGAAAGCCTTCAGTTTAGTGCCATTTAATATGATGTTAGCTGATGGTTTATCATATATGGCCTTTATCATGTTGAGATATTTTCCTTCTATACCCATTTTGTTGAGAGTCTTAAACATAAAATTGTGTTGTATTTTATCGAAAGCCTTTTCTGCATCTATTGATAAGATCATGTGGTTTTTGTTCTTTGTTTTGTTGATATGGTGTATTACATTAACCGTTTTACGTATGTTGAACCATCCTTGAGATTCTGGGATGAATCCCACTTGATCATGATGTATTATTTTTTTAATATGTTGTTGTATTCGATTTGCTAGTATTTTGTTTAGTATTTTAGCATCTGTATTCATTAGAGATATTGGTCTGTAGTTTTCTTTTTTTGTGCCATCCTTGCCTGGTTTTGGTATGAGGGTTATGTTGGCCTCATAAAATGTGTTTGGAAGTATTGCTTCTTCTTCAATTTTTTGGAAGACTTTGAGTAGAATAGGAACCAACTCTTCTTTGAATGTTTGATAAAATTCACTGGTGTAGCCGTCAGGGCCTGGACTTTTATTTTTGGGGAGGTTTTTAATGGTTTTTTCTATTTCTTCTCTACTGATAGGTCTGTTTAGGCTTTCTGCTTCTTCTTGACTCAGTCTAGGAAGGTTGTATTGTTCTAGGAATTTATCCATTTCTTCTAGGTTGTTGAATTTAGTGGCATAAAGTTTTTCATAGTATTCTACAATAATTCTTTGTATATCTACGGTGTCCGTGGTGATTTCTCCTCTTTCATTTTGGATTTTGTTTATATGAGTTCTTTCTCTTTTTTCCTTGGTAAGTCTTGCCAAGGGTTTGTCAATTTTGTTGATCTTTTCAAAGAACCAGCTCCTTGTTCTATTAATTTTTTCTATAGTTTTTCTGTTCTCTAATTCATTTATTTCTGCTCTGATTTTTATTATCTCCTTTCTTCGGCTGGTTTTGGGTTGTCTTTGTTCATCTTTTTCTAGTTCCTTAAGGTGGGAAGTTAAGTGGTTCACTTGGGCTCTCTCTTGTTTGTTCATATATGCCTGAAGCGATATGAACTTCCCTCTTATCACTGCTTTTGCTGCATCCCATAGATTCTGATATGTCGTATTGTCATTTTCATTAGTCTGTATATATCTTTTGATCTCTGCACTTATTTCTTCTTTGACCCATTCATTTTTTAAAAGTATGTTGTTTAGTTTTCACATTTTTGTGGGATTTTTTTTCCTCTTTTTTGCAGTTGAATTCTAGTTTCAAGGCTTTATGATCAGAAAATATGCTTGGTACAACTTCAATTTTTCTGAATTTGCTGATATTGTTTTTGTGGCCCAACATATGGTCAATTCTTGAGAATGATCCATGTACACTGGAGAAAAATGTATACTCAGTCACTTTGGGATGAAATGTCCTGTAGATGTCTATCATATCCAGGTGCTCTAGTGTTTTGTTTAAGGCCACTATGTCTTTGTTGATTCTCTGTTTGGATGACCGATCTAGAGCCGTCAGCGGTGTATTGAGGTCTCCAAGTATGATTGTATTTTTGACAGTTTTTGTTTTAAGATCAATAAGTAGCTGTCTTATATATTTTGGTGCTCCTTGGTTTGGTGCATATATATTAAGAATTGTTATGTCTTCTTGATTCAGTGTCCCCTTAGCCATTATGAAATGGCCATTTTTGTCTCTAAGTACTTTTCCTGTCTTGTAGTCAGCATTATCCGATATGAGTATTGCTACACCTGCTTTTTTTTGGATGTTATTTGCTTGGAGTATTGTTTTCCAGCCTTTCACTTTGAATTTGTTTTTATCCTTGTTACTTAGATGAGTTTCCTGTAGGCAGCATACAGTTGGATTTTCTTTTTTAATCCATTCTGCTACTCTGTGCCTTTTTATTGGTGAGTTTAATCCATTTACATTTAGTGTAATTATTGATACTTGTGAGTTCCCTATTGCCATTTTATATCTTGCTTTCTGTTAGTTTTGTGTCTTGTTTGATCCTTCTCTTTCGTTTTTCTATCTTTTGTTTTTATTTGGTTGTATTCCATACATCTTTCCTCTGTTGCTATCTTTTCTATCTCATGTGCTTCTGTGGTGGTTTTTTCAATGGTGGTTACCTTTGAGTAATGAAAAGGGTCCCTACCCTGTTCATTGTAGCGAACTATTTTGTGAGTACTTTTGCACTCCATCGTCCTTTGCTACTGTTAATCTCCGTCTTCTCCCCCTCTTTCTTTTTGTTGTTGTCACAGTTTAAATTTGGTTTTATTGTGTTCTTCTTGGAGCTTTTACTTGTGGCTCTGTTTTTTTTTGTTCTTTGTATCTGATTGGAGAACCCCCTTTAGTAATTCCTGGAGTGGGGGTTTTCTGATGATAAATTCCCTCATCTTTTCTGTATCTGTGAATGTTTTTATTTCTCCTTCGTATTTGAAGGATAGCTTTGATGGGTATAGTATTCGTGGCTGAAAGTTCCTCTCTTTCAGGACTTTAAATATTGGGGTCCACTCTCTTCTAGCTTGTAGAGTTTCTGCTGAGAAATCTGATGATAATCTAATGGGCCTTCCTTTATATGTTGTATTCTTCTTTTCCCTGGCTGCCTTGAGAATTTTTTCTTTGCTGTTGGTTTGTGTCAATTTCATTATGATATGCCTTGGAGTAGGTTTGTTGGGGTTAAGAAAACTTGGAGTTCTGTTTGCTTCTTGAACTTGAGGCTTTAGTTCTTTCCACAGGCTTGGGAAGTTCTCATCAATTATTTGTTTAAGTATGTTCTCCATTCCATTTTCTCTCTCTTCTCCCTCTGATATACCTATTATTCTTATGTTATTCTTTTTGATGGAGTCAGATAATTCTTGTAGGGCTATCTCATTTTTTTTAATTTTTGAGTCTCTTTCTTCTTCTCTCTGTTGTGCCTCAAGTTGCTTGTCTTCTATTTCACTAATCCTCTCTTCTATCTGACCTGTTCTATTAGCTAAGCTTGTTACTTCGTTTTTCAGCTCGTGAATTGAGTTTTTCATCTCTGTTTGATTTGTTTTTATAGTTTCAATTTCCTTGGACATATATTCTTTGTGTTCATGGAGTTGTTTTCTGCGCTCCCTATATTGCCTTTCTGTGTTTTCTTGTATATCTCGGAGGATTTTTAGGATTTCTATCTTGAATTCTCTGTCATTTAGCTCCAAGGTTTTCAATATATTAAATTTTTTCTCCATAGATTTTTCCTCATCTAGCTGTGTTACCTCTCTTTCTTTTGTATCCATGATATTCGATTTTCTCTTCCTTAATGGCATCTGAGGGTCGTTTTGTTGATAGTATTAATGAGATTTAATAAAGAATAAAAAGTTAAAAAAAATAAAAAAATAACAAATCTAAAAGAGTTGTTTTTTTTAAAAAAATTAATAATGAAATAAAGAAAAATAAAATAAAATAAAAATTTTTTAAAAAAGGAAATTATTCCCCCCCTCTTTTTTTCCTCTCCTCTCCTCTCCCCTCTTTCTTGAGAAAATCTTGTGGTGGACTGTGAGTTATAACAAACAATGCCTGTGATGGAGGGCCTGAATTGGGGAAAAGTAATAAAGGGGCAAAAAAGAGAGAAAGAAAAAAAAAAAGAAAAAAAAAAAAAAAAAAAAAGAAAAAAAAACAGCGTATGGACCCACAAAAAGCAAATAAGGAAAAAATTTGGGTCAAGAATAAAATGATTTGCTTTTAGGTGTTGGTTTTCTAAGAGTTATGATGAGAGGAATAAGAGGAAAATGGAAAAATGGGGGGACAAATTAAAAACTTACTATTGTATTTAGTGGAACAAGAACTAGATAATATGGAGAGCCAGGGATGGGAGCACTGCTAGTGAGTTAAAAAGGTGAAGTAAAAACCCCCCAAAATGCCACAAACATAGGTTTGAGTCCCAGATAAGATAATTTGTTTGTTATTGAGGTTTGAATGAGAGGAGATGTAAAGGAGAAAGGAAGAAACTAATATAGAGGGAGAAAAGAAAGAGAGAGAGAAAAAAAAGAGGGAACTACTAAAAGAAGAAAAAAGAAAGGAGAGAGAGAGAGAGAGTTAAGGGTTTTGGAGTGCAACCCTCATAGAGAGAAAGGAAGAGAAGAGAAATGATAATGGGAGATGTAACACTTATGGGTAGTGTAGTTCAAGGAGAGGAGAGAGTAAGACCGGTAGAGAGTTAATCGGCCAAATTGGAGGAGGAAAAAAAAGTCTCAAGAATGAAGATAAGAGAAACAAACGAACAAATATAATAAAATGGGATAGGTTATAAAGTCTGCAGATTATTCTTGATTTTGAGAGGTTATCTTCTTGCTTTTTCTTTTCTCTCCCTCTTCCTGGTCGGTGACTCTGTACCCCGGGTTCTGCCCCTTTGGCACGCTCAGGTAGAGGTTTGCAGTTGATAAGTCTCTATGGCAATGTCATGTATTGTGCTTTATTCTTGTTGGGAGTCGAGGCTCATTAGCATTTATAGGCTCCGACAGTGAGAGAGTCCGTGTTCCTGGAGCCTTTCTCCTAGTCTTTCCTTCCTCAATTAGTAGCCTGATAGTCCAGGTATGGGGTTGCTGCTGCCTCTGCCTGGATAGTAAGAGGCTCAAATTGCTGGCAACTCCCCACTCTATTTCCACTCAGCACAGGGCTCTGGGTAAGGCTCAGTCAGTCAGAGCTGCTAGCATAATCAGGCGGGCTTTCCGCCCACTCGAAGACCTCTGGCTCTGCCACTCTATCCGGTAACACAAGCGGGCGCCCACTTCCGGGGCGCTTGGAGGAAACTCTCACTCACTGTCTGCAACCAGGATATCCGGCCAGCAGTCTCACGCTCTGAGTGAAACCCCCAACCGCAGGGAAAAGTTGCAGCGTTGGAATTGAGTCTCGCTCCGTCCCCGTGTGCGGCTTTTGCAAGGCGCTGGGGCGACCCGAGATTCCGCTTTGGCCCACACAAAGGCCCCTGACTCTGCCCCTCTGTGCGATAACATGGGCGCGCACTGCCGAGGCACTCGGAGGAATCGCTCACTCCTTATCTGCGCACGCAAACCAGGATATAAGGCCGGCCGCGGTTCCCTCTGAGTGAAACTGCCTCCAGCACGGAAAATCTCCACCGTTGGGATTAGTTCTCACTCCCTCCCGTGCGTGGCTTTCCCAGGGCTCTGGGGCTGCCCAGAGACTCTGCCCTCAGCCCACAGAAAGGCCCTGACCCTGCCTCTCCGTGGGGCAACACGGGCACCCACTTCCGCGGCTTAGGAAGAAATCTCTCTTCCACTAACTGCGCACCGACCAGGAGACCGGGTAAAATGGCCGCTCCGCTTGTCTTTCTTTGTTTGGGTTTGGCGCGAGTGTTAGCTTGTATTGCCCGGGTTGCCACAGGATCAGATTTTCCTCGGCTTAGATCTCTGAGCCACAGCCTGGTTCGGCCGTTTTTGCTGCGGCGGCCTGGATCTATTCACCCCCTTTGCCCGCCTCAGTTTCTATATTCACAGTTACGAGAGAAAGCCGCCCTGTTTAGGTTAGTGAGGAAGGCGGAGCATTTCTTACTCCCTATTTCCTTCGGGGTTTGGTTATATATTTAGCCAATTTTTCACTCAATCATACCTTTGGGTGTATTGCGAAGAATCTGGAAGCTCCAAGTATAGGTTTTTCTGTTTCTGGTTGAAGATCTTGTTGAGTTTTGGGGGAGATTTATCGGTATCGCTTCCTACTCCGCCATTACTCTGACGTCATCCTTTCTTAACTTTTATTTTTACACAGAATGGTGCTCCATGAACAAGACAGTCTCTTATTTGAAGAACAATTTATGGCATATATATGATTGTCCTTTCATCTTTATGAACTTAAATGCTAACTTTTAGCTCTTTTAGACTTAGAGCTACACACATATTAACACAATCAGCTGTGTGCATTAACCAGCAATGCACATATACAGTGTGTCCGTAAAGTCATGGTGCACTGTTGACCGGTCACAGGAAAGCCACAAAAGAAAATAGAAATGTGAAATCTGCACCAAATAAAAGGAAAACTCTACCAGTTTCATGCCTATTCAGTGCAGTTCGATGTGGGCTCATGCACAGATTTTTTTAGGGATTCTTAGGTAGCTATCCCGTATAGCCTCTACAGACTCGTCACTGACTGATGACCTACCAGAACGAGGTTTCTCCACCAAACTACCAGTTTTCTTCAACTGCTTATCCCACCGAGTAATGCTATTCCTATGTGGTGGCGCTTCGTTATAAATGCGCCGATATTCACGTTGCACTTTGGTCATGGATTCAAATTTAGCGAGCCAAAGAACACACTGAACTTTCCTCTGTACCGTCCACATCTCGACTGGCATGGCCGTGGGCTGCTCCGCTGTACACACGGTGTTACATCATCATCTGTGCATGCACACATGCTGCCACTCATCCTACAGAAACTGGGAGGGTTTTCCTTTTATTTGGTGCAGATTTCACATTTCTATTTTCTTTTGTTGCTTTCCTGTGACCGGTCAAAAGTGCACCATGAATTTATGGGCACACTGTATTTCTAAATGGTTCTCTGAACAGAATGAAGAAAACCCCTTCAGCATTGTGTTAGGTGTTTATTAACCTGAGGAAGGATAATTCAGGGAAGCAAAGACAGTCAAGGGTCTTATTCCCGTCCTACCTGTCTCCTCCCTTGCCCCTCCCTTCCTTCCTTCATGTGCACACTCATACACCCAGGACATTCTGTTAGACATAACTCATTTTCATGCTTTTGGAAAAACTCCAAACAATTTTGGGGATATTTTATATGACTGTCATCAGATATTTTATAAGATTATTTCTAATTATGAATTTCATAAAGCAATATGCATCTAGACCTCGAGTTTAGGCCTCATGATCTTACTGTACTCTGGCTGGTGGTTAAATAACTTGCTCAGTAGGCATGGACCGAGGTCATCATTACTTGTATAGTGCTTTGAAGTTTCCAAAGTGCTTTCATATCTTATTTCACCTGGTGGTGCTTACGTGAGCTACTACTTGTCAATATTCTCATTTACACCTGTGAGGGAACTGAAGAACAGAGAAATTGAATATCCAACTTCCCTACTCGATTCCATTCATCTGGCTGTCACATGGACAGCGGTGCTCAGCCGAGGCTACCCATCAGAATCACCCAGAATATAAAAATCTCAGTGCCCATACTGCACACCAGACCAAGTAATCAGAATTTCTGGGGCAGGACTAGAATCAGGGACTCCAATGTGCAACCCAGGTTGAGACCTAACCCTTTAGATCAAGTGCTTCCTTCTCCCAAATATTTATGGATCTGTTAATACATCCCTGATTCTACTCTCTGAGCCAAATTGGAAATGTCCTCAGAGTTCTAGGACTCAGGAATTCATGAGACTAAATTGACAAAGTGTTTTCTCCATCTTTCACCTGCCATTTCTTCTTTGGTTTGCTTTTTATTTTAATGCCAGATTTCCCAAGTGTTGTTTTAAGAAAGGAGGGTAGGGGTAGGGGTAGGAGACTGTGTTCCCATTGCAAAAGTTAATATTAGTTTTTCCTCTCTTGGTGATGAATCAATGCCTCATGTTTCTAGAAATACTGTGGCATTCCATTCAGATATTAATCTGGATAAGTCACAGTGTTTCGTCAAGTTCATTGTTGGGATCAGCTCACGGGTTCATTTGTATTGTTTACCATTGCTCTTCCTTAATCCACTCCAAACACAGATCCATTGTTGGCTTTGCCAGATGCATTGCCCTGTCTGCTGCTCTGTCTGTGGAGCTCTCTCTCCTAGTACCAGGTGCTCTGGGTCTTCAGGCTGCGACTGATCTTCCTTTCACTGTAGCTGGCCTTTAACTGCCATCAGAAGAACACCAGGGCTCTGGGCAGCTCCCTCCTACAGAGACTCACTTTCTTTAGGACAAATGCAGGTGGAGGCAAATGGGGCAGTTGCCCCTCAACCTTTCATAAATGTCCCTCCTGTGGCTGATAATCCATGAGGTCAGTACTGCAGCCATCTAAAGCTTGACAAAATAAATCTTTTGGAAAAATTCCAAGAATACATTTTAGGGAATTTGTCTCTACCTTTGTGTTGTTAAAAATAATTAGAGGAGATTATTTAGGTGATACAAACAGACTTTATTTACTACTTTATAACCTCCATTTGGAGAACTGCAAAATGGGAATGAGGGAAGAAAATTTGATATGATAAAAAAATAAAGAACAAGAAAGATAAAAATAAGAAATGCATATTAGCTGGGACCACATAGTCCACTTTTGTTGAGGTGAAAAGAAACAATGAAATAAGAGTAGAGCCAGAGTTGGCTTGGTGTTTGGTAATTGGCTAACTGAATATGCTGTGTTTCTGGTCAAGTGCAGGATTTACAGGGACACAAAAGTTATCTAAGTTTTGGTTTGCAGGATTGGCTCCACCTTGGGTCTAGAAATTTATTTCAACAATGTCCTGGGTCATACAGGGTACAGTTTCCATTGTAGACCAGAGCTCAAGTATTGATCAAGGGATGTACTTTCTAAAACTGTCTTGCTGTGTTTATTGTACAGACTAAGATTCTGGGGCTCAAGCAGTGACATGACTGAGAAAAACCATTTTTATTACTTTCTTATTTTTGTACACAAAGTGGCATCCAGCAAATGAATAGGTTTTTAATAGGTGAATTATACATATTAGCAAAAATAAGCCCTTGGTCTTCTATATCCATTCCAATTTTTCAGTTGCTGTGGACCTTAGTGCAAACTTGCAGCATATAGGATAAAAAAGCCAAGCCATGAGAGTAGAGTCAGTACTAGGTTTCAACCCTCTGGCCATCATGAAAGTTCTGAGTCATGTACTAACAGTACCTGAGAAAACTGTACCTAACAGCCTCTTTCTTTGACTGTTAATGAATAATATCTTCAAAAGAAATTGCTGAGACAGGATCCTTCGTATGCTGCCCTTGCTTCATGTAAATAAATAGGAAGTGGAAACAAATTTCCAGCCCCACTAGCAGGGAAGGGGAAGACAGTCTTGATGAGTTATCGTCTGTACAGGGACGATCCAATGTTCTTTAATATTCTGTTTTTATCAATAATGTGTAGACTTTGGTGTGCTTTTTAAATATGCAGTGATTTTATTACAAGTGACCCTGGCTCTTGTTTTGCACCCCCCCTTTGGATATATAATGAAGCATATTCATGCAATGAAATATTATACAACAACAAAAATGAGTGAACCACAAGGCACAACACAGATGGATCATGTACTGTTGAATGAAAAAACGAAACACAAAAGAATACACACAGAATGATAGCATTTACCTAAAGTCCAAGAGTGGATAATCTATTTAAAAAATACTTTCCATTGGTAAGGGAAAGTGATAAAGAAGCATTAACTTGTTTTGCTTAGTTGTGCTTCATTGATTGCTTTTCCTACATGCAATGCCTAAGGGTTGAACCTGTGGCCTCTGACACTTAGGGCCAACACTTTATCTACTGAGCCACCACTCAGGGACCAACTGCAAACACTCTAAGTGTGTTGTATAAGAGTTCACACAGAGGTGGTACAATTCTAAATAAAAATAGATACATTCGGTGGGATACTTGAATCTATGTAAACACAATAAATTTAAATAAAAAAAATGTTTGTGGGCCTGACCTGTGGTGGCACAGTGGATAAATCAATGACCTGGAACGCTGAGGTCACAGGTTCAAAACTTTGGCTTGCCTGCCTGGTCAAGGCACATTTGGGAAGCTATGAGTTGATGCTTTCTGCTCCTCACTCCTCCTTTCTCTGTCTCTCTCCTCTCTTTCTAAAATAAAAAAAATAAAATCTTAAAAAATAAAGTTTTTTTTGACACGCTGGCAAAAAAAAAAATAGATACACAAATCACAGAAGATGACCTCCAGTGGGGTCCAATCTTGGCATTACCACAAAATCACTTGGAAAAGGTTTAGAGGGGACTTCAATATCTACCTGTGTCTAGGGCCCACACCCTGAAGTTCTGATGTCATTGACTGCGATGCTGGCCTTGGGCACCCACTTTCTAAACTCTCTAGATGTTTCTAACGTGAGGACAAAGTATATACCGCTGCTCTAAGGGCAGTGGTGGGATTCAGCTGGTTTGCATCAGTTTGGCAGAATTGATACCTAATTTTTTGCTGAGTTCAGTGAACCAGTTGTTAAAATAGCACTTGTAATAAGGTTTCTCTCTAAGGTTGGGCACCTGGGTAGCCACCCAATGTGAAAATCATAAATTTATATTCCTTACTCTTTTTTATTTTTTTTGTGAGAGAGACAGAGACAGAGAGACAGAGTGAGCGACAGATTGGGACAGACAGATAGGAAGGGAGAGTTATGAGAAGCAGCAATTCTTCATTGCAGCACCTTAGTTGTTTATTGATTGCTTTCTCATATGCGCCCTGACCCAGGAGCTGCAGCTGAGCTAGTGACCTTGGGCTTTAAGCCAGCGACCTTTGGGCTCAAGCCAGTGACTATGGGGTCATGTTTATGATCCCACGCTCAAGCCAATGAACTCATGCTTACGCTGGTGAGCCCTCACTCAAGCTGGCAAACTTGGGGTTTTGAACCTGGGTCCTCTGCGTCCCAGGCCAATGCTTTATCCACTGTACCACCACCTGTTCAGGATCCTTACTTATTTTTAACAGTCATTTGCACAACAGTGTATTCTAAGCACCTGTAGTAATACTCATTCCGTCCATAGGTGAAAAAAATTGCAAGTGAGGACACCAATCAAGAAGTGATATGGAAATATCTTAAATAACAGTTTTATTGTTTTTTGTTAGGTATTATTTAATATTTTTAATTAATATTTTAAAACTCTTATACTCTAATTTTGTGTACCTCTTTTTATTTGTTCTTATGTAAATATAAAATGCATAAAATAATAAACTATCTTTTGTTATATCTTTTTTTTATACTTAAAAAAGTCATTCGGGCAGAGAACTCAGTTGTTAAATTATTTGAATCCCTCCACTGTCTAAGTGGAAGCCCCAAGAAGGCTGTGATGGGGAGGGGCCAATGTGGGGTATTTGGGGGCTGGTAATGGTTTTTTTTGACCTAGGTAGAAGTTTATAGGACTTAGCTTTATAATTTTTTACTATACTGTACATTTGGTATATCTGTGCACTCCCCCCCCCCCTTTTTATCCTCACAGTAGAATCATATCTTTTGCTTATTTGGACATGGGTTTTTGTTTGTTTGCTTGTTTTTACAGATTTATAAGATATTTTATATTTAATGTTAAGGCCTAAGCTTTTGCTAACAAGTACTTTGCAAATATTTTTTTAGTTCATTACATTTTAAAAAATGTTTTACTAATAACTTAAAATAGTCATTATTTCTGAAATTTTACATGTTTTTTTTTTAACCATTTCCCTCTTGGTTTCTGTGGTATATTCCCAGGGAGCCCTTCACTGGGTTGAAAATCACTGGGTTTTCCTCAGTTGGTGGCTTTGTCTCCTGTAACGAAAAGGCTTTTCAAAGAAAAACCTTGACTAAGTCCACATTGAGCATGATGTTGCTTTTCGATTAAAAATTCCATATCCTGATATCATCACTTCTTTTCAGATTTAACTTTATTATGGAAAATATTAAACATTTACAGAAGTAGAACAAATTATATACTGAAACCTTATTTATTCATATCTCTTAGCTTCAATAATTATCAACACTCAGTTCTTCTTCATCTACCTCTTACTCTATTTTTTTTTTTGCTTTGAAGCAAATTCTAGATATAATATAATTTCACTCATAAATACTGTACTTCAGTATCTATCTCTAACAGAAAATGGTTTTGTAGAAACACAATTGTTGAAATATTTTCACACCTACTACACAATAATTGTTAAAACTTGAGTTGTTATTCATATAAATCTACCTCAACACCATCTTTTCATGGGTGCTTTGCTGGATTCAGGATTCAGGTGAGGTCCCACGTTGCACTTGGGTGAATGTGTGTTTTAGATCTCTTTTAATCTGTAGTATTTCCTCCCCCTTGTTTTGTGAATCTGTTTGTTGAAGCAACTGGGTCATTGTCCTACAAAGTGTGTTATGCTCTGGATTTAGCTGACTTCCTTCTCAGTGAACAAGTTTTTTATCTTCCATGTTTTCTGTAGACTAGTGGTTATAACCAAGGCTCAATTAAACTCAGATTTTCAAACTCAGGTAGGAGCAATAGGTTGAAGTCAGAGACATTTAGTTTCAGCAGTTGGTCCTGGGAGTCCCTTTTTCTGCCTTGACCAATTGCTCAGTCTCTCAGAAGTTTAAAGGCTGACTCAGTGTTGAAGAACAACGCTCTATAGGACCATTGTTGGAGTGGGGTGAGTTCTTTGTGTAGGATGTTGGCATGGTGTAGAAGAATGGTAGCTATAATTTACTGCCATTACTTCAAGCAGATAGAATTTGTTTGGATGATCTTAAAGTTTTCTCCGAAGCTGAGGTCCTAAGATGAATTGTTAGGCAACCCTCATAGCTATGATATTCGAGGAATTTGTGGGCAAAAGAGCTCATCATCTGCTTGTAATAGCCCAACAGAGACACCAGTTCTGTCAGATGTGGATTCTGTGGACAGAGCTGAGGGGTCTACAAATTCGCATTTACTTTCCAAGTTCTGGTTTATAGCACCCTGCCAGTGTATCACCAGGATAAAGATAGTTTGATGACTGCAATTTGGTAATTCACTTATGTTTCTGAATTTGGTAAGTCATTTACTTTAGTCATGTGTCAGGCAAGATATGTTTGGTTCTAATCAGTGGAAGAGGGAGCACCAGGTCTGGATGGGAAGGTAGGTCTGTGTCTCTGCAGGTAAAGCTACATGGGAGCTGTGTCTGAGCAATGATCCAAACAGGCAGTGGTGTGCACGGTGCACACCAGCACAGGGCCAGTTCAGTAAGGCTGGTGACTCTATAGCTGCTACTTGTTTACAAATACTGTGAGACCTATTAAGAGGTAAGTACTGTTTTAGGTTCTTGGGGTATTTCAGTGATCAAGAAAAGTTTCCTGTCCTCCTGGAGCTGATGCATGCTGTAATTGGGTGTGTGTGTGTGAGGCAACCAACAAAAAACTGACATAATGCATAAATAGTGCAGCAAGTCAAAAAGTGGCAAAGGAAGTATAGAGTAGAGTAAGGGGGTTTGGAGGTTGTGACTTACAGTTTGAGGTGGGCCAGGCAGGCTTGCCTCTCAAGAGCAGGCAGGACAATGATGGCTCCTTCAGACCTCACACACTCAGTAACATATTTGCTCAGCACTGAACTTGGCCTTAAATGAAATTGCCATGCTCAGAAGACCCACAGCACCCTAAATTGCTGCCCTGCATATACAAATCACGGTGCTGCCCAGCGCCCCACTATCTGTTCTTTATGTCATATAGGTGGTCCCACATCCTCTGACCCTCCTCACTCAAGCTCTTCTTCAGGCCATGGTTTCAACTTCAGCTCCCTCTGGGGCTCACTGTACTTCATTCATCCCCTTAGAAGTGCTTTGTTTTCCTCCCCCAGTCCAAGAAGCCTCCTGAACCCCACTTTGCCAGGACAATATTCCTCCTCAAGAAGACTCTGCACTGGTAATTTTGGGGCATTTCTGGAAGAACACTAGGTTATCATCAATACCATCATCTCCATTATGTTCACCCTCACCATCACCACCACCTTATCTTCCCCAAAAGTCTGACCAGGGAGTCCTGTGTAAGTCACACGTGGGCTTGGTGAATGAGCTCTTCTGAGTGTGGCTTAATGTGTTGAACGGGCCAAGGCCTTTGTTTGTCAGAGGAAGACAACTTTGTGCAGACTTGTTTAGCCAGCCTTTCCTTCCTTAGAGAGTTTTTCACCAGATGAATCATGTCTGACACCCTTGCTGGAGCCAGAGGTGGTTGACTTCCTAGGCTGAGCTATGGCGTGGACTATGTCTCTTAGGAGTTCTTAGGAAATGACAAGAGACAGAAAGTTGTCATTGTTTTTGCTTAAAAACCAGGAGGCCTGGAAATAAGCCAATTCCCAGTAGAAAAGGGTTCCTATCTGCCGGCCTGTTCTACTCCATGTCATACAGAGTAATCCTTGGGCCACTGTACCGACATGCCCTCGGCACAGGTAGGGCCTGCTCACAGGGGCAGTGACAGAACATTCCACCTGTATTATCTGGGAGGTGCTACTCACTGCCTGGCTGGCAGCTGTTGTCACTCACTCCCTTCATGAGTGTGTTCCTCAGGCTAAGAGCTGGTGTACAGTAAGAGTCTAGAATTTTTATCTCTTCTTTTGAAATTATGGCTGACTCTGAGCCAGGCAGGGATTATATATATAATTTTTTATTTTCTTTTCATGCAGTTTGGTTTAATGGATAAATGCTTACATTAATGTTTTATTCTTGGGCAACTAAGGGTCTACAGCAGGGGTCCCCAACCTTTTTACACAGGGGGCCAATTCACTGTCCCTCAGCCATTGGAGGGCCGGACTATAAAAAAAAACTATGAACAAATCTCTATGCACACTGCACATATCTTATTTTAAAGTAAATAAACAAAACAGGAACAAATACAGTATTTAAAATAAAGAACAAGTAAATTTAAATCAACAAACTGACCAGTATTTCAATGAGAACTATGGTCCTACTTTTGGCTAATGAGATGGTCAATATCCTGTTCCATATTTGTCACTGCTAGCTGTAACAAGTGATATGACGCTCTTCCAGAGCCCTGACACGTGCGTCCTGTGTCACCAGAAGTAGTACTGTATGTGAGCAACGTCGCGCTTTGCGGCGCGGGCACATACAGTACTCCGCATCCTGTGCTTCTCTCACTGACCACCAATGAAAGAGGTGCCCCTTCTGGAAGTGCAATTGGGGCCAGATAAATGGCCTTGGGGCCGCATGCGGCCCGTGGGCTGTAGTTTGGGGACCCCTCGTCTGCAGACACCTGTAGTGGTCCCATAAATGATGCCACTTAGAATTTACCTTCACCTAACAAGTTGACTTCAGAGCCCATAGAGCATAGGGCACTAACAAGCTTATTCCTGTTACTCTTGCCTGTCCCCACATGTGAGGAAGGAGAGTGAGGAAGGCCCCCTGCAAAGCCTGGCTGAAAGCAAGCCTTCCACCCAGATGGGCTCTCAGTGTGCCTGTCTTGCCTGTTTATGCTTGCTTTGATGACTGTGTATGCCTGTGGCACATGCTAGCCACCCAAAGATGGAGTCCATTGCTGACACACAAGGCAATGCTCAGTATGTGTTGAACCTGATGGAACAAGGGGGCAGCTTTGTGTCTTAGCTGTTCCAGGTGGGTCCTGCTCTCTCACTCAGCTGACTTCCTTCCCGCATCTTGGGATGGGAAGGGTGTTGGAAGACTGAGAGAGGGAGGAGAGTGGTGAATGGGCTTGGGTTTGGGTCTGGTGGCCTTGGTCAGCTCCTGATTCTGCCACTTACCAGTGTGTTAGTGGGTTGGTCACTTAACTCAGGGGCTAACTTCTTGTGCTTGCTTTGCTCTGATTCTGCACCTTAGTTATGGTTTCCTAAGTCTCCTTCCCCTGAGACATTTGAGGCACTCTGCAGTGCATCACAGAGTGGTTACTGAATGTGTCCTCCTGTTCAGCGTAGAAAGCAGGTCCTGATATAGCTTCTTGGAACCTCAGAAGGCCTTTCAGAGGCCTCGGCACAGTGGCAGCCAAGGCAGAGGGAGCACTGCACCACAGGGAAAGCCAGAAGACCAGGAGGTGCCCAGGAAGACACCTGGGGAGGGGGAAGGGTGTTGAGAACAAGGGCCCAGAGCTCTCATGCTGCAAGGGTGATGGAGCAGAGAAAACCTGCTAGCTGTGAGTGAGAGATTTACATGTTATGTTAAAGAAACAGGTTATATTGGCTACCCAGCATTTCCCCATGTATAGCACGCACCTTTTTCCAGAAAATTTGGGGTCTAAAACCTGGGTGCATCTTATATAGTGGTTGTAGATATTTTTTACTTGCATTTCCTGCTTTTTTGCACTTGTTTTTGCACTCATTGTTGGTTTTTTTTGGTGTGTGTGTGTGTGACAGAGATGAGAGAGGTACAGATAAGGGACAGACAGACAGAAAGGAGAGAGATGAGAAGCATCTATTCTTCACTGCGGCTCCTTAGTCTTCTTAGTTGTTCATTGATTGCTTTCTCATATATGCCTTGACTGAGGGGCTGCAGCAGAGTGAGTGATCCCTTGCTCAAGCCAGAGACCTTGGGCTTCAAGCCAGTGACCATGGGGTCATGTCTATGATCCCACACTCAAGCCAGCGACCTGGCGCTCAAGCTGGTGAGCACCCCCTCAAACTGGCAACCTTGGGGTTTCGAACCTGGGTCCTCCGCATCCCAGTCCAATACTCTATCCACTGCACCACTGCCTGGTCAGGTTGTGCTTCTTGTTGAAGACAGTGATTTGTCATCAAACACAGATTAGGACAAGCTAATGGATGGGAGTTTTGACAGTGATGAGAAATTGTATGAATTTTATGATGAATAAAACTTGAGTTCAATAACTTTATGTAATACATTTTTTTTTTCAAATTTCAGGCCCCAATATTAAGGTATGTCTTATACATGGGAGCATCTTATATATGGGGAAATATGGTACTTTAGGAGAAAGAAAGTGTTTAATTGTTTAATTAGCATGTTAGCTTACTACTGGGATCTTTTTCTTTTTCCCATATATTTATTAGCTATTTCTATATCTTTACGCCCGTTTTCTTTTTTTCTTTCTTTTTTTTGTATTTTTCTGAAGTTGGAAACGGGGAGGCAGTCAGACAGACTCCCGCATGCGCCCAACCGGGATTCACCCGGCATGCCCACCAGGGGGCGATGCTCTGCCCATCTGGGGTGTTGCTCTGTCACAACCAGAGCCATTCTAGCGCCTGAGGCTGAGGTCACAGAGCCATCCCCAGCGCCCCGGTCATCTTTGCTCCAATGGAGCTTCGGCTGCGGGAGGGGAAGAGAGAGACAGAGAGGAAGGAGAGGGGGAGGGGTGGAGAAGCAGATGGGCACTTCTCCTTTGTGCCCTGGCTGGGAATCGAACCCAGGACTCCTGCACGCCAGGCCGATGCTCTACCACTGAGCCAACCGGCCAGGGCCTACGCCCATTTTCTTTATTAAAAACACACCACAGGACAATGCAAATTTCCCTTGGTGGAGCCCACTGAACTCTCAGGCCATTCATCTTCCTACAGCCTCTGAGCACCATTCCCTTCTGATGGTCAGTCTGGGTGATGTATTGGCTGCTTCTCCTCTGACCTCACTCTTCTGTCTCCAGCTCTTCAGGTCCGCTTCTCCTGTTAACAATGTGCCCTCCCCTAAAGCCTTAGGAACCCACTCTGACGCTTGCATCCTGCAGTGCCGGAAAGGCTGGCCATCCTTTTTTTGCGGGACACTCCTAGACTGCGTTGGTCTCTCTCAATGCCTCTCATCTTCTTCTCCTCCAAGGTTCTGTCTTCCTCAGTTCCTCCTGGAAACTCCACCGTTACTTGCCCTGACTCATCCTGCGTTCCTGTTCTGCAAGTCACAATGCCTGGCAAACATCTCCGTGTGACATTCTCTGGAGTTTGAAATGCCAGCATCAAACGACAGTGCTCAGCTTGGAACTCCAGGCTGTCCTCAGTCTGACATGTGGCATCTCTCCCTGATGGCTGAGGTAGCCCTGGACATTACCTGCTCCCCGACTGGCAACCCTTTTCCTGCACCTGCATCTGGTCAGCTGATCTTCCCCAGAGCTTCATTATGCTACCTCCTTGTCTCCATTCTTCAGCAGCTCTACATTCTCTTTTGAACAAAGAAAGTAGAATCCTAAAGTGGACCACTATGCTCCCCTGGGGTGGCTCTCTGCTCTGTCCGAAGGCTGCTCTCCCAGGGTGACCCCTTGCTCTTGATCAGCCACTTTCTGCTCTTGGGACTCTGCAGTCGACTTTGTTTCCTCCCTGAGCCTCAGCCCCTTTCTGGCCCATTTATGCACACTGGCCATTTATTTATTTTTATTTATTTATTTATTTATTTATTTATTTATTTATTTATTTATTCATTCATTTTTAGAGAGGACAGAGAGAGGGAGAGAGAGAGACAGAGAGAGAGAGAAGGGGGGAGGAGCTGGAAGCATCAACTCCCATATGTGCCTTGACCAGGCAAGCCCCGGGTTTTGAACCGGCGACCTCAGCATTTCCAGGTCGACGTTTTATCCACTGCGCCACCACAGGTCAGGCGCACACTGGCCATTTAGACCTCAGTCCCAGTGTGCCTCAAAGGTGCAGGATCCATAGCCTCGTGGTGCATGGAGGCGCCTTCTCCACTTCTGGCAGTGGCTGATGTGACATTACTTGTGTGGTGACTAGTGGATGGAGGTATTTCCAGTGCTCTGAGAATCACACTTTGTTCTCCAAACCCAGACTTGGCTAACAGTTTTTGCCTCCAGGCCAGATTAGAAAGAAAACTTTTTTTTTTAAATTAATTAATTAATTAATTAATTTATTTTTAATGGGGTGACATCAGTAAATCAAGATACATATATTCAAAGGTAATATGTCCAGGTTATCTTAAAGTTCAATTATGTTGCATACCCATCACCCAAAGTCAGATTGTCCTGTCACCCTCTATCTAGTTCTCTTTGTGCCCCTCCCCCTCCCCCTTCCCTCTCCCTCTCCCCCCTCCCCCCGTAACCACCACACTCTTGTCAATGTCTCTTGGTCTCAGTTTTATGTCCCATCTACGTATGGAAAAATGCAGTTCCTGGTTTTTTCTGATTTACTTATTTCACTCCGTATAATGTTGTCAAGATCCCACCATTTTGCTATAAATGATCCGATGTCATCATTTCTTATGGCTGAGTAGTATTCCATAGTGTATATGTGCCACATCTTCTTTATCCAGTCATCTATTGATGGGCTTTTTGGTTGTTTCCATGTCCTGGCCACTGTGAACAATGCTGCAATGAACATGGGGCTGCACGTGTCTTTACAAGTCAATGTTTCTGAGGTTTTGGGGTATATACCCAGTAGAGGGATTGCTGGGTCATAAGGTAGTTCTATTTGCAGTTTTTTGAGGAACCACCATACTTTCTTCCATAATGGTTGTACTACTTTACATTCCCACCAACAGTGGATGAGGGTTCCTTTTTCTCCACAACCTCTCCAACATTTGCTATTACCTGTCTTGTTAATAATAGCTAGTCTAACAGGTGTGAGGTGATATCTCATTGCAGTTTTGATTTGCATTTCTCTAATAACTAAAGAAGATGAGCATCTTTTCATATATCTGTTGGCCATTTGTATTTCTTCCTGGGAGAAGTGTCTGTTCATATCCTCTTCCCATTTTTTTATTGGATTGTTTGTTTGTTTGTCGTTTAGTTTTATGAGTTCAGAAAGAAAACTTTTTTCACGGGCCAGATGAAATATTAAAATTAAAAAATGTTAAATACAAAAATGATTTGTTTAAGTAAACAAAATTTTATTATGTAATTTGTTTATGAATACATGTAAGTGAGCGAAAAAAATTAATATACATTATTATTTTAATAAGAAATATCTTAATAAAAATATAATTATATACCGTATAAATATCCAAACTGTATCATAATCAATCGAAACAATATTTAATTAATAGAATGAGCTTGAAGGGGTTATATTGCAAATAAAGCAATTATTTTGTGTTTCAAACAGCCTGGACATGTTTTCAGTTATCAACTGCAGCTATCGTCTATGCTACAATGCCACTCGATTCAGCACACTTGACCACAAAAATAACGAATTGTTTGACTTTGGGTGCGCACTGGCAAACCCCACCTAAAAGAATGTGGGTTTCACTTCACCGCTAAACGTCAAACAGTTCATATCGAGTACAGGCGAGTTCAAAAGTTGTAAATCTTTATAATGGAATTAAAAAAAAAGTATCGTGAATCCATTTGACCAATTATTGGAAGTTAACCCTAGATTAGTCACATGCAGAATTCTTTTCTGCATATCACTATCTTCTTAAATATCTCGATTTCCAATAATCAAAGATGCTTCCGCTTCTGAGTAGCTGAGATTTTAAAGTAGTGGAGAATATTAAAAATTTAATTGCAGGTTGCATAAATTCATTACACGGGCTGGATCTGGCCCGTAGGCCATATGTTGGCCATGCCTGGCTTAATCACTGGTTGAGAGAATAATTTTTTTTTCCAACACAGTGCAGCATCACCAGCCAGTGGTCCTTTCTGCACAAGCCACTGTGGCTTTGATAAGCGTCCTTCACATGTGAAGAAGACAAGGCTCAGATGATTTAAGAATTATCTCGGGTAGAAAATATGGAGATTTGGGGTCCCTATCCAGCAGGACACTTTAGGTCCTTGCGGTTTTCCGATTTGGTGGAAGTTTCTATCAGAGCAAAGTCCATTGGGGAAAGAGGCCAGACCGCCCTTTGGGGCCTTCACGGTGCCGTCTCACCTGGACAAAGGTTGAGCACGGTTAGCCTCGAGAGCGGGTCAGCCTTGTCTGAACAGGAGCAGGCTTTGCTCATTTCTTTCTGCTCCTCCCCCTCCCCCGGACTGCCACCTTCTGTCCCTGGGGCTTCTGTATTTTCTGATGTCTCTACTTTGAGTTGACCCACACAAGTTCCATTCCATCCTGCTCTGTGGCCATCCTGGTACATGTGCCGGCCTTCCTCTCCTGTTGGGAATTCTGCCCCGACCCATCGAGGAATTATTGCCAGGTTCATGAAAATATAGAAGGAGATCTGAAGAACTATCATGTTATAACCTCCATATTTTACCATCATTAATTTGAGCCCTTTGCTCTTGAGTGGACTCTCAGCTTCACAAATCATGAGTCTGTTTTCAAGGAGGAAGATTTCATAGCCTCTGAAACTCCATGCAACCTGTTCATATTTCAAAAGCTTTATCAGGGTTGGATGAAGGAACCGGCTTCTAGAATAAAAGGAGGTTTTGCTCCAGATGCCAAGCCCACACAGTTCTTGGTCCCTCCTCCCTCCCTGCCATCCCAGACCTCCCTTTCTTGCAGGTTCCGTACTGCGCTCCTGCTTTGGTCACCTGGTCTCAGGCCATCGCTGGGTTCTGCTTTTGCTTTGTAAGTGCGGCTCTCAGAAACTTTCCTCAGAACTTCTGTGTCTATGGCCAGCAAGACTTGCTAACAGGTAGCATATCTGTGGGGTAGGGACCTTGAAATCTGTGTGTTCATTTCTTTGGATGATTCTTATGCACAAGGAAGTTTGAAAACTTCTGTTCTATGTGCTATGTTTTTGAGATCCAAGTTCTATTTCCCAAAACCTGGCCTGGGCTTCCTTCTTATTTTGAACTATAGCCTTGCAGATGTTGACCTAGGACCTCTCTAGGAAACAATTTTCAAGGCAGCCAGAGGGAAACCCTCTCTCCCTATCCATCATGCAAACTCCCTCCAGAGTGCTGGGCTCCGGGCTGCAGGGAATCCAAGAAGGTGAGGATGGTCCTGTAAACAGCCTTCTGTGGCTTTGTGTTGCCAGGAGAGAAATTTTCTAGAACAGTTCATAAACGTGTTCAGGCAAACAGATAAATACATGTTGTTTGCCGAGCAGCTCAAGTCCCAAAGATATGAGATCAGGCCTGCATCAGAGCAAAGTGAACCTGCAGGGACAGGAGCAGGAGTCCAGAAGAGGGATGGAGAGGCAGGCCATAGTGGTGGTGTGGAATGGATGGGACAGGAGAACAGGTGAAGTCTATACACACCTGTCCCCTCCCCTGGCCTCCATGCTGGGACTCAGGCTAGAGTGTGGCATGACTACATCTCGGGTACTAGAAGGGGCTGTTTGCTGAATTAGAGACAGGCTAGGTGGGCAGTGGTTTCATAGCACCCCCGCACCCCGTTCTCAGCTCACTTGGTGAGAGGAGCTGCAATGATGCCTTCTAGCAGGCAGCCCAAAACTCCTTCCTCCAGCCCACCAGACGTTCTTGTGTCTCTCCTTGGCCTTCTCTAGTCTCAGAGCCTGGTCTGGCTTTGGACAGAAGCATGGTTTCTGGGGAGGCAGCTCTGTTTGTGAGCCCCTCTCTCCATAGTGGCAAAGATGAAGTGCTGGCCCTGGTGGGGAAGGGCCAACATACAGGGGCCATAAGGGATTCCTGTTGGAGACCTTCTTGTCTGGTCACACAGACTCACTCTGTTTTGTTTATTTTATGTCCAGAGGGGGCTCGAGACACAGCATTCCATGAGCATAAGGGACATAGGCCTTCAGCCTGGAAATAAG
Source organism: Saccopteryx bilineata (assembly GCF_036850765.1). Lineage (NCBI taxonomy): Eukaryota > Metazoa > Chordata > Mammalia > Chiroptera > Emballonuridae > Saccopteryx > Saccopteryx bilineata. The sequence continues at coordinate 95,228,171 of NC_089498.1, forward strand.
GTGGTGTTCCTGAGAGATGCTGTTCTCGAGGTGGAGGCAGAGGGGACAGAAGACTGTACCAGGTCCACAGTGATTAAGGGTACCTATTTCTACTTAGAGATACTTCCTCAGGATGAATGTTATGTATGCAGGAGGGGAGATCAAGGAGGGAGCTGAACTTAGTTCAGATGCACAGGAGGGACAATTGACTCATAACTAATATTGCTATTATATGATCAAGTGCTGTGCCCAGTCACTGAAGTGAGTGAGAAATTGTATTTGTTCATGAGCCCTCTTTATGCTCAGGAAGGATGAGCCACTGCCTGCTGAGCTCTGGTGAGCATCAGGGTCATCTGCCCAAGTTTGTGAAACCCCAAGGCCCACATCGTGGTCTTCTCCAAAGAGCCTGAAGCATTGTGGTCTTATTATCTTCTGTATGGTACAGACACATGCCCAAGTCTGAGAGTTCTGATGAGATAACATAAGGTCCTGAGTGATGTGTCTGTGGGATGGAAGCACTACCTGTGTGGAGAGACCTTAAATCTGAAGACCTGAAGGCTAGTGGGGAGAGCAACAGACTGCAGTTGAAATGTCCCTTGAGGCCTGATCCAGAGCTTTCAATCTGGCTGGCTATTCAAATCAGCTGTGGGGTTCAAGAACAAAGATGCATGACTCCTCTTGTAGAGAGAGCCTGCTCTCCCTGGAACCGTGTGGATACAATCTTCTGACTGTACCCTAAAGCTCTCCAGGTTTCTAATGTGCCATCATGGCTGGGGAGAGCCTTTTCCCTCACGGTTGCTGTCATTTCACCTTGGTTTTAGATGCCATTTTTGCTTACAGGTAACACTTAGAGAAGCTGCTCAATAGATTGCAGCCTTACATTTTTAGATTGAGAACCAAGTATTGCAAACTGTAACTGTGATCTGCCCATAGGCATCCTGAGGGTGATTCCATTGGGGTAGAAATAAAGTATTTGTTAAAAGTTGAATTTTGCTTTCCAAACAGTGTCACCTATGCCTCCCCACCTTCTGCTTACATGGCAGGAGGAGGGTGACTTATGCAAACGGACAAACTTCCAAAGAGACTTGTCAAAAGGCTGGATGTAAAACATCTTTAAAGAGAGGGTGGAGGGTGGTGATGACAGTTCTAGCTTCCTAGTTCTGTTTGCATGACTCTTTTATTTACTAGAAGGTAACTATTTATCTCTCTGTGTCTAATGCAGTTGGGAACCGAACTCCTACGGAGAGCTCCTGTTGACAGAAACAATCTTTATAGAACTTGCAACCTATTATTGTGCATTTTCATCCCCAAAGGCTCAGCTCCATGGAGACCTATGAGAACAAAGGAAGCAGTGCTTGCCATGCGAGGTGGACCACTTCGTGATCAGAATGAGGTTTGGCCAATGCAACCTGGAGCCTGCCAATTGGCCTGCTGGCCATGCCAGAGACTGCTGCTCTGTGTACTCAGCTGGCCTCCCCTGACTTCCTCAAGGACCACACCCATAGCATTTCCAATGAAGTGGACTCCCTTCCTTTACTGGCCTCAGAGTTCAGAGGAGAGGTTCAAGGTTGATGAGAGGAGGCCACCATAGGGTCCCTCAGTGCCACAGAGGGCTGAGCCACACAGGGCACTGTGGACACTGGGTCCTATATTCACCAGGCAGGTAGGAGTTTGCTCGCAGGCAACATCGTGCTTTAATGGCTCAATCTCTTCACATATAGGTCCTGTGGGGACATCATGGTTTCCATAAATGACATGCCAAGAGGATAGGAGAGTGGACTGTAACTTTAACTTATCTTAAATGAACAAACCATGCTCACAATACACAAAAACATGACCTTGTCCAGGACAGTCCTTCTTTCTGAGATGTCCTGGACTGTCCAGGCTGCCAGGTGGCGTATGAGGCAGTAGCAGGGGAAGTATTGGGGCATCAAGCAATGCCAGTTCTCCCTGGAGCCTGATCTTAAAGGTTATTTTCCCAGGACAGTGGCTGGAGAACAGGAATGACAAGGGCAGCATGTCCCTCTTTGCTGTGTGGTTTCTGTATCCTGAGACTCTGCAGAGAGGACTCTACCTCTATTTCTGTTCTGCTCTCTCCCTGGGCAAGTGTTATGGTTCAGACAACCAGTGCTGTATGCTCCCATTTTCTTCATTTTCCAGGCTGCCAATGAGAAGGGTTTAAAACAGGATCTCAAAGGAATTTTATGCTTCTTCTATTTGAATAGCCACTCATGGGAATGGAAAAGCTGAAGGTTAGAATTGGGACCAAGAACTAGAAACATTGTTAGATGGGTTAGGATAAGTCTGGGAGTCTTGCTGTAGGAAAATGGCTGAGAGATTAAACTGCAGCCTTGAGACAAGTCTTTGGTGTGGACTTCGGAAAGCCAAGTCCTGTGAGGGCAGAACGCTGCCCGGCAAGCACTACCGGGATTGTTTATAGGAAGTAGCTGAACCCTATAGCCATTTTCCTACATGCCTGGGGGGGGGGCATTGGTCGGTCATCTTTCTCTGCACCTGAATCCATTGTAGACTAATTTCACCCAGGTGCTGCTAATTTGCTTGATGAGCAAAGAGACCGATAAATATGATGAGGCTGCAGAGAGCTGGGCTCTCAGTCCTAGAGGCTGGGAGTCCCCTGTACCCATCTTTTTTTCTATGTTGTGTCTTGTGTGTGTTTATTACGTTCTGCAGCACCTTCTTTCTGTGCACACCCATGGCTGAGCTGGTCTTAGCATCTTGGTGATAGTGGTGGCTCACATAGAGCACACTCAGCCTTGTAAGGAATGACCTGCCCTGTGCCCAGGTGCTATGATCAGAGGCAGACACCATAATTACATAATCCACTGACTATTGAGTGCTTGCTCTGTGCTGGACGCACTGTGCTAGACCCTGAGGATGTGACAGGGAAGTAGAATATGAGCTCGCTCTCACCTTGGACCTGAGAGTGTAACATGGGAGAGAGAATGCAAGTAGGAAGCAAGCATGTCAGTGCAGGGTCAGTGCCAATGGACACAGATAGGGGACAGTGATGGAAGACAAGCTGGGGAACTGATTTAAATGAAGTTGTCAAAGACCATCTCACTGAGGATGTAGGCATTGAGCTGACTGTAACTATAAATCCTGATTATGAAATCCCACAGCTGAAACTAACCTTGAGAGCAACATAGCATAAGTAAATGTGATCACGGACACGGAGATGTGTGGGGCGTGAACAGAACCACACGGCTGGTTAGAGGCAGAGCACAGCCCAGACCGAGGGCTCTGGGATCCCAGTGTGGTCATGAGTTTTCCATTGGAACTCACTGATGAGTTCTCCTATATAAATTGGATTCTGGAACTTTATGGGCCCTTGAAGATTCTTTGACAATAGAATTCAAAGTAATGAGGGCATGTGCAGCACCTGGTTGTTGCAACAGTAAAATCAAATTCACCAGTCCTGGATGGAATTTTCTGGATTGAAAAACACATTAATATCAAATTAGATGGATACCATACCATGTTAAATTGTTACTACATAACCTCAGCTATGAAATTAACTCATCTCCTGACTTGAAAGACAAGAGTGGGTGGCAGAGGCCTGCTGGAGGCTTATGGAAACTGTTGACAGAGCTGGTGGATTCTGCTAGTAGTGAGCTCAGCATGCCTGGCTCTGCTCAGCCTTCCCTCTGAAGGGCACAGTCCTAGAGATGAGCTTCTGGGTCTTGAGGGTCTTGTCCTCTGCAATAAGGCCATACATGGAAGTGGAGACCTATGAGGGGAAGGCCTGGAAGAGGAGGGTCATCTTGGAGCTGCGGGGACAGGCAGGGCTCATACCATCCAGATGCCCCTGCCTGCCGGCTCCTAGTGATGCTCCAGAGAGGCAGAGGCAGGGGCCTGCAGCTGCTCAGATGAGCTACCTTGAGGCTTTCTGCTGGACTCGCCTACTTGTGCAAACCACAGGTCCTTTTCATGCATCTGAGGTTCTTCCTGGAGTCACACAGTCCGTTCCATGACAAGTTCAGGGCTGTGCTCAGACCTGGACTCCATGGTGTTGGACAGACTTAGAGCAGTGGGCAGGAGTCTATAGGCAGTGCTGAGGTCCCTGGCAGGTACTGGGCAAGTTCTGTCTGGAGAAGAGAGGATCCAGCAGGGAGGCGTCAGGAATGCCACGTGAAGCATCCATGAGATTTGGTGGCTGATCTCTGCGTGGGTTTCCCCAGTTCAGAGCTAGAGCTGTGGTCTGGGCAGACAAGCCTTTGCTCTCAGAGCTGTGCCATCTGATTTAAGCA